>NC_092371.1:117480586-117765798 GCF_030028105.1 Mobula birostris | reverse complement strand
GAGGCTGGACTCTTCGGGCTTTGGGGCTAGGCAGGAGGCTGGAGACTTGAGGCTACGCAGGAGGCTGGAGTCTTCAGGCTTGAAGCGAGGCTGGAGGCTGCAGTCTTCAGGTTTGTGGATAGGCAGGAGGCTGGAAACTTCAGGCTTGAGGCTAGGAAGGAGTCTGGAGTCTTCAGGCTTGACGCTAGACATGAGGCTGGAGTCTTCGGGATTGAGGCTAGGCAGGAGGCTGGAGTCTTCGGGCTTAAGCCCAGGCAGGAGGCTGGAGTCTTTGGGCTGGAGGCTAGGCAGGAGGCTGGCGTCTTCGTGCTTGAGGCTAGGCAGGAGGCCGGAGTCTTCGTGCTTGAGGCTAGGCAGGAGGCTGGACTCTTCAAGCTTGAGGCTAGGCAGGAGGCTGGAGTCTTTGGGCTTAAGGCTTGGCAGGATGCTGGAGTCTTTGAGCTTGAGGCTAGGCAGGAGGCTGGAGTCGTCAGGCTTGAGGCTAGGCAGGAGGCTGAGGATCTTCGGGCTTGAGGCTAGGCAGGAGGCTGGAGTCTTCGGCCTTGAGGCTAGGAAGGAGGCTGTAGTCGTTGGGCTGGAGGCTAGGCCGGAGGCTGGAGTCTTGAGGCTAGGCAGGAGGCTGGAGTCTTCAGGGTTGAGGCGAGCAGGAGGCTGGAGTCTTCAGGCTTGAGGCTAGGAAGGAGTCTGGAGTTTACAGGCTTGAGGCTAGGATAGAGGCTGGAGTCTTCAGGTTTGAGGCTAGGCAGGAGGCTGGAGTCTTCAGGCTTGAGGCTAGGCAGGAGTCTGGAATCTTCAGGCTTGAGGCTAGGCAGGTGGGTGGAGTCTTCAGGCTTGAGGCTAGGAAGGAGGCTGGAATCTTCAGGCTTGAGGCTAGGCAGGATGCTGGAGTCATCGGGCTTGAGGCTAGGCAGGAGGCTGGAGTCTTCGGGCTTGAGGCTAGGCAGGAGGCTGGAGTATTCGCGCTTGAGGCTAGAAAGGAGGCTGGAGTCATCGGGCTTGAGGCTAGGGAGGAGGCTGGACTCTTCGGGCTTTGGGGCTAGGCAGGAGGCTGGAGTCTTCAGGCTTGAGGCTAGGCAGAAGGCTGGAATCTTCAGGCTTGAGGCTAGGCAGGAGGGTGGAGTCTTCAGGCTTGAGGCTAGGAAGGAGGCTGGAATCTTCAGCCTTGAGGCTAGGCAGGAGGCTGGAGTCTTCACTCTTGAGGCTTGGCAGGATGCTGGAGTCTTCGGGCTTGAGGCTAAGCAGGAGGCTGGAGCCTTCGGGCTTGAGGCTAGGCAGGAGGCTGGAGTCTTGAGACTAGGCAGCAGGCTGGAGGCTTCGGGCTTGAGGCTTGGCAGGAGGCTGGAGTCTTCGGGCTTGAGGCTTGTCAGGAGGCTGGAGTCGTCGGACTTGAGGTTAGGCAGGAGGCTGGAGTCTTCGGGCTTGAGGCTAGGCAGAAGGCTGTAGTCTTCGGGCTTGAGGCTTCTCAGGAGGCTGGAGTCTTCTGGCTTGAGGCTTGGCAGGAAGCTGGAGTCTTCAGGCTTGAGGCTTGGCAGGGGGCTGGAATCTTCGGCCTTGAGGCTAGGCAGGAAGCTGGAGTCTTCAGGCTTGAGGCTAGGCAGGAAGCTGGAGTCTTCAGGCTTGAGGCTTGGAAAGAGGCTGGAGTCTTCGGGCTTGAGGCTTGGCAGGAGGCTGGAGTCTTCGGTCTTAAGGCTTGGCAGGAGGCTGGAGTCTTCGGGCTTGAGGCCAGGCAGGAGGCCCGAGTCTTCAGGCTTGTGGCTAGGAAGGAGTCTGGAGTCTTCAGGCTTTAGGCTGGACAGGAGGCTGGAGTCTTCAGGCTTGAGGCTAGGCAGGAGTCTGGAGTCTTCTGGTTTGAGGCTAGGCAGGAGGCTGGAGTCTTCAGGCTTGAGGCTAGGCAGAAGGCTGGAATCTTCAGGCTTGAGGCTAGGCAGGAGGGTGGAGTCTTCAGGCTTGAGGCTAGGAAGGAGGCTGGAATCTTCAGCCTTGAGGCTAGGCAGGAGGCTGGAGTATTCACTCTTGAGGCTTGGCAGGATGCTGGAGTCTTCGGTCTTGAGGCTTGTCAGGAGGCTGGAGTCGTCGGGCTTGAGGTTAGGCAGGAGGCTGGACTCTTCAATCTTGAGGCTAGGCAGGAGGCTGGAGTCTTCGGGCCTGAGGCTTGGCAGGATTCTGGAGTCTTCAGGCTTGAGGCTAGGCAGGATTCTGGAGTCTTCAGGATGGAGGCTAGGCAGGAGGCTGCAGTCTTCGGTCTTGAGGCTAGGCAGGAGGCTGGAGTCTTCGGCTTAAGCCCAGGCAGGAGGCTGGAGTCTTTGGGCTGGAGGCTAGGCAGGAGGCTGGCGTCTTCGGGCTCGAGGCTAGGCAGGAGGCCGGAGTCTTCGTGCTTGAGGCTAGGCAGGAGGCCGGAGTCTTCGTGCTTGAGGCTAGGCAGGAGGCTGGACTCTTCAAGCTTGAGGCTAGGCAGGAGGCTGGAGTCTTTGGGCTTAAGGCTTGGCAGGATGCTGGAGTCTTTGAGCTTGAGGCTAGGCAGGAGGCTGGAGTCGTCAGGCTTGAGGCTAGGCAGGAGGCTGAGGATCTTCGGGCTTGAGGCTAGGCAGGAGGCTGGAGTCTTCGGCCTTGAAGCTAGGAAGGAGGCTGTAGTCGTTGGGCTGGAGGCTAGGCCGGAGGCTGGAGTCTTGAGGCTAGGCAGGAGGCTGGAGTCTTCAGGGTTGAGGCGAGGCAGGAGGCTGGAGTCATCAGGCTTGAGGCTAGGAAGGAGTCTGGAGTTTAAAGGCTTGAGGCTAGGATAGAGGCTGGAGTCTTCAGGTTTGAGGCTAGGCAGGAGGCTGGAGTCTTCAGGCTTGAGGCTAGGCAGGAGTCTGGAATCTTCAGGCTTGAGGCTAGGCAGGTGGGTGGAGTCTTCAGGCTTGAGGCTAGGAAGGAGGCTGGAATCTTCAGGCTTGAGGCTAGGCAGGATGCTGGAGTCATCGGCTTGAGGCTAGGCAGGAGGCTGGAGTCTTCGGGCTTGATGCTAGGCAGGAGGCTGGAGTATTCGCGCTTGAGGCTAGAAAGGAGGCTGGAGTCATCGGGCTTGAGGCTAGGGAGGAGGCTGGACTCTTCGGGCTTTGGGGCTAGGCAGGAGGCTGGAGACTTGAGGCTAGGCAGGAGGCTGGAGTCTTCAGGCTTGAAGCGAGGCTGGAGGCTGCAGTCTTCAGGTTTGTGGATAGGCAGGAGGCTGGAAACTTCAGGCTTGAGGCTAGGAAGGAGTCTGGAGTCTTCAGGCTTGACGCTAGACATGAGGCTGGAGTCTTCGGGATTGAGGCTAGGCAGGAGGCTGGAGTCTTCGGGCTTAAGCCCAGGCAGGAGGCTGGAGTCTTTGGGCTGGAGGCTAGGCAGGAGGCTGGCGTCTTCGTGCTTGAGGCTAGGCAGGAGGCCGGAGTCTTCGTGCTTGAGGCTAGGCAGGAGGCTGGACTCTTCAAGCTTGAGGCTAGGCAGGAGGCTGGAGTCTTTGGGCTTAAGGCTTGGCAGGATGCTGGAGTCTTTGAGCTTGAGGCTAGGCAGGAGGCTGGAGTCGTCAGGCTTGAGGCTAGGCAGGAGGCTGAGGATCTTCGGGCTTGAGGCTAGGCAGGAGGCTGGAGTCTTCGGCCTTGAGGCTAGGAAGGAGGCTGTAGTCGTTGGGCTGGAGGCTAGGCCGGAGGCTGGAGTCTTGAGGCTAGGCAGGAGGCTGGAGTCTTCAGGGTTGAGGCGAGCAGGAGGCTGGAGTCTTCAGGCTTGAGGCTAGGAAGGAGTCTGGAGTTTACAGGCTTGAGGCTAGGTTAGAGGCTGGAGTCTTCAGGTTTGAGGCTAGGCAGGAGGCTGGAGTCTTCAGGCTTGAGGCTAGGCAGGAGTCTGGAATCTTCAGGCTTGAGGCTAGGCAGGTGGGTGGAGTCTTCAGGCTTGAGGCTAGGAAGGAGGCTGGAATCTTCAGGCTTGAGGCTAGGCAGGATGCTGGAGTCATCGGGCTTGAGGCTAGGCAGGAGGCTGGAGTATTCGCGCTTGAGGCTAGAAAGGAGGCTGGAGTCATCGGGCTTGAGGCTAGGGAGGAGGCTGGACTCTTCGGGCTTTGGGGCTAGGCAGGAGGCTGGAGACTTGAGGCTAGGCAGGAGGCTGGAGTCTTCAGGCTTGAAGCGAGGCTGGAGGCTGCAGTCTTCAGGTTTGTGGATAGGCAGGAGGCTGGAAACTTCAGGCTTGAGGCTAGGAAGGAGTCTGGAGTCTTCAGGCTTGACGCTAGACATGAGGCTGGAGTCTTCGGGCTTGAGGCTAGGCAGGAGGCTGGATTCTTCGGGTTTGAGGCTAGGCAGGAGGCTGGACTCTTCAGGCTTGAGGCTTGGCAGGAGGCTGTAGTCTTCGCGGTTGAGGCTACGCAGGAGGCTGGAGTCTTCGGGCTTGAAGCTAGGCAGTAGGCTGGAGTCTTTGGGTTTGAGGCTAGGCAGGAGGCCCGAGTCTTCGGGCTTGAGGCTAGGCAGAAGGCTGGAGTCTTGAGGCTAGGCAGGAGGCTGGAGTCTTCAGGGTTGAGGCGAGGCAGGAGGCTGGAGTCTTCAGGCTTGAGGCTTGGAAAGAGGCTGGAGTCTTCGGGCTTGAGGCTTGGCAGGAGGCTGGAGTCTTCGGTCTTAAGGCTTGGCAGGAGGCTGGAGTCTTCAGGCTTGAGGCCAGGCAGGAGGCCCGAGTCTTCAGGCTTGAGGCTAGGAAGGAGTCTGGAGTCTTCAGGCTTTAGGCTGGACAGGAGGCTGGAGTCTTCAGGCTTGAGGCTAGGCAGGAGTCTGGAGTCTTCTGGTTTGAGGCTAGGCAGGAGGCTGGAGTCTTCAGGCTTGAGGCTAGGAAGGAGGGTGGAGTCTTCAGGCTTGAGGCTAGGAAGGAGGCTGGAATCTTCAGCCTTGAGGCTAGGCAGGAGGCTGGAGTCTTCACTCTTGAGGCTTGGCAGGATGCTGGAGTCTTCGGGCTTGAGGCTAGGCAGGAGGCTGGAGCCTTCGGGTTTGAGGCTAGGCAGGAGGCTGGAGTCTTCGGGCTTGAGGCTTGTCAGGAGGCTGGAGTCGTCGGGCTTGAGGTTAGGCAGGAGGCTGGACTCTTCAATCTTGAGGCGAGGCAGGAGGCTGGAGTCTTCGGGCCTGAGGCTTGGCAGGATTCTGTAGTCTTCAGGCTTGAGGCTAGGCAGGATTCTGGAGTCTTCAGGATGGAGGCTAGGCAGGAGGCTGCAGTCTTCGGTCTTGAGGCTAGGCAGGAGGCTGGAGTCTTCGGGCTTAAGCCCAGGCAGGAGGCTGGAGTCTTTGGGCTGGAGGCTAGGCAGGAGGCTGGCGTCTTCGGGCTTGAGGCTAGGCAGGAGGCCGGAGTCTTCGTGCTTGAGGCTAGGCAGGAGGCTGGACTCTTCAAGCTTGAGGCTTGGCAGGAGGCTGGAGTCTTTGGGCTTAAGGCTTGGCAGGATGCTGGAGTCTTTGAGCTTGAGGCTAGGCAGGAGACTGGAGTCGTCAGGCTTGAGGCTAGGCAGGAGGCTGAGGATCTTCGGGCTTGAGGCTAGGCAGGAGGCTGGAGTTTTCGGCCTTGAGGCTAGGAAGGAGGCTGTAGTCGTTGGGCTGGAGGCTAGGCCGGAGGCTGGAGTCTTGAGGCTAGACAGGAGGCTGGAGTCTTCAGGGTTGAGGCGAGGCAGGAGGCTGGAGTCTTCAGGCTTGAGGCTAGGAAGGAGTCTGGAGTTTAAAGGCTTGAGGCTAGGATAGAGGCTGGAGTCTTCAGGTTTGAGGCTAGGCAGGAGGCTGGAGTCTTCAGGCTTGAGGCTAGGCAGGAGTCTGGAATCTTCAGGCTTGAGGCTAGGCAGGTGGGTGGAGTCTTCAGGCTTGAGGCTAGGAAGGAGGCTGGAATCTTCAGGCTTGAGGCTAGGCAGGATGCTGGAGTCTTCGGGCTTGATGCTAGGCAGGAGGCTGGAGTATTCGCGCTTGAGGCTAGAAAGGAGGCTGGAGTCATCGGGCTTGAGGCTAGGGAGGAGGCTGGACTCTTCGGGCTTTGGGGCTAGGCAGGAGGCTGGAGACTTGAGGCTACGCAGGGGGCTGGAGTCTTCAGGCTTGAAGCGAGGCTGGAGGCTGCAGTCTTCAGGTTTGTGGATAGGCAGGAGGCTGGAAACTTCAGGCTTGAGGCTAGGAAGGAGTCTGGAGTCTTCAGGCTTGACGCTAGACATGAGGCTGGAGTCTTCGGGATTGAGGCTAGGCAGGAGGCTGGAGTCTTCGGGCTTAAGCCCAGGCAGGAGGCTGGAGTCTTTGGGCTGGAGGCTAGGCAGGAGGCTGGCGTCTTCGTGCTTGAGGCTAGGCAGGAGGCCGGAGTCTTCGTGCTTGAGGCTAGGCAGGAGGCTGGACTCTTCAAGCTTGAGGCTAGGCAGGAGGCTGGAGTCTTTGGGCTTAAGGCTTGGCAGGATGCTGGAGTCTTTGAGCTTGAGGCTAGGCAGGAGGCTGGAGTCGTCAGGCTTGAGGCTAGGCAGGAGGCTGAGGATCTTCGGGCTTGAGGCTAGGCAGGAGGCTGGAGTCTTCGGCCTTGAGGCTAGGAAGGAGGCTGTAGTCGTTGGGCTGGAGGCTAGGCCGGAGGCTGGAGTCTTGAGGCTAGGCAGGAGGCTGGAGTCTTCAGGGTTGAGGCGAGCAGGAGGCTGGAGTCTTCAGGCTTGAGGCTAGGAAGGAGTCTGGAGTTTACAGGCTTGAGGCTAGGATAGAGGCTGGAGTCTTCAGGTTTGAGGCTAGGCAGGAGGCTGGAGTCTTCAGGCTTGAGGCTAGGCAGGAGTCTGGAATCTTCAGGCTTGAGGCTAGGCAGGTGGGTGGAGTCTTCGGGCTTGATGCTAGGCAGGAGGCTGGAGTATTCGCGCTTGAGGCTAGAAAGGAGGCTGGAGTCATCGGGCTTGAGGCTAGGGAGGAGGCTGGACTCTTCGGGCTTTGGGGCTAGGCAGGAGGCTGGAGACTTGAGGCTACGCAGGAGGCTGGAGTCTTCAGGCTTGAAGCGAGGCTGGAGGCTGCAGTCTTCAGGTTTGTGGATAGGCAGGAGGCTGGAAACTTCAGGCTTGAGTCTAGGAAGGAGTCTGGAGTCTTCAGGCTTGACGCTAGACATGAGGCTGGAGTCTTCGGGATTGAGGCTAGGCAGGAGGCTGGAGTCTTCGGGCTTAAGCCCAGGCAGGAGGCTGGAGTCTTTGGGCTGGAGGCTAGGCAGGAGGCTGGCGTCTTCGTGCTTGAGGCTAGGCAGGAGGCCGGAGTCTTCGTGCTTGAGGCTAGGCAGGAGGCTGGACTCTTCAAGCTTGAGGCTAGGCAGGAGGCTGGAGTCTTTGGGCTTAAGGCTTGGCAGGATGCTGGAGTCTTTGAGCTTGAGGCTAGGCAGGAGGCTGGAGTCGTCAGGCTTGAGGCTAGGCAGGAGGCTGAGGATCTTCGGGCTTGAGGCTAGGCAGGAGGCTGGAGTCTTCGGCCTTGAGGCTAGGAAGGAGGCTGTAGTCGTTGGGCTGGAGGCTAGGCCGGAGGCTGGAGTCTTGAGGCTAGGCAGGAGGCTGGAGTCTTCAGGGTTGAGGCGAGCAGGAGGCTGGAGTCTTCAGGCTTGAGGCTAGGAAGGAGTCTGGAGTTTACAGGCTTGAGGCTAGGATAGAGGCTGGAGTCTTCAGGTTTGAGGCTAGGCAGGAGGCTGGAGTCTTCAGGCTTGAGGCTAGGCAGGAGTCTGGAATCTTCAGGCTTGAGGCTAGGCAGGTGGGTGGAGTCTTCAGGCTTGAGGCTAGGAAGGAGGCTGGAATCTTCAGGCTTGAGGCTAGGCAGGATGCTGGAGTCATCGGGCTTGAGGCTAGGCAGGAGGCTGGAGTCTTCGGGCTTGAGGCTAGGCAGGAGGCTGGAGTATTCGCGCTTGAGGCTAGAAAGGAGGCTGGAGTCATCGGGCTTGAGGCTAGGGAGGAGGCTGGACTCTTCGGGCTTTGGGGCTAGGCAGGAGGCTGGAGTCTTCAGGCTTGAGGCTAGGCAGGAGGGTGGAGTCTTCAGGCTTGAGGCTAGGAAGGAGGCTGGAATCTTCAGCCTTGAGGCTAGGCAGGAGGCTGGAGTCTTCACTCTTGAGGCTTGGCAGGATGCTGGAGTCTTCGGGCTTGAGGCTAAGCAGGAGGCTGGAGCCTTCGGGCTTGAGGCTAGGCAGGAGGCTGGAGTCTTGAGACTAGGCAGCAGGCTGGAGGCTTCGGGCTTGAGGCTTGGCAGGAGGCTGGAGTCTTCGGGCTTGAGGCTTGTCAGGAGGCTGGAGTCGTCGGACTTGAGGTTAGGCAGGAGGCTGGAGTCTTCGGGCTTGAGGCTAGGCAGAAGGCTGTAGTCTTCGGGCTTGAGGCTTCTCAGGAGGCTGGAGTCTTCTGGCTTGAGGCTTGGCAGGAAGCTGGAGTCTTCAGGCTTGAGGCTTGGCAGGGGGCTGGAATCTTCGGCCTTGAGGCTAGGCAGGAAGCTGGAGTCTTCAGGCTTGAGGCTAGGCAGGAAGCTGGAGTCTTCAGGCTTGAGGCTTGGAAAGAGGCTGGAGTCTTCGGGCTTGAGGCTTGGCAGGAGGCTGGAGTCTTCGGTCTTAAGGCTTGGCAGGAGGCTGGAGTCTTCGGGCTTGAGGCCAGGCAGGAGGCCCGAGTCTTCAGGCTTGTGGCTAGGAAGGAGTCTGGAGTCTTCAGGCTTTAGGCTGGACAGGAGGCTGGAGTCTTCAGGCTTGAGGCTAGGCAGGAGTCTGGAGTCTTCTGGTTTGAGGCTAGGCAGGAGGCTGGAGTCTTCAGGCTTGAGGCTAGGCAGAAGGCTGGAATCTTCAGGCTTGAGGCTAGGCAGGAGGGTGGAGTCTTCAGGCTTGAGGCTAGGAAGGAGGCTGGAATCTTCAGCCTTGAGGCTAGGCAGGAGGCTGGAGTATTCACTCTTGAGGCTTGGCAGGATGCTGGAGTCTTCGGGCTTGAGGCTAGGCAGGAGGCTGGAGCCTTCGGGTTTGAGGCTAGGCAGGAGGCTGGAGTCTTCGGTCTTGAGGCTTGTCAGGAGGCTGGAGTCGTCGGGCTTGAGGTTAGGCAGGAGGCTGGACTCTTCAATCTTGAGGCTAGGCAGGAGG
The DNA here is from genome assembly GCF_030028105.1 of Mobula birostris. Lineage (NCBI taxonomy): Eukaryota > Metazoa > Chordata > Chondrichthyes > Myliobatiformes > Myliobatidae > Mobula > Mobula birostris. The sequence continues at coordinate 117,756,744 of NC_092371.1, read as the reverse complement.
CTGGAGTCTTCGGGCCTGAGGCTTGGCAGGATTCTGGAGTCTTCAGGCTTGAGGCTAGGCAGGATTCTGGAGTCTTCAGGATGGAGGCTAGGCAGGAGGCTGCAGTCTTCGGTCTTGAGGCTAGGCAGGAGGCTGGAGTCTTCGGGCTTAAGCCCAGGCAGGAGGCTGGAGTCTTTGGGCTGGAGGCTAGGCAGGAGGCTGGCGTCTTCGGGCTCGAGGCTAGGCAGGAGGCCGGAGTCTTCGTGCTTGAGGCTAGGCAGGAGGCCGGAGTCTTCGTGCTTGAGGCTAGGCAGGAGGCTGGACTCTTCAAGCTTGAGGCTAGGCAGGAGGCTGGAGTCTTTGGGCTTAAGGCTTGGCAGGATGCTGGAGTCTTTGAGCTTGAGGCTAGGCAGGAGGCTGGAGTCGTCAGGCTTGAGGCTAGGCAGGAGGCTGAGGATCTTCGGGCTTGAGGCTAGGCAGGAGGCTGGAGTCTTCGGCCTTGAGGCTAGGAAGGAGGCTGTAGTCGTTGGGCTGGAGGCTAGGCCGGAGGCTGGAGTCTTGAGGCTAGGCAGGAGGCTGGAGTCTTCAGGGTTGAGGCGAGGCAGGAGGCTGGAGTCTTCAGGCTTGAGGCTAGGAAGGAGTCTGGAGTTTACAGGCTTGAGGCTAGGATAGAGGCTGGAGTCTTCAGGTTTGAGGCTAGGCAGGAGGCTGGAGTCTTCAGGCTTGAGGCTAGGCAGGAGTCTGGAATCTTCAGGCTTGAGGCTAGGCAGGTGGGTGGACTCTTCAGGCATGAGGCTAGGAAGGAGGCTGGAATCTTCAGGCTTGAGGCTAGGCAGGATGCTGGAGTCATCGGGCTTGAGGCTAGGCAGGATGCTGGAGTCATCGGGCTTGAGGCTAGGCAGGAGGCTGGAGTCTTCGGGCTTGAGGCTAGGCAGGAGGCTGGAGTATTCGCGCTTGAGGCTAGAAAGTAGGCTGGAGTCATCGGGCTTGAGGCTAGGGAGGAGGCTGGAGTCTTCGGGCTTGAAGCTAGGCAGTAGGCTGGAGTCCTTGGGTTTGAGGCTAGGCAGGAGGCTGGAGTCTTTGGGCTTAAGGCTTGGCATGATGCTGGAGTCTTTGAGCTTGAGGCTAGGCAGGAGGCTGCAGTCTTCGGGCTTGAGGCTAGGCAGGAGGCTGGAGTCTTCGGGCATAAGCCCAGGCAGGAGGCTGGAGTCTTTGGGCTTGAGGCTAGGCAGGAGGCTGGCGTCTTCGGGCTTGAGGCTAGGCAGGAGGCTGGAGTCTTCGTGCTTGAGGCTAGGCAGGAGGCTGGAGTCTTCGAGCTTCAGGCTAGGCAGGAGGCTGGAGTCTTCGGGCTTGAGGCTAGGCAGGAGGCTGGAGTCTTTGATCTTGAGGCTAGGCATGAGGCTCGAGTCGTCAGGCTTGAGGCTAAGCAGGAGGCTGGAGTCTTCAGGCTTGAGGCTAGGCAGGAGGCTGGAGTCTTCGGGCTTGAGGCTAGGCAGGAGGCTGGAGTCTTCGAGCTTGAGGCTTGGCAGGAGAGTGGAGTCTTCGGGCTTGAGGCTTGGCAGGAGGCTGCAGTCTTCAGGCTTGAAGCTTGGCAGGAGTCTGGATTCTTTGGGCTTGAGGCTTGGCAGGAGGCTGGAGTTTTCGGGCTTGAGGCTGGACAGGAGGCTGGAGTCTTTGGGCTTGAGGCCTGGCAGGAAGCTGGAGTTTTCGGGCTTGAGGCTTGGCAGGAGGCTGGAGTCTTCCATCTTGAGGTTTGGCAGGAGGCTGGAGTCTTCCGTCTTGATGCTTGGCAGGAGGCTGGTGTCTTCGATCTTGAGGCTAGGAAGGAGGCTGGGGTCTTCAGGCTTGAGGCTTGGAAAGAGGCTGGAGTCTTCGGGCTTGAGGCTTGGCAGGAGGCTGGAGTCTTCGGTCTTAAGGCTTGGCAGGAGGCTGGAGTCTTCCGGCTTGAGGCCAGGCAGGAGGCCCGAGTCTTCAGGCTTGAGGCTAGGAAGGAGTCTGGAGTCTTCAGGCTTTAGGCTGGACAGGAGGCTGGAGTCTTCAGGCTTGAGGCTAGGCAGGAGTCTGGAGTCTTCTGGTTTGAGGCTAGGCAGGAGGCTGGAGTCTTCAGGCTTGAGGCTAGGCAGAAGGCTGGAATCTTCAGGCTTGAGGCTAGGCAGGAGGGTGGAGTCTTCTGGCTTGAGGCTTGGCAGGAAGCTGGAGTCTTCAGGCTTGAGGCTTGGCAGGGGGCTGGAATCTTCGGCCTTGAGGTGAGGCAGGAGGCTGGAGTCTTTAGGCTTGAGGCTAGGGAGGAGGCTGGAGTGTTCGGGCCTGAGGCTTGGCAGGAGTCTGGAGTCTTCAGGCTTAAGGCTTGGCAGGAGGCTAGAGTCTTCGGGCTTGAGGCTTGGCTGGAAGCTGGAGTCTTCAGGCTTGCGGCTTGGCAGGAGGCTGGAGTCTTCGGGCTTGACGCTTGGTAGGAGGCTGGAGTCTTCGGGCTTGAGGCTAGGAATGAGACTGGAGTCGTCGGGCTTGAGGCTAGGCAGGAGTTGGAGTCCTCGGGCTTGAGGCTAGGTAGGAGGCTGGAGACTTCGGGCTTTAGGCTAGGCAGGAGTCTGGAGTCTTCGGGCTCCAGACTAGGCTAGGAAGGCTCCAGACTAGGCTCCAGGCTAGGAAGGAGGCTGGATTCTTGAGGCTAGGCAGGAGGCTGGCGTCTTCGGGTTTGAGGCTAGGCAGGAGGCCGGAGTCTTCGTGCTTGAGGCTAGGCAGGAGGCTGGACTCTTCAAGCTTGAGGCTAGGCAGGAGGCTGGAGTCTTCAGGCTTGAGGCTAGGCAGGAGGCTGGAGTCTTCAGGCTTGAGGCTAGGCAGGAGGCTCGAGTCTTCAGGCTTGAGACTAGGTGGTAGGCCTGAGTCTTCCGGCTTGAGGCTAGGCAGGAGGCTGGAGTCTTCGGGCTTGAGGCTTGGCAGGAGGCTGGAGTCTTCGAGTCTTCCGGCTTGAGGCTAGGCAGGAGGCTGGAGTCTTCGGGCTTAAGGCTTGGCAGGATGCTGGAGTCTTTGATCTTGAGGCTAGGCTGGAGGCTGGAGTCGTCAGGCTTGAGGTAAGCAGGAGGCTGGAGTCTTCAGGCTTGAGGCTTGGAAAGAGGCTGGAGTCTTCGGTCTTGAGGCTTGGCAGGAGGCTGGAGTCTTCGGTTTTAAGGCTTGGCAGGAGGCTGGAGTCTTCGGGCTTGAGGCTAGGCAGGAGGCCCGAGTCTTCGGGCTTGAGGCTAGGCAGAAGGCTTGAGTCTTGAGGCTAGGCAGGAGGCTGGAGTCTTCAGGGTTGAGGCGAGGCAGGAGGCTGGAGTCTTCAGGCTTGAGGTTAGGCAGGAGGCTGGAGTCTTCAGGCTTGAGGCTAGGCAGAAGGCTGGAATCTTCAGGCTTGAGGCTAGGCAGGAGGGTGGAGTCTTCAGGCTTGAGGCTAGGAAGGAGGCTGGAATCTTCAGGCTTGAGGCTAGGCCGGAGGCTGGAGTCTTCACTCTTGAGGCTTGGCAGGATGCTGGAGTCTTCGGGCTTGAGGCTATGCAGGAGGCTGGAGCCTTCGGGCTTAAGGCTAGGCAGGAGGCTGGAGTCTTCGGGCTTTGGGGCTAGGCAGGAGGCTGGAGTCTTGAGGCTAGGCAGCAGGCTGGAGTCTTCGGGCTTGAGGCTTGGCAGGAGGCTGGAGTCTTCGGGCTTGAGGCTTGTCAGGAGGCTGGAGTCGTCGGGCTTGAGGTTAGGCAGGAGGCTGGAGTCTTCGGGCTTGAGGCTAGGCAGAAGGCTGGTGTCTTCGATCTTGAGGCTAGGCAGGAGGCTGGGGTCTTCAGGCTTGAGGCTTGGAAAGAGGCTGGAGTCTTCGGGCTTGAGGCTTGGCAGGAGGCTGGAGTCTTCGGTCTTAAGGCTTGGCAGGAGGCTGGAGTCTTCGGGCTTGAGGCCAGGCAGGAGGCCCGAGTCTTCAGGCTTGAGGCTAGGAAGAAGTCTGGAGTCTTCAGGTTTTAGGCTGGACAGGAGGCTGGAGTCTTCAGGCTTGAGGCTAGGCAGGAGTCTGGAGTCTTCTGGTTTGAGGCTAGGCAGGAGGCTGGAGTCTTCAGGCTTGAGGCTAGGCAAAAGGCTGGAATCTTCAGGCTTGAGGCTAGGTAGGAGGGTGGAGTCTTCAGGCTTGAGGCTAGGAAGGAGGCTGGAATCTTCAGCCTTGAGGCTAGGCAGGAGGCTGGAGTCTTCACTCTTGAGGCTTGGCAGGATGCTGGAGTCTTCGGGCTTGAGGCTAGACAGGAGGCTGGAGTCTTCGGGCTTGAGGCTTGTCAGGAGGCTGGAGTCGTCGGGCTTGAGGTTAGGCAGGAGGCTGGAGTCTTCGGGCTTGAGGCTAGGCAGAAGGCTATAGTCTTCGGGCTTGAGGCTTGTCAGGAGGCTGCAGTCTTCTGGCTAGAGGCTTGGCAGGAAGCTGGAGTCTTCAGGCTTGAGGCTTGGCAGGGGGCTGGAATCTTCGGCCTTGAGGCTAGGCAGGAGGCTGGAGTCTTTAGGCTTGAGGCTAGGGAGGAGGCTGGAGTGTTCGGGCCTGAGGCTTGGCAGGAGTCTGGAGTCTTCAGGCTTGAGGCTTGGCAGGAGGCTAGAGTCTTCGGGCTTGAGGCTTGGCTGGAAGCTGGAGTCTTCGGGCTTGCGGCTTGGCAGGAGGCTGGAGTCTTCGGGCTTGACGCTTGGTAGGAGGCTGGAGTCTTCGGGCTTGAGGCTAGGAATGAGACTGGAGTCGTCGGGCTTGAGGCTAGGCAGGAGTTGGAGTCCTCGGGCTTGAGGCTAGGCAGGAGGCTGGAGACTTCGGGCTTTAGGCTAGGCAGGAGTCTGGAGTCTTCGGGCTTGTGGCTAGGAAGGAGGCTGGATTCTTGAGGCTAGGCAGGATGCTGGAGTCTTCAGGCTTGAGGCTTGGCAGGAGGCTGCAGTCTTCAGGCTTGAAGCTTGGCAGGAGTCTGGATTCTTTGGGCTTGAGGCTTGGCAGGAGGCTGGAGTTTTCGGGCTTGTGGCTGGACAGGAGGCTGGAGTCTTTGGGCTTGAGGCCTGGCAGGAAGCTGGAGTCTTCGGGCTTGAGGCTTGGCAGGAGGCTGGAGTCTTCCGTCTTGAGGCTTGGCAGGAGGCTGGAGTCTTCCGTCTTGATGCTTGGCAGGAGGCTGGTGTCTTCGATCTTGAGGCTAGGAAGGAGGCTGGGGTCTTCAGGCTTGAGGCTTGGAAAGAGGCTGGAGTCTTCGGGCTTGAGGCTTGGCAGGAGGCTGGAGTCTTCGGTCTTAAGGCTTGGCAGGAGGCTGGAGTCTTCGGGCTTGAGGCCAGGCAGGAGGCCCGAGTCTTCAGGCTTGAGGCTAGGAAGGAGTCTGGAGTCTTCAGGCTTTAGGCTGGATAGGAGGCTGGAGTCTTCAGGCTTGAGGCTAGGCAGGAGTCTGGAGTCTTCTGGTTTGAGGCTAGGCAGGAGGCTGGAGTCTTCAGGCTTGAGGCTTGGCAGAAGGCTGGAATCTTCTGGCTTGAGGCTTGGCAGGAAGCTGGAGTCTTCAGGCTTGAGGCTTGGCAGGGGGCTGGAATCTTCGGCCTTGAGGCTAGGCAGGAGGCTGGAGTCTTTAGGCTTGAGGCTAGGGAGGAGGCTGGAGTGTTCGGGCCTGAGGCTTGGCAGGAGTCTGGAGTCTTCAGGCTTAAGGCTTGGCAGGAGGCTAGAGTCTTCGGGCTTGAGGCTTGGCTGGAAGCTGGAGTCTTCAGGCTTGCGGCTTGGCAGGAGGCTGGAGTCTTCGGGCTTGACGCTTGGTAGGAGGCTGGAGTCTTCGGGCTTGAGGCTAGGAATGAGACTGGAGTCGTCGGGCTTGAGGCTAGGCAGGAGTTGGAGTCCTCGGGCTTGAGGTTAGGCAGGAGGCTGGAGACTTCGGGCTTTAGGCTAGGCAGGAGTCTGGAGTCTTCGGGCTCCAGACTAGGCTAGGAAGGCTCCAGACTAGGCTCCAGGCTAGGAAGGAGGCTGGATTCTTGAGGCTAGGCAGGAGGCTGGCGTCTTCGGGTTTGAGGCTAGGCAGGAGGCCGGAGTCTTCGTGCTTGAGGCTAGGCAGGAGGCTGGACTCTTCAAGCTTGAGGCTAGGCAGGAGGCTGGAGTCTTCGGGCTTGAGGCTAGGCAGGAGGCTGGAGTCTTCAAGCTTGAGGCTAGGCAGGAGGCTCGAGTCTTCAGGCTTGAGACTAGGCGGTAGGCCTGAGTCTTCCGGCTTGAGGCTAGGCAGGAGGCTGGAGTCTTCGGGCTTGAGGCTTGGCAGGAGGCTGGAGTCTTCGAGTCTTCCGGCTTGAGGCTAGGCAGGAGGCTGGAGTCTTCGGGCTTAAGGCTTGGCAGGATGCTGGAGTCTTTGATCTTGAGGCTAGGCTGGAGGCTGGAGTCGTCAGGCTTGAGGTAAGCAGGAGGCTGGAGTCTTCAGGCTTGAGGCTTGGAAAGAGGCTGGAGTCTTTGGGCTTGAGGCTAGGCAGGAGGCTGGCGTCTTCGGGCTTGAGGCTAGGCAGGAGGCCGGAGTCTTCGTGCTTGAGGCTAGGCAGGAGGCTGGACTCTTCAAGCTTGAGGCTAGGCTGGAGGCTGGAGTCTTCGGGCTTGAGGCTAGGCAGGAGGCTGGAGTCTTCAGGCTTGAGGCTAGGCAGGAGGCTCGAGTCTTCAGGCTTGAGACTAGGCGGTAGGCCTGAGTCTTCCGGCTTGAGGCTAGGCAGGAGTCTGGAGTCTTCGGGCTTGAGGCTTGGCAGGAGGCTGGAGTCTTCGAGTCTTCCGGCTTGAGGCTAGGCAGGAGGCTGGAGTCTTTGGGCTTAAGGCTTGGCAGGATGCTGGAGTCTTTGATCTTGAGGCTGGGCAGGAGGCTGGAGTCGTCAGGCTTGAGGTAAGCAGGAGGCTGGAGTCTTCAGGCTTGAGGCTTGGAAAGAGGCTGGAGTCTTCGGTCTTGAGGCTTGGCAGGAGGCTGGAGTCTTCGGTTTTAAGGCTTGGCAGGAGGCTGGAGTCTTCGGGCTTGAGGCTAGGCAGGAGGCCCGAGTCTTCGGGCTTGAGGCTAGGCAGAAGGCTGGAGTCTTGAGGCTAGGCAGGAGGCTGGAGTCTTCAGGGTTGAGGCGAGGCAGGAGGCTGGAGTCTTCAGGCTTGAGGCTAGGAAGGAGTCTGGAGTCTTCAGGCTTTAGGCTGGACAGGAGGCTGGAGTCTTCAGGCTTGAGGCTAGGCAGGAGTCTGGAGTCTTCTGGTTTGAGGCTAGGCAGGAGGCTGGAGTCTTCAGGCTTGAGGCTAGGCAGAAGGCTGGAATCTTCAGGCTTGAGTCTAGGCAGGAGGGTGGAGTCTTCAGGCTTGAGGCTAGGAAGGAGGCTGGAATCTTCAGCCTTGAGGCTAGGCAGGAGGCTGGAGTCTTCACTCTTGAGGCTTGGCAGGATGCTGGAGTCTTCGGGCTTGAGGCTAGGCAGGAGGCTGGAGCCTTCGGGCTTGAGGCTAGGCAGGAGGCTGGAGTCTTCGGGCTTTGGGGCTAGGCAGGAGGCTGGAGTCTTGAGGCTAGGCAGCAGGCTGGAGTCTTCGGGCTTGAGGCTTGGCAGGAGGCTGGAGTCTTCGGGCTTGAGGCTTGTCAGGAGGCTGGAGTCGTCGGGCTTGAGGTTAGGCAGGAGGCTGGAGTCTTCGGGCTTGAGGCTAGGCAGAAGGCTATAGTCTTCGGGCTTGAGGCTTGTCAGGAGGCTGGAGTCTTCTGGCTTGAGGCTTGGCAGGAAGCTGGAGTCTTCAGGCTTGAGGCTTGGCAGGGGGCTGGAATCTTCGGCCTTGAGGCTAGGCAGGATGCTGGAGTCTTCAGGCTTGAGGCTTGGCAGGAGGCTGGAGTCTTCGGGCTTAAGGCTAGGCAGGAGGCTGGAGTCTTCAGGCTTGAGGCTAGGGAGGACGCTGGAGTGTTCGGGCCTGAGACTTGGCAGGAGTCTGGAGTCTTCAGGCTTGAGGCTAGGCAGGAGACTGGATTCTTCAGGATGGAGGCTAGGCAGGAGGCTGCAGTCTTCGGTCTTGAGGCTAGGCAGGAGGCTGGAGTCTTCGGGCTTAAGCCCAGGCAGGAGGCTGGAGTCTTTGGGCTTGAGGCTAGGCAGGAGGCTGGACTCTTCAAGCTTGAGGCTAGGCAGGAGGCTGGAGTCTTCGGGCTTGAGGCTAGGCAGGAGGCTGGAGTCTTCAGGCTTGAGGCTAGGCAGGAGGCTCGAGTCTTCAGGCTTGAGACTAGGCGGGAGGCCAGAGTCTTCCGGCTTGAGGCTAGGCAGGAGGCTGGAGTCTTCGGGCTTGAGGCTTGGCAGGAGGCTGGAGTCTTCGGGCTTAAGGCTTGGCAGGATGCTGGAGTCTTTGAGCTTGAGGCTAGGCAGGAGGCTGGAGTCGTCAGGCTTGAGGCTAGGCAGGAGGCTGAGGGTCTTCGGGCTTGAGGCTAGGCAGGAGGCTGGAGTCTTCGGGCTTGAGGCTAGGAAGGAGGCTGTAGTCGTCGGGCTGGAGGCTAGGCCGGAGGCTGGAGTCTTCGGTCTTGAGGCTAGGCAGGAGGCTGGAGGCTTCAGGGTTGAGGCGAGGCAGGAGGCTGGAGTCTTCAGGCTTGAGGCTAGGAAGGAGTCTGGAGTTTACAGGCGTGAGGCTAGGATAGAGGCTGGAGTCTTCAGGTTTGAGGCTAGGCAGGAGGCTGGACTCTTCAGGCTTGAGGCTAGGCAGGAGGCTGGAATCTTCAGGCTTGAGGCTAGGCAGGAGGGTGGAGTCTTCAGGCTTGAGGCTAGGAAGGAGGCTGGAGTCTTTGATCTTGAGGCTAGGCAGGAGGCTGGAGTCGTCAGGCTTGAGGCTAAGCAGGAGGCTGGAGTCTTCGGGCTTGAGGCTAGGCAGGAGGCTGGAGTCTTCGGGCTTGAGGCTTGGCAGGAGAGTGGAGTCTTCGGGCTTGAGGCTTGGCAGGAGCCTGCAGTCTTCGGGCTTGAAGCTTGGCAGGAGTCTGGATTCTTCGGGCTTGAGGCTTGGCAGGAGGCTGGAGTTTTCGGGCTTGGGGCTGGACAGGAGGCTGGAGTCTTTGGGCTTGAGGCGTGGCAGGAGGCTGGATTCTTCGGGCTTGAGGCTTGGCAGGAGGCTGGAGTCTTCCGTCTTGAGGCTTGGCAGAAGGCTGGAGTCTTCCGTCTTGAGGCTTGGCAGGAGGCTGGTGTCTTCGAGCTTGAGGCTAGGCAGGAGGCTGGGGTCTTCTGGCTTGAGGCTTGGCAGGAAGCTGGAGTCTTCTGGCTTGAGGCTTGGCAGGGGGCAGGAATCTTCGGCCTTGAGGCTAGGCAGGAGGCTGGAGTCTTCAGGCTTGAGGCTAGGGAGGAGGCTGGAGTGTTCGGGCCTGAGGCTTGGCAGGAGTCTGGAGTCTTCAGGCTTGAGGCTAGGCAGGAGGCTAGAGTCTTCGTGCTTGAGGCTTGGCAGGAGGATGGAGTCTTCGGCTTGAGGCTTGGCTGGAAGCTGGAGTCTTCCGTCTTGAGGCTTGGCAGGAGGCTGGTGTTTTCGAGCTTGAGGCTAGGCAGGAGGCTGGGGTCTTCAGGCTTGAGGCTTGGCAGGAAGCTGGAGTCTTCAGGGTTGAGGCTTGGCAGGGGGCAGGAATCTTCGGTCTTGAGGCTAGGCAGGAGGCTGGAGTCTTCAGGCTTGAAGCTAGGGAGGAGGCTGGAGTGTTCGGGCTTGAGGCTTGGCTGGAAGCTGGAGTCTTCAGGCTTGCGGCTTGGCAAGAGGCTGGAGTCTTCGGGCTTGAGGCTTGGTAGGAGGCTGGAGTCTTCGGGCTTGAGGCTAGGAAGGAGACTGGAGTCATCGGGCTTGAGGCTAGGCAGGAGGCTGGAGACTTCGGGCTTGAGGCTAGGCAGCAGGCTGGAGTCTTCGGGCTTGAGGCTAGGCAGGAGGCTGGAGTATTCGCGCTTGAGGCTAGAAAGGAGGCTGGAGTCATCCGGCTTGAGGCTAGGCAGGAGGCTGGAGTCTTCGTGCTTGAGGCTAGGGAGGAGGCTGGACTCTTCGGGCTTTGGGGCTAGGCAGGAGGCTTGAGGCTTGAGGCTAGGCAGGAGGCTGGAGTCTTCAGGCTTGAAGCGAGGCTGGAGGCTGCAGTCTTCAGGTTTGTGGCTAGGCAGGAGGCTGGAAACTTCAGGCTTGAGGCTAGGAAGGAGTCTGGAGTCTTCAGGCTTGACGCTAGTCATTAGGCTGGAGTCTTCGGGCTTGAGGCTAGGCAGGAGGCTGGATTCTTCGGGTTTGAGGCTAGGCAGGAGGCTGGACTCTTCAGGCTTGAGACTTGGCAGGAGGCTGTCGTCTTCGCGGTTGAGGCTACGCAGGAGGCTGGAGTCTTCGGGCTTGAAGCTAGGCAGTAGGCTGGAGTCTTTGGGCTTGAGGCTAGGCAGGAGGCTGGCGTCTTCGGGCTTGAGGCTAGGCAGGAGGCTGGGGTCTTCGTGCTTGAGGCTAGGCAGGAGGCTGGACTGTTCGAGCTTGAGGCTAGGCAGGAGGCTGGAGTCTTCGGGCTTGAGGCTAGGCAGGAGGCTGGAGTCTTCAGGCTTCAGGCTAGGCAGGAGGCTGAAGTCTTCAGGCTTGTGACTAGGCAGGAGGTCTGAGCCTTCCGGCTTGAGGCTAGGCAGGAGGCTGGAGTCTTCGGGCTTGAGGCTTGGCAGGAGGCTGTAGTCTTCGGGCATGAGGCTTGGCAGGAGGCTGGAGTCTTCGGGCTTAAGGCTTGGCAGGATGCTGGAGTCTTTGATCTTGAGGCTAGGCAGGAGGCTGGAGTTGTCAGGCTTGAGGCTAAGCTGGAGGCTGGAGTCTTCGGGCTTGAGGCTTGGCAGGAGGCTGGAGTCTACGGGCTTGAGGCTAGGCAGGAGGCTGGAGTTCTCGGGCTTGAGGCTTGGCAGGAGAGCGGAGTCTTCGGGCTTGAGTCTTGGCAGGAGTCTGCAGTATTCAGGCTTGAAGCTTGGCAGGAGTCTGGATTCTTCGGGCTTGAGGCTTGGCAGGAGGCTGGAGTTTTCGGGCTTGAGGCTGGACAGGAGGCTGGTGTCTTCGGGCTTGAGGCTTGGCAGGAGGCTGGAGTCTTCCGTCTTGAGGCTTTGCAGGAGGCTGGAGTCTTCAGGCTTGAGGCTAGGGAGGAGGCTGGAGTGTTCGGGCCTGAGGCTTGGCAGGATTCTGGAGTCTTCAGGCTTGAGGCTAGGCAGGAGGCTGGAGTCTTCGGGCTTGAGGCTTGGCAGGATGCTGGAGTCTTTGAGCTTGAGGCTAGGCAGGAGGCTGGAGTCGTCAGGCTTGAGGCTAGGCAGGAGGCTGAGGGTCTTCGGGCTTGAGGCTAGGCAGGAGGCTGGAGTCTTCGGGCTTGAGGCTAGGAAGGAGGCTGTAGTCGTCGGGCTGGAGGCTAGGCCGGAGGCTGGAGTCTTCGGTCTTGAGGCTAGGCAGGAGGCTGGAGGCTTCAGGGTTGAGGCGAGGCAGGAGGCTGGAGTCTTCAGGCTTGAGGCTAGGAAGGAGTCTGGAGTTTACAGGCTTGAGCCTAGGATAGAGGCTGGAGTCTTCAGGTTTGAGGCTAGGCAGGAGGCTGGAGTCTTCAGGCTTGAGGCTAGGCAGGAGGCTGGAATCTTCAGGCTTGAGGCTAGGCAGGAGGGTGGAGTCTTCAGGCTTGAGGCTAGGAAGGAGGCTGGAGTCGTTGATTTTGAGGCTAGGCAGGAGGCTGGAGTCGTCAGGCTTGAGGCTAAGCAGGAGGCTGGAGTCTTCGGGCTTGAGGCTAGGCAGGAGGCTGGAGTCTTCGGGCTTGAGGCTAGGCAGGAGGCTGGAGTCTTCGGGCTTGAGGCTTGGCAGGAGAGTGGAGTCTTAGGGCTTGAGGCTTGGCGGGAGCCTGCAGTCTTCAGGCTTGAAGCGTGGCAGGAGTCTGGATTCTTCAGGCTTGAGGCTTGGCAGGAGGCTGGAGTTTTCGGGCTTGAGGCTGGACAGGAGGCTGGAGTCTTTGGGCTTGAGGCGTGGCAGGAGGCTGGATTCTTCGGGCTTGAGGCTAGGCAGGAGGCTGGAGTCTTCGGGCTTTGGGGCTAGGCAGGAGGCTGGAGTCTTGAGGCTAGGCAGCAGGCTGGAGTCTTCGGGCTTGAGGCTAGGCAGGAGGCTGGAGTCTTCGGGCTTGAGGCGTGGCAGGAGGCTGGAGTCTTCGGGCTTGAGGCTTGGCAGGAGGCTGGAGTCTTCTGTCTTGAGGCTTGGCAGGAGGCTGGAGTCTTCCGTCTTGAGGCTTGGCAGGCGGCTTGTGTCTTCGAGCTTGAGGCTAGGCAGGAGGCTGGGGTCTTCTGGCTTGTGGCTTGGCAGGAAGCTGGAGTCTTCAGGCTTGAGGCTTGGCAGGGGGCAGGAATATTCGGCCTTGAAGCTAGGCAGGGGGATGGAGTCTTCAAGCTTGAGGCTAGGGAGGAGGCTGGAGTGTTCGGGCTTGAGGCTTGGCAGTAGAGTGGATTCTTCGGGCTTGAGGCTTGGCAGGAGGCTGCAGTCTTCAGGCTTGAAGCTTGGCAGGAGTCTGGATTCTTCGGGCTTGAGGCTTGGCAGGAGGCTGGAGTTTTCGGGCTTGAGGCTGGACAGGAGGCTGGAGTCTTTGGGCTTGAGGCGTGGCAGGAGGCTGGAGTTTTCGGGCTTGAGGCTGGACAGGAGGCTGGTGTCTTCGGGCTTGAGGCTTGGCAGGAGGCTGGAGTCTTCCGTCTTGAGGCTTTGCAGGAGGCTGGAGACTTCGGGCTTGAGGCTTGGCTGGAAGCTGGAGTCTTCAGGCTTGTGGCTTGGCAGGAGGCTGGAGTCTTCGGGCTTGAGGCTTGGTAGAAGGCTGGAGTGTTCGGGCCTGAGGCTTGGCAGGAGTCTGGAGTCTTCAGGCTTGAGGCTAGGCAGGAGGCTGGAGTCTTCGGGCTTGAGGCTTGGCAGGAGGCTGGAGTCTTCGGGCTTGAGGCTTGGCTGGAAGCTGGAGTCTTCAGGCTTGTGGCTTGGCAGGAGGCTGGATTCTTCGGGCTTGAGGCTTGGTAGGAGGCTGGAGTCTTCGGGCTTGAGGCTAGGAAGGAGACTGGAGTCGTCGGGCTTGAGGCTAGGCAGGAGGCTGGAGTCTTCGGGCTTGAGGCTAGGCAGGAGGCTGGAGTCTTCGGGCTTGAGGCTAGGCAGGAGGCTGGAGTCTTCGGGCTTGAGGCTTGGCAGTAGAGTGGAGACTTCGGGATTGAGGCTTGGCAGGAGGCTGCAGTCTTCAGGCTTGAAGCTTGGCAGGAGTCTGGATTCTTCGGGCTTGAGGCTTGGCAGGATGCTGGAGTTTTCGGGCTTGAGGCTGGACAGGAGGCTGGAGTCTTTGGGCTTGAGGCGTGGCAGGAGGCTGGTGTTTTCGAGCTTGAGGCTAGGCAGGAGGCTGGGGTCTTGTGACTTGAGGCTTGGCAGGAAGCTGGAGTCTTTAGGCTTGAGGCTTGGCAGGGGGCAGGAATCTTCGGTCTTGACGCTAGGCAGGAGGCTGGAGTCTTCAGGCTGGAAGCTAGGGAGGAGGCTGGAGTGTTCGGGCCTGAGGCTTGGCAGGAGTCTGGAGTCTCCAGGCTTGAGGCTAGGCAGGAGGCTGGAGTCTTCAGGCTTGAGGCTTGGTAGGAGGCTGGAGTCTTCGGGCTTAAGGCTAGGCAGGAGGCTGGAGACTTCGGGCTTGAGGCTAGGCAGCAGGCTGGAGTCTTCGGGCTTGAGGCTAGGCAGGAGGCTGGAGTATTCGCGCTTGAGGCTAGAAAGGAGGCTGGAGTCATCGGGCTTGAGGCTAGGCAGGAGGCTGGAGTCTTCTGTCTTGAGGCTTGGCAGGAGGCTGGAGTCTTCCGTCTTGAGGCTTGGCAGGCGGCTTGTGTCTTCGAGCTTGAGGCTAGGCAGGAGGCTGGGGTCTTCTGGCTTGTGGCTTGGCAGGAAGCTGGAGTCTTCAGGCTTGAGGGTTGGCAGGGGGCAGGAATATTCGGCCTTGAAGCTAGGCAGGGGGATGGAGTCTTCAGGCTTGAGGCTAGGGAGGAGTCTGGAGTGTTCGGGCCTGAGGCTTGGCAGGAGTCTGGAGTCTTCAGGCTTGAGGCTAGGCAGGAGGCTGGAGTCTTCGGGCTTGACGCTTGGCAGTAGAGTGGAGTCTTCGGGCTTGAGGCTTGGCAGGAGGCTGCAGTCTTCAGGCTTGAAGCTTGGCAGGAGTCTGGATTCTTCGGGCTTGAGGCTTGGCAGGAGGCTGGAGTTTTCGGGCTTGAGGCTGGACAGGAGGCTGGAGTCTTTGGGCTTGAGGCGTGGCAGGAGTCTGGAGTTTTCGGGCTTGAGGCTGGACAGGAGGCTGGTGTCTTCGGGCTTGAGGCTTGGCAGGAGGCTGGAGTCTTCCGTCTTGAGGATTTGCAGGAGGCTGGAGACTTCGGGCTTGAGGCTTGGCTGGAAGCTGGAGTCTTCAGGCTTGTGGCTTGGCAGGAGGCTGGAGTCTTCGGGCTTGAGGCTTGGTAGAAGGCTGGAGTGTTCGGGCCTGAGGCTTGGCAGGAGTCTGGAGTCTTCAGGCTTGAGGCTAGGCAGGAGGCTGGAGTCTTCGGGCTTGAGGCTTGGCAGGAGGCTGGAGTCTTCGGGCTTGAGGCTTGGCTGGAAGCTGGAGTCTTCAGGCTTGTGGCTTGGCAGGAGGCTGGATTCTTCGGGCTTGAGGCTTGGTAGGAGGCTGGAGTCTTCGGGCTTGAGGCTAGGAAGGAGACTGGAGTCGTCGGGCTTGAGGCTAGGCAGGAGGCTGGAGTCTTCAGGCTTGAGGCTTGGTAGGAGGCTGGAGTCTTCGGGCTTATGGCTAGGCAGGAGGCTGGAGACTTCGGGCTTGAGGCTAGGCAGCAGGCTGGAGTCTTCGGGCTTGAGGCTAGGCAGGAGGCTGGAGTATTCGCGCTTGAGGCTAGAAAGGAGGCTGGAGTCATCGGGCTTGAGGCTAGGCAGGAGGCTGGAGTCTTCGTGCTTGAGGCTAGGGAGGAGGCTGGACTCATCGGGCTTTGGGGCTAGGCAGGAGGCTGGAGGCTTGAGGCTAGGCAGGAGGCTGGAGTCTTCAGGCTTGAAGCGAGGCTGGAGGCTGCAGTCTTCAGGTTTGTGGCTAGGCAGGAGGCTGGAAACTTCAGGCTTGAGGCTAGGAAGGAGTCTGGAGTCTTCAGGCTTGACGCTAGTCATGAGGCTGGAGGCTTCGGGCTTGAGGCTAGGCTGGAGGCTGGCGTTTTCGGGCTTGAGGCTAGGCAGGAGGCTGGATTCTTCGTGCTTCAGGCTAGGCAGGAGGCTGGACTGTTCGAGCTTGAGGCTAGGCAGGAGGCTGGAGTCTTCGGGCTTGAGGCTAGGCAGGAGGCTGGAGTCTTCAGGCTTGAGGCTAGCAGGAGGCTGGAGTCTTCGGGCTTGAGGCTTGGCAGGAGGCTGTAGTCTTCGGGCATGAGGCTTGGCAGGAGGCTGGAGTCTTTGGGCTTAAGGCTTGGCAGGATGCTGGAGTCTTTGATCTTGAGGCTAGGCAGGAGGCTGGAGTTGTCAGGCTTGAGGCTAAGCAGGAGGCTGGAGTCTTCGGGCTTGAGGCTAGGCAGGAGGCTGGAGTCTTCGGGCTTGAGGCGTGGCAGGAGGCTGGAGTCTTCGGGCTTGAGGCTTGGCAGGAGGCTGGAGTCTTCCGTCTTGAGGCTTTGCAGGAGGCTGGAGTCTTCCGTCTTGAGGCTTGGCAGGCGGCTTGTGTCTTCGAGCTTGAGGCTAGGCAGGAGGCTGGGGTCTTCTGGCTTGTGGCTTGGCAGGAAGCTGGAGTCTTCAGGCTTGAGGCTTGGCAGGGGGCAGGAATCTTCGGCCTTGAAGCTAGGCAGGGGGATGGAGTCTTCAGGCTTGAGGCTAGGGAGGAGGCTGGAGTGTTCGGGCCTGAGGCTTGGCAGGAGTCTGGAGTCTTCAGGCTTGAGGCTAGGCAGGAGGCTGGAGTCTTCGGGCTTGAGGCTTAGCAGTAGAGTGGAGTCTTCGGGCTTGAGGCTTGGCAGGAGGCTGCAGTCTTCAGGCTTGAAGCTTGGCAGGAGTCTGGATTCTTCGGGCTTGAGGCTTGGCAGGAGGCTGGAGTTTTCGGGCTTGAGGCTGGACAGGAGGCTGGAGTCTTTGGGCTTGAGGCGTGGCAGGAGGCTGGAGTTTTCGGGCTTGAGGCTGGACAGGAGGCTGGTGTCTTCGGGCTTGAGGCTTGGCAGGAGGCTGGAGTCTTCCGTCTTGAGGCTTTGCAGGAGGCTGGAGTCTTCGGGCTTGAGGCTTGGCTGGAAGCTGGAGTCTTCAGGCTTGTGGCTTGGCAGGAGGCTGGAGTCTTCGGGCTTGAGGCTTGGTAGGAGGCTGGAGTGTTCGGGCCTGAGGCTTGGCAGGAGTCTGGAGTCTTCAGGCTTGAGGCTAGGCAGGAGGCTGGATTCTACGGGCTTGAGGCTTGGCAGGAGGCTGGAGTCTTCGGGCTTGAGGCTTGGCTGGAAGCTGGAGTCTTCAGGCTTGTGGCTTGGCAGGAGGCTGGATTCTTCGGGCTTGAGGCTTGGTAGGAGGCTGGAGTCTTCGGGCTTGAGGCTAGGAAGGAGAATGGAGTCGTCGTGCTTGAGGCTAGGCAGGAGGCTGGAGTCTTCGGGCTTGAGGCTAGGCAGGAGGCTGGAGTCTTCGGGCTTGAGGCTTGGCAGTAGAGTGGAGTCTTCGGGCTTGAGGCTTGGCAGGAGGCTGCAGTCTTCAGGCTTGAAGCTTGGCAGGAGTCTGGATTCTTTGGGCTTGAGGCTTGGCAGGAGGCTGGAGTTTTCGGGCTTGAGGCTGGACAGGAGGCTGGAGTCTTTGGGCTTGAGGCGTGGCAGGAGGCTGGAGTCTTCCGTCTTGAGGCTTGGCAGGAGGCTGGAGTCTTCCGTCTTGAGGCTTGGCAGGAGGCTGGTGTTTTCGAGCTTGAGGCTAGGCAGGAGGCTGGGGTCTTCTGGCTTGAGGCTTGGCAGGAAGCTGGAGTCTTCAGGGTTGAGGGTTGGCAAGGGGCAGGAATCTTCGGTCTTGAGGCTAGGCAGGAGGCTGGAGTCTTCAGGCTTGAAGCTAGGGAGGAGGCTGGAGTGTTCGGGCCTGAGGCTTGGCAGGAGTCTGGAGTCTTCAGGCTTGAGGCTAGGCAGGAGGCTGGAGTCTTCGGGCTTGAGGCTTGGCAGGAGGCTGGAGTCTTCGGGCTTGAGGCTTGGCTGGAAGCTGGAGTCTTCAGGCTTGCGGCTTGGCAGGAGGCTGGAGTCTTCGGGCTTGAGGCTTGGTAGGAGGCTGGAGTCTTCGGGCTTGAGGCTAGGAAGGAGACTGGAGTCATCGGGCTTGAGGCTAGGCAGGAGGCTGGAGACTTCGGGCTTGAGGCTAGGCAGCAGGCTGGAGTCTTCGGGCTTGAGGCTAGGCAGGAGGCTGGATTCTTCGTGCTTCAGGCTAGGCAGGAGGCTGGACTGTTCGAGCTTGAGGCTAGGCAGGAGGCTGGAGTCTTCGGGCTTGAGGCTAGGCAGGAGGCTGGAGTCTTCAGGCTTGAGGCTAGCAGGAGGCTGGAGTCTTCGGGCTTGAGGCTTGGCAGGAGGCTGTAGTCTTCGGGCATGAGGCTTGGCAGGAGGCTGGAGTCTTTGGGCTTAAGGCTTGGCAGGATGCTGGAGTCTTTGATCTTGAGGCTAGGCAGGAGGCTGGAGTTGTCAGGCTTGAGGCTAAGCAGGAGGCTGGAGTCTTCGGGCTTGAGGCTAGGCAGGAGGCTGGAGTCTTCGGGCTTGAGGCGTGGCAGGAGGCTGGAGTCTTCGGGCTTGAGGCTTGGCAGGAGGCTGGAATCTTCCGTCTTGAGGCTTGGCAGGAGGCTGGAGTCTTCCGTCTTGAGGCTTGGCAGGCGGCTTGTGTCTTCGAGCTTGAGGCTAGGCAGGAGGCTGGGGTCTTCTGGCTTGTGGCTTGGCAGGAAGCTGGAGTCTTCAGGCTTGAGGCTTGGCAGGGGGCAGGAATCTTCGGCCTTGAAGCTAGGCAGGGGGATGGAGTCTTCAGGCTTGAGGCTAGGGAGGAGGCTGGAGTGTTCGGGCCTGAGGCTTGGCAGGAGTCTGGAGTCTTCAGGCTTGAGGCTAGGCAGGAGGCTGGAGTCTTCGGGCTTGAGGCTTGGCAGTAGAGTGGAGTCTTCGGGCTTGAGGCTTGGCAGGAGGCTGCAGTCTTCAGGCTTGAAGCTTGGCAGGAGTCTGGATTCTTCGGGCTTGAGGCTTGGCAGGAGGCTGGAGTTTTCGGGCTTGAGGCTGGACAGGAGGCTGGAGTCTTTGGGCTTGAGGCGTGGCAGGAGGCTGGAGTTTTCGGGCTTGAGGCTGGACAGGAGGCTGGTGTCTTCGGGCTTGAGGCTTGGCAGGAGGCTGGAGTCTTCCGTCTTGAGGCTTTGCAGGAGGCTGGAGTCTTCGGGCTTGAGGCTTGGCTGGAAGCTGGAGTCTTCAGGCTTGTGGCTTGGCAGGAGGCTGGAGTCTTCGGGCTTGAGGCTTGGTAGGAGGCTGGAGTGTTCGGGCCTGAGGCTTGGCAGGAGTCTGGAGTCTTCAGGCTTGAGGCTAGGCAGGAGGCTGGATTCTTCGGGTTTGAGGCTTGGCAGGAGGCTGGAGTCTTCGGGCTTGAGGCTTGGCTGGAAGCTGGAGTCTTCAGGCTTGTGGCTTGGCAGGAGGCTGGATTCTTCGGGCTTGAGGCTTGGTAGGAGGCTGGAGTCTTCGGGCTTGAGGCTAGGAAGGAGAATGGAGTCGTCGTGCTTGAGGTAAGCAGGAGGCTGGAGTCTTCGGGCTTGAGGCTAGGCAGGAGGCCGGAGTCTTCGGGCTTGAGGCTTGGCAGTAGAGTGGAGTCTTCGGGCTTGAGGCTTGGCAGGAGGCTGCAGTCTTCAGGCTTGAAGCTTGGCAGGAGTCTGGATTCTTTGGGCTTGAGGCTTGGCAGGAGGCTGGAGTTTTCGGGCTTGAGGCTGGACAGGAGGCTGGAGTCTTTGGGCTTGAGGCGTGGCAGGAGGCTGGAGTCTTCCGTCTTGAGGCTTGGCAGGAGGCTGGAGTCTTCCGTCTTGAGGCTTGGCAGGAGGCTGGTGTTTTCGAGCTTGAGGCTAGGCAGGAGGCTGGGGTCTTCTGGCTTGAGGCTTGGCAGGAAGCTGGAGTCTTCAGGGTTGAGGCTTGGCAGGGGGCAGGAATCTTCGGTCTTGAGGCTAGGCAGGAGGCTGGAGTCTTCAGGCTTGAAGCTAGGGAGGAGGCTGGAGTGTTCGGGCCTGAGGCTTGGCAGGAGTCTGGAGTCTTCAGGCTTGAGGCTAGGCAGGAGGCTGGAGTCTTCGGGCTTGAGGCTTGGCAGGAGGCTGGAGTCTTCGGGCTTGAGGCTTGGCTGGAAGCTGGAGTCTTCAGGCTTGCGGCTTGGCAGGAGGCTGGAGTCTTCGGGCTTGAGGCTTGGTAGGAGGCTGGAGTCTTCGGGCTTGAGGCTAGGAAGGAGACTGGAGTCATCGGGCTTGAGGCTAGGCAGGAGGCTGGAGACTTCGGGCTTGAGGCTAGGCAGCAGGCTGGAGTCTTCGGGCTTGAGGCTAGGCAGGAGGCTGGAGTATTCGCGCTTGAGGCTAGAAAGGAGGCTGGAGTCATCGGGCTTGAGGCTAGGCAGGAGGCTGGAGTCTTCGTGCTTGAGGCTAGGGAGGAGGCTGGACTCTTCGGGCTTTGGGGCTAGGCAGGAGGCTTGAGGCTTGAGGCTAGTCATTAGGCTGGAGTCTTCGGGCTTGAGGCTAGGAAGGAGGCTGGATTCTTCGGGTTTGAGGCTAGGCAGGAGGCTGGACTCTTCAGGCTTGAGACTTGGCATGAGGCTGTCGTCTTCGCGGTTGAGGCTACGCAGGAGGCTGGAGTCTTCGGGCTTGAAGCTAGGCAGTAGGCTGGAGACTTTGGGTTTGAGGCTCGGCAGGAGGTTGGAGTCTTTGGGCTGAAGGCTCGGCAGGATGCTGGAGTCTTTGGGCTTGAGGCTAGGCAGGAGGCTGGCGTCTTCGGGCTTGAGGCTAGGTAGGAGGCTGGGGTCTTCGTGCTTGAGGCTAGGCAGGAGGCTGGACTGTTCGAGCTTGAGGCTAGGCAGGAGGCTGGAGTCTTCGGGCTTGAGGCTAGGCAGGAGGCTGGAGTCTTCAGGCTTCAGGCTAGGCAGGAGGCTGAAGTCTTCAGGCTTGTGACTAGGCAGGAGGTCTGAGCCTTCCGGCTTGAGGCTAGGCAGGAGGCTGGAGTCTTCGGGCTTGAGGCTTGGCAGGAGGCTGTAGTCTTCGGGCATGAGGCTTGGCAGGAGGCTGGAGTCTTCGGGCTTAAGGCTTGGCAGGATGCTGGAGTCTTTGATCTTGAGGCTAGGCAGGAGGCTGGAGTTGTCAGGCTTGAGGCTAAGCAGGAGGCTGGAGTCTTCGGGCTTGAGGCTTGGCAGGAGGCTGGAGTCTTCGGGCTTGAGGCTAGGCAGGAGGCTGGAGTTTTCGGGCTTGAGGCTTGGCAGGAGAGCGGAGTCTTCGGGCTTGAGTCTTTGCAGGAGTCTGCAGTCTTCAGGCTTGAAGCTTGGCAGGAGTCTGGATTCTTCGGGCTTGAGGCTTGGCAGGAGGCTGGAGTTTTCGGGCTTGAGGCTTGGCAGGAGGCTGGAGTCTTCCGTCTTGAGGCTTTGCAGGAGGCTGGAGTCTTCCGTCTTGAGGCTTGGCAGGCGGCTTGTGTCTTCGAGCTTGAGGCTAGGCAGGAGGCTGGGGTCTTCTGGCTTGAGGCTTGGCAGGAAGCTGGAGTCTTCAGGCTTGAGGCTTGGCAGGGGGCAGGAATCTTCGGCCTTGAAGCTCGGCAGGAGGCTGGAGTCTTCAGGCTTGAGGCTAGGGAGGAGGCTGGAGTCTTCGGGCCTGAGGCTTGGCAGGATTCTGGAGTCTTCAGGCTTGAGGCTAGGCAGGAGGCTGGAGTCTTCGGGCTTGAGGCTTGGCAGGATGCTGGAGTCTTTGAGCTTGAGGCTAGGCAGGAGGCTGGAGTCGTCACGCTGGAGGCTAGGCCGGAGGCTGGAGTCTTCGGTCTTGAGGCTAGGCAGGAGGCTGGAGGCTTCAGGGTTGAGGCGAGGCAGGAGTCTGGAGTCTTCAGGCTGGAGGCTAGGAAGGAGTCTGGAGTTTACAGGCTTGAGCCTAGGATAGAGGCTGGAGTCTTCAGGTTTGAGGCTAGGCAGGAGGCTGGAGTCTTCAGGCTTGAGGCTAGGCAGGAGGCTGGAATCTTCAGGCTTGAGGCTAGGCAGGAGGGTGGAGTCTTCAGGCTTGAGGCTAGGAAGGAGGCTGGAGTCTTTGATTTTGAGGCTAGGCAGGAGGCTGGAGTCGTCAGGCTTGAGGCTAAGCAGGAGGCTGGAGTCTTCGGGCTTGAGGCTAGGCAGGAGGCTGGAGTCTTCGGGCTTGAGGCTAGGCAGGAGGTTGGAGTCTTCGGGCTTGAGGCTTGGCAGGAGAGTGGAGTCTTAGGGCTTGAGGCTTGGCGGGAGCCTGCAGTCTTCAGGCTTGAAGCGTGGCAGGAGTCTGGATTCTTCGGGCTTGAGGCTTGGCAGGAGGCTGGAGTCTTCCGTCTTGAGGCTTGGCAGAAGGCTGGAGTCTTCCGCCTTGAGGCTTGGCAGGAGGCTGGTGTCTTCGAGCTTGAGGCTAGGCAGGAGGCTGGGGTCTTCTGGCTTGAGGCTTGGCAGGAAGCTGGAGTCTTCAGGCTTGAGGCTTGGCAGGGGGCAGGAATCTTCGGCCTTGAGGCTGGGCAGGAGGCTGGAGTCTTCAGGCTTGAGGCTAGGGACGAGGCTGGAGTGTTCGGGCCTGAGGCTTGGCAGGAGTCTGGAGTCTTCAGGCTTGAGGCTAGGCAGGAGGCTGGAGTCTTCATGCTTGAGGCTTGGCAGGACGCTGGAGTCTTCGGGCTTGAGGCTTGGCTGGAAGCTGGAGTCTTCGGGCTTGAGGCTTGGCTGGAAGCTGGAGTCTGCAGGCTTGTGGCTTGGCAGGAGGCTGGATTCTTCGGGCTTGAGGCTTGGTAGGAGGCTGGAGTCTTCGGGCTTGAGGCTAGGAAGGAGACTGGAGTCGTCGGGCTTGAGGCTAGGCAGGAGGCTGGAGTCTTCGGGCTTGAGGCTAGGCAGGAGGCTGGAGTCTTCGGGCTTGAGGCTAGGCAGGAGGCTGGAGTCTTCGGGCTTGAGGCTTGGCAGTAGAGTGGAGTCTTCGGGATTGAGGCTTGGCAGGAGGCTGGAGTTTTCGGGCTTGAGGCTGGACAGGAGGCTGGAGTCTTTGGGCTTGAGGCGTGGCAGGAGGCTGGAGTCTTCCGTCTTGAGGTTTGGCAGGAGGCTGGAGTCTTCCGTCTTGAGGCTTGGCAGGAGGCTGGTGTTTTCGAGCTTGAGGCTAGGCAGGAGGCTGGGGTCTTCTGGCTTGAGGCTTGGCAGGAAGCTGGAGTCTTTAGGCTTGAGGCTTGGCAGGGGGCAGGAATCTTCGGTCTTGAGGCTAGGCAGGAGGCTGGAGTCTTCAGGCTGGAAGCTCGGGAGGAGGCTGGAGTGTTCGGGCCTGAGGCTTGGCAGGACTCTGGAGTCTTCAGGCTTGAGGCTAGGCAGGAGGCTGGAGTCTTCAGGCTTGAGGCTTGGCAGGAGGCTGGAGTCTTCGGGCTTGAGGCTTGGCTGGAAGCTGGAGTCTTCAGGCTTGCGGCTTGGCAGGAGGCTGGAGTCTTCGGGCTTGAGGCTTGGTAGGAGGCTGGAGTCTTCGGGCTTGAGGCTAGGAAGGAGACGGGAGTCATCGGGCTTAAGGCTAGGCAGGAGGCTGGAGACTTCAGGCTTGAGGCTAGGCAGCAGGCTGGAGTCTTCGGGCTTGAGGCTAGGCAGGAGGCTGGAGTATTCGCGCTTGAGGCTAGAAAGGAGGCTGGAGTCATCGGGCTTGAGGCTAGGCAGGAGGCTGGAGTCTTCGTGCTTGAGGCTAGGGAGGAGGCTGGACTCATCGGCTTTGGGGCTAGGCAGGAGGCTGGAGGCTTGAGGCTACGCAGGAGGCTGGAGTCTTCAGGCTTGAAGCGAGGCCTGGAGGCTGCAGTCTTCAGGTTTGTGGCTAGGCAGGAGGCTGGAAACTTCAGGCTTGAGGCTAGGAAGGAGTCTGGAGTCTTCAGGCTTGACGCTAGTCATGAGGCTGGAGGCTTCGGGCTTGAGGCTAGGCAGGAGGCTGGCGTCTTCGGGCTTGAGGCTAGGCAGGAGGCTGGATTCTTCGTGCTTCAGGCTAGGCAGGAGGCTGGACTGTTCGAGCTTGAGGCTAGGCAGGAGGCTGGAGTCTTCGGGCTTGAGGCTAGGCAGGAGGCTGGAGTCTTCAGGCTTGAGGCTAGCAGGAGGCTGGAGTCTTCGGGCTTGAGGCTTGGCAGGAGGCTGTAGTCAATTCGGGCATGAGGGCTTGGCAGGAGGCTGGAGTCTTTGGGCTTAAGGCTTGGCAGGATGCTGGAGTCTTTGATCTTGAGGTCAGGCAGGAGGCTGGAGTTGTCAGGCTTGAGGCTAAGCAGGAGGCTGGAGTCTTCGGGCTTGAGGCTAGGCAGGAGGCTGGAGTCTTCGGGCTTGAGGCGTGGCAGGAGGCTGGAGTCTTCGGGCTTGAGGCTTGGCAGGAGGCTGGAGTCTTCCGTCTTGAGGCTTGGCAGGAGGCTGGAGTCTTCCGTCTTGAGGCATGGCAGGCGGCTTGCGTCTTCGAGCTTGAGGCTAGGCAGGAGGGCTGGGGTCTTCTGGCTTGTGGCTTGGCAGGAAGCTGGAGTCTTCAGGCTTGAGGCTTGGCAGGGGCAGGAATCTTCGGCCTTGAAGCTAGGCAGGGGGATGGAGTCTTCAGGCTTGAGGCTAGGGAGGAGGCTGGAGTGTTCGGGCCTGAGGCTTGGCAGGAGTCTGGAGTCTTCAGGCTTGAGGCTAGGCAGGAGGCTGGAGTCTTCGGGCTTGAGGCTTAGCAGGATGCTGGAGTCTTTGAGCTTGAGGCTAGGCAGGAGGCTGGAGTCGTCAGGCTTGAGGCTAGGCAGGAGGCTGAGGGTCTTCGGGCTTGAGGCTAGGCAGGAGGCTGGAGTCTTCGGGCTTGAGGCTAGGAAGGAGGCTGTAGTCGTCGGGCTGGAGGCTAGGCCGGAGGCTGGAGTCTTCGGTCTTGAGGCTAGGCAGGAGGCTGGAGGCTTCAGGGTTGAGGCGAGGCAGGAGGCTGGATTCTTCGGGTTTGAGGCTAGGCAGGAGGCTGGACTCTTCAGGCTTGAGGCTTGGCAGGAGGCTGTCGTCTTCGCGGTTGAGGCTACGCAGGAGGCTGGAGTCTTCGGGCTTGAAGCTAGGCAGTAGGCTGGAGTCTTTGGGTTTGAGGCTTGGCAGGAGGCTGGAGTCTTTGGGCTTAAGGCTCGGCAGGATGCTGGAGTCTTTGGGCTTGAGGCTAGGCAGGAGGCTGGCGTCTTCGGGCTTGAGGCTAGGCAGGAGGCTGGAGTCTTCAGGCTTGAGGCTAGGAAGGAGTCTGGATTTTACAGGCTTGAGCCTAGGATAGAGGCTGGAGTCTTCAGGTTTGAGGCTAGGCAGGAGGGTGGAGTCTTCAGGCTTGAGGCTAGGAAGGAGGCTGGAGTCTTTGATTTTGAGGCTAGGCAGGAGGCTGGAGTCGTCAGGCTTGAGGCTAGGCAGGAGGCTGGAGTCTTCGGGCTTGAGGCTAGGCAGGAGGCTGGAGTCTTCAGGCTTGAGGCTAGGCAGGAGGCTCGAGTCTTCAGGCTTGAGACTAGGCGGGAGGCCTGAGTCTTCGGGCTTGAGGCTAGGCAGGAGGCTGGAGTCTTCGGGCTTGAGGATTGGCAGGAGGCTGGAGTCTTCGAGTCTTCCGGCTTGAGGCTAGGCAGGAGGCTGGATTCTTCGGGCTTGAGGCATGGCAGGAGGCTGGAGTCTTCGGGCTTGAGGCTTGGCAGGAGGCTGGAGTCTTCGGGTTTAAGGTTTGGGTGGATGCTGGAGTCTTTGAGCTTGAGGCTAGGCAGGAGGCTGGAGTCGTCAGGCTTGAGGCTAGGCAGGAGGCTGAGGGTCTTCGGGCTTGAGGCTAGGCAGGAGGCTGGAGTCTGCGGGCTTGAGGCTAGGAAGGAGGCTGTAGTCGTCGGGC
This sequence comes from Mobula birostris, assembly GCF_030028105.1. NCBI lineage: Eukaryota > Metazoa > Chordata > Chondrichthyes > Myliobatiformes > Myliobatidae > Mobula > Mobula birostris. Next base: position 117,731,836 of record NC_092371.1, on the reverse strand, counting down.
TGGAGGCTAGGCCGGAGGCTGGAGTCTTCGGTCTTGAGGCTAGGCAGGAGGCTGGAGGCTTCAGGGTTGAGGCGAGGCAGGAGGCTGGAGTCTTCAGGCTTGAGGCTAGGAAGGAGTCTGGAGTTTACAGGCTTGAGGCTAGGATAGAGGCTGGAGTCTTCAGGTTTGAGGCTAGGCAGGAGGCTGGAGTCTTCAGGCTTGAGGCTAGGCAGGAGGCTGGAATCTTCAGGCTTGAGGCTACGCAGGAGGGTGGAGTCTTCAGGCATGAGGCTAGGAAGGAGGCTGGAGTCTTTGATCTTGAGGCTAGGCAGGAGGCTGGAGTCGTCAGGCTTGAGGCTAAGCAGGAGGCTGGAGTTTTCGGGCTTGAGGCTAGGCAGGAGGCTGGAGTCTTCGGGCTTGAGGCTTGGCAGGAGAGTGGAGTCTTCGGGCTTGAGGCTTGGCAGGAGCCTGCAGTCTTCAGGCTTGAAGCTTGGCAGGAGTCTGGATTCTTCGGGCTTGAGGTTTGGCAGGAGGCTGGAGTTTTCGGGCTTGAGGCTGGACAGGAGGCTGGAGTCTTTGGGCTTGAGGCGTGGCAGGAGGCTGGATTCTTCGGGCTTGAGGCTTGGCAGGAGGCTGGAGTCTTCCGTCTTGAGGCTTGGCAGAAGGCTGGAGTCTTCCGTCTTGAGGCTTGGCAGGAGGCTGGTGTCTTCGAGCTTGAGGCTAGGCAGGAGGCTGGGGTCTTCTGGCTTGAGGCTTGGCAGGAAGCTGGAGTCTTCAGGCTTGAGGCTTGGCAGGGGGCAGGAATCTTCGGCCTTGAGGCTAGGCAGGAGGCTGGAGTCTTCAGGCTTGAGGCTAGGGAGGAGACTGGAGTGTTCGGGCCTGAGGCTTGGCAGGAGTCTGGAGTCTTCAGGCTTGAGGCTAGGCAGGAGGCTGGAGTCTTCGTGCTTGAGGCTTGGCAGGAGGCTGGAGTCTTCGGGCTTGAGGCTTGGCTGGAAGCTGGAGTCTTCAGGCTTGTGGCTTGGCAGGAGGCTGGAGTGTTCGGGCTTGAGGCTTGGTAGGAGGCTGGAGTGTTCGGGCCTGAGGCTTGGCAGGAGTCTGGAGTCTTCAGGCTTGAGGCTAGGCAGGAGGCGGCAGTCTTCGGGCTTGAGGCTTGGCAGGAGGCTGGAGTCTTCGGGCTTGAGGCTTGGGTGGAAGCTGGAGTCTTCAGGCTTGTGGCTTGGCAGGAGGCTGGATTCTTCGGGCTTGAGGCTTGGTAGGAGGCTGGAGTCTTCGGGCTTGAGGCTAGAAGGAGACTGGAGTCGTCGGGCTTGAGGCTAGGCAGGAGGCTGGAGTCTTCGGGCTTGAGGCTAGGCAGGAGGCTGGAGTCTTCTGGCTTGAGGCTTGGCAGTAGAGTGGAGTCTTCGGGCTTGAGGCTTCGCAGGAGGCTGCAGTCTTCAGGCTTGAAGCTTGGCAGGAGTCTGGATTCTTCGGGCTTGAGGCTTGGCAGGAGGCTGGAGTTTTCGGGCTTGAGGCTGGACAGGAGGCTGGAGTCTTTGGGCTTGAGGCGTGGCAGGAGGCTGGAGTATTCCGTCTTGAGGCTTGGCAGGAGGCTGGAGTCTTCCGTCTTGAGGCTTGGCAGGAGGCTGGTGTTTTCGAGCTTGAGGCTAGGCAGGAGGCTGGGGTCTTCTGGCTTGAGGCTTGGCAGGAAGCTGGAGTCTTCAGGGTTGAGGCTTGGCAGGGGGCAGGAATCTTCGGTCTTGAGGCTAGGCAGGAGGCTGGAGTCTTCAGGCTTGAAGCCAGGGAGGAGGCTGGAGTGTTCGGGCCTGAGGCTTGGCAGGAGTCTGGAGTCTTCAGGCTTGAGGCTAGGCAGGAGGCTGGAGTCTTCGGGCTTGAGGCTTGGCAGGAGGCTGGAGTCTTCGGGCTTGAGGCTTGGCTGGAAGCTGGAGTCTTCAGGCTTGCAGCTTGGCAGGACGCTGGAGTCTTCGGGCTTGAGGCTTGGTAGGAGGCTGGAGTCTTCGGGCTTGAGGCTAGGAAGGAGACTGGAGTCATCGGGCTTGAGGCTAGGCAGGAGGCTGGAGACTTCGGGCTTGAGGCTAGGCAGCAGGCTGGAGTCTTCGGGCTTGAGGCTAGGCAGGAGGCTGGAGTATTCGCGCTTGAGGCTAGAAAGGAGGCTGGAGTCATCGGGCTTGAGGCTAGGCAGGAGGCTGGAGTCTTCGTGCTTGAGGCTAGGGAGGAGGCTGGACTCTTCGGGCTTTGGGGCTAGGCAGGAGGCTGGAGGCTTGAGGCTAGGCAGGAGGCTGGAGTCTTCAGGCTTGAAGCGAGGCTGGAGGCTGCAGTCTTCAGGTTTGTGGCTAGGCAGGAGGCTGGAAACTTCAGGCTTGAGGCTAGGAAGGAGTCTGGAGTCTTCAGGCTTAACGCTAGTCATTAGGCTGGAGTCTTCGGGCTTGAGGCTAGGCAGGAGGCTGGATTCTTCGGGTTTGAGGCTAGGCAGGAGGCTGGACTCTTCAGGCTTGAGGCTTGGCAGGAGGCTGGCGTCTTCGCGGTTGAGGCTACGCAGGAGGCTGGAGTCTTCGGGCTTGAAGCTAGGCAGTAGGCTGGAGTCTTTGGGTTTGAGGCTTGGCAGGAGGCTGGAGTCTTTGGGCTTAAGGCTCGGCAGGATGCTGGAGTCTTTGGGCTTGAGGCTAGGCAGGAGGCTGGTGTCTTCGGGCTTGAGGCTAGGCAGGAGGCTGGGGTCTTCGTGCTTGAGGCTAGGCAGGAGGCTGGACTGTTCGAGCTTGAGGCTAGGCAGGAGGCTGGAGTCTTCGGGCTTGAGGCTAGGCAGGAGGCTGGAGTCTTCAGGCTTGAGGCTAGGCAGGAGGCTGAAGTCATCAGGCTTGTGACTAGGCAGGAGGCCTGAGCCTTCCGGCTTGAGGCTAGGCAGGAGGCTGGAGTCTTCGGGCTTGAGGCTTGGCAGGAGGCTGTAGTCTTCGGGCATGAGGCTTGGCAGGAGGCTGGAGTCTTCGGGCTTAAGGCTTGGCAGGATGCTGGAGTCTTTGATCTTGAGGCTAGGCAGGAGGCTGGAGTTGTCAGGCTTGAGGCTAAGCAGGAGGCTGGAGTCTTCGGGCTTGAGGCTTGGCAGGAGGCTGGAGTCTTTGGGCTTGAGGCTAGGCAGGAGGCTGGAGTTTTCGGGCTTGAGGCTTGGCAGGAGAGTGGAGTCTTCGGGCTTGAGTCTTGGCAGGAGTCTGCCGTCTTCAGGCTTGAAGCTTGGCAGGAGTCTGGATTCTTCGGGCTTGAAGCTTGGCAGGAGGCTGGAGTTTTCGGCTTGAGGCTGGACAGGAGGGCTGGAGTCTTCGGGCTTGAGGCTTGGCAGGAGGCTGGAGTCTTCCGTCTTGAGGCTTTGCAGGAGGCTGGAGTCTTCCGTCTTGAGGCTTGGCAGGCGGCTTGTGTCTACGAGCTTGAGGCTAGGCAGGAGGCTGGGGTCTTCTGGCTTGAGGCTTGGCAGGCGGCTTGTGTCTTCGAGCTTGAGGCTAGGCAGGAGGCTGGAGTCTTCAGGCTGAGGCTAGGGAGGAGGCTGGAGTCTTCGGGCCTGAGGCTTGGCAGGAGTCTGGAGTCTTCAGGCTTGAGGCTAGGCAGGAGGCTGGAGTCTTCGGGCTTGAGGCTTGGCAGGATGCTGGAGTCTTTGAGCTTGAGGCTAGGCAGGAGGCTGGAGTCGTCAGGCTTGAGGCTAGGCAGGAGGCTGAGGGTCTTCGGGCCTTGAGGCTAGGCAGGAGGCTGGAGTCTTCGGGCTTGAGGCTAGGAAGGAGGCTGTAGTCGTCGGGCTGGAGGCTAGGCCGGATGCTGGAGTCTTCGGTCTTGAGGCTAGGCAGGAGGCTGGAGGCTTCAGGGTTGAGGCGAGGCAGGAGGCTGGAGTCTTCAGGCTTGAGGCTAGGAAGGAGTCTGGAGTTTACAGGCTTGAGCCTAGGATAGAGGCTGGAGTCTTCAGGTTTGAGGCTAGGCAGGAGGCTGGAGTCTTCAGGCTTGAGGCTAGGCAGGAGGCTGGAATCTTCAGGCTTGAGGCTAGGCAGGAGGGTGGAGTCTTCAGGCTTGAGGCTAGGAAGGAGGCTGGAGTCTTTGATTTTGAGGCTAGGCAGGAGGCTGGAGTCGTCAGGCTTGAGGCTAAGCAGGAGGCTGGAGTCTTCGGCTTGAGGCTAGGCAGGAGGCTGGAGTCTTCGGGCTTGAGGCTAGGCAGGAGGCTGGAGTCTTCGGGCTTGAGGCTTGGCAGGAGAGTGGAGTCTTCGGGCTTGAGGCTTGGCAGGAGTCTGCAGTCTTCAGGCTTGAAGCGTGGCAGGAGTCTGGATTCTTCGGGCTTGAGGCTTGGCAGGAGGCTGGAGTTTTCGGGCTTGAGGCTGGACAGGAGGCTGGAGTCTTTGGGCTTGAGGCGTGGCAGGAGGCTGGATTCTTCGGGCTTGAGGCTTGGCAGGAGGCTGGAGTCTTCCGTCTTGAGGCTTGGCAGAAGGCTGGAGTCTTCCGCCTTGAGGCTTGGCAGGAGGCTGGTGTCTTCGAGCTTGAGGCTAGGCAGGAGGCTGGGGTCTTCTGGCTTGAGGCTTGGCAGGAAGCTGGAGTCTTCAGGCTTGAGGCTTGGCAGGGGCAGGAATCTGCGGCCTTGAGGCTAGGCAGGAGGCTGGAGGTCTTCAGGCTTGAGGCTAGGGAGGAGGCTGGAGTGTTCGGGCCTGAGGCTTGGCAGGGAGTCTGGAGTTTTCAGGCTTCAGGCTTGGCAGGAGGCTGGAGTCTTCAGGCTTGAGGCTAGGCAGGAATCTGGAGTCTTCGTGCTTGAGGCTTGGCAGGACGCTGGAGTCTTCGGGCTTGAGGCTTGGCTGGAAGCTGGAGTCTTCAGGCTTGTGGCTTGGCAGGAGGCTGGAGTCTTCGGGCTTGAGGCTTGGTAGGAGGCTGGAGTGTTCGGGCCTGAGGCTTGGCAGGAGTCTGGAGTCTTCAGGCTTGAGGCTAGGCAGGAGGCTGGCGTCTTCGGGCTTGAGGCTAGGCAGGAGGCTGGAGTCTTCAGGCTTGAGGCTAGGAAGGAGTCTGGAGTTTACAGGCTTGAGCCTAGGATAGAGGCTGGAGTCTTCAGGTTTGAGGCTAGGCAGGAGGCTGGAGTCTTCAGGCTTGAGGCTAGGCAGGAGGCTGGAATCTTCAGGCTTGAGGCTAGGCAGGAGGGTGGAGTCTTCAGGCTTGAGGCTAGGAAGGAGGCTGGAGTCTTTGATTTTGAGGCTAGGCAGGAGGCTGGAGTCGTCAGGCTTGAGGCTAGGCAGGAGGCTGGAGTCTTCAGGCTTGAGGCTAGGCAGGAGGCTCGAGTCTTCAGGCTTGAGACTAGGCGGGAGGCCTGAGTCTTCGGGCTTGAGGCTAGGCAGGAGGCTGGAGTCTTCGGGCTTGAGGATTGGCAGGAGGCTGGAGTCTTCGAGTCTTCCGGCTTGAGGCTAGGCAGGAGGCTGGAGTCTTCGGGCTTGAGGCTTGGCAGGAGGCTGGAGTCTTCGGGCTTGAGGCTTGGCAGGAGGCTGGAGACTTCGAGTTTAAGCCTTGGCAGGATGCTGGAGTCTTTGAGCTTGAGGCTAGGCAGGAGGCTGGAGTCGTCAGGCTTGAGGCTAGGCAGGAGGCTGAGGGCCTTCGGGCTTGAGGCTAGGCAGGAGGCTGGAGGCTTCGGGCTTGAGGCTAGGAAGGAGGCTGTAGTCGTCGGGCTGGAGGCTAGGCCGGAGGCTGGAGTCTTCGGTCTTGAGGCTAGGCAGGAGGCTGGAGGCTTCAGGGTTGAGGCGAGGCAGGAGGCTGGAGTCTTCAGGCTTGAGGCTAGGAAGGAGTCTGGAGTTTAAAGGCTTGAGGCTAGGATAGAGGCTGGAGTCTTCAGGTTTGAGGCTAGGCAGGAGGCTGGAGTCTTCAGGCTTGAGGCTAGGCAGGAGGCTGGAATCTTCAGGCTTGAGGCTAGGCAGGAGGGTGGAGTCTTCAGGCATGAGGCTAGGAAGGAGGCTGGAGTCTTTGATCTTGAGGCTAGGCAGGAGGCTGGAGTCGTCAGGCTTGAGGCTAAGCAGGAGGCTGGAGTCTTCGGGCTTGAGGCTAGGCAGGAGGCTGGAGTCTTCGGGCTTGAGGCTTGGCAGGAGAGTGGAGTCTTCGGGCTTGAGGCTTGGCAGGAGTCTGCAGTCTTCAGGCTTGAAGCTTGGCAGGAGTCTGGATTCTTCGGGCTTGAGGCTTGGCAGGAGGCTGGAGTTTTCGGGCTTGAGGCTGGACAGGTGGCTGGAGTCTTTGGGCTTGAGGCGTGGCAGGAGGCTGGATTCTTCGGGCTTGAGGCTTGGCAGGAGGCTGGAGTCTTCCGTCTTGAGGCTTGGCAGAAGGCTGGAGTCTTCCGTCTTGAGGCTTGGCAGGAGGCTGGTGTCTTCGAGCTTGAGGCTAGGCAGGAGGCTGGGGTCTTCTGGCTTGAGGCTTGGCAGGAAGCTGGTGTCTTCAGGCTTGAGGCTTGGCAGGGGGCAGGAATCTTCGGCCTTGAGGCTAGGCAGGAGGCTGGAGTCTTCAGGCTTGAGGCTAGGGAGGAGGCTGGAGTGTTCGGGCCTGAGGCTTGGCAGGAGTCTGGAGTCTTCAGGCTTGAGGCTAGGCAGGAGGCTGGAGTCTTCGTGCTTGAGGCTTGGCAGGAGGCTGGAGTCTTCGGGCTTGAGGCTTGGCTGGAAGCTGGAGTCTTCAGGCTTGTGGCTTGGCAGGAGGCTGGAGTCTTCGGGCTTGAGGCTTGGCAGGAGGCTGGAGTCTTCGGGCTTGAGGCTTGGGTGGAAGCTGGAGTCTTCAGGCTTGTGGCTTGGCAGGAGGCTGGATTCTTCGGGCTTGAGGCTTGGTAGGAGGCTGGAGTCTTCGGGCTTGAGGCTAGAAGGAGACTGGAGTCGTCGGGCTTGAGGCTAGGCAGGAGGCTGGAGTCTTCGGACTTGAGGCTAGGCAGGAGGCTGGAGTCTTCGGGCTTGAGGCTTGGCAGTAGAGTGGAGTCTTCGGGCTTGAGGCTTGGCAGGAGGCTGCAGTCTTCAGGCTTGAAGCTTGGCAGGAGTCTGGATTCTTCGGGCTTGAGGCTTGGCAGGAGGCTGGAGTTTTCGGGCTTGAGGCTGGACAGGAGGCTGGAATCTTTGGGTTTGAGGCGTGGCAGGAGGCTGGAGTCTTCCGTCTTGAGGCTTGGCAGGAGGCTGGAGTCTTCTGTCTTGAGGCTTGGCAGGAGGCTGGTGTTTTCGAGCTTGAGGCTAGGCAGGAGGCTGGGGTCTTCTGGCTTGAGGCTTGGCAGGAAGCTGGAGTCTTCAGGGTTGAGGCTTGGCAGGCTGCAGGAATCTTCGGTCTTGAGGCTAGGCAGGAGGCTGGAGTCTTCAGGCTTGAAGCTAGGGAGGAGGCTGGAGTGTTCGGGCCTGAGGCTTGGCAGGAGTCTGGAGTCTTCAGGCTTGAGGCTAGGCAGGAGGCTGGAGTCTTCGGGCTTGAGGCTTGGCAGGAGGCTGGAGTCTTCGGGCTTGAGGCTTGGCTTGAAGCTGGAGTCTTCAGGCTTGTGGCTTGGCAGGAGGCTGGATTCTTCGGGCTTGAGGCTAGGAAGGAGACTGGAGTCGTCGGGCTTGAGGCTAGGCAGGAGGCTGGAGTCTTCGGGCTTGAGGCTAGGCAGGAGGCTAGAGTTTTCGGTCTTGAGGCTAGGCAGGAGGCTGGAGTCTTCGGGCTTGAGGCTTGGCAGTAGAGTGGAGTCTTCGGGCTTGAGGCTTCGCAGGAGGCTGCAGACTTCAGGGTTGAAGCTTGGCAGGAGTCTGGATTCTTCGGGCTTGAGGCTTGGCAGGATGCTGGAGTTTTCGGGCTTGAGGCTGGACAGGAGGCTGGAGTCTTTGGGCTTGAGCCGTGGCAGGAGGCTGGAGTCTTCCGTCTTGAGGTTTGGCGGGAGGCTGGAGTCTTCCGTCTTGAGGCTTGGCAGGAGGCTGGTGTTTTCGAGCTTGAGGCTAGGCAGGAGGCTGGGGTCTTCTATCTTGAGGCTTGGCAGGAAGCTGGAGTCTTGAGGCTTGAGGCTTGGCAGGGGGCAGGAATCTTCGGTCTTGAGGCTAGGCAGGAGGCTGGAGTCTTGAGGCTGGAAGCTAGGGAGGAGGCTGGAGTGTTCGCGCCTGAGGCTTGGCAGGAGTCTGGAGTCTTCAGGCTTGAGGCTAGGCAGGAGGCTGGAGTCTTCGGGCTTGAGGCTTGGCAGGAGGCTGGAGTCTTCGGGCTTGAGGCTTGGCTGGAAGCTGGAGTCTTCAGGCTTGCGGCTTGGCACGAGGCTGGAGTCTTCGGGCTTGAGGCTTGGTAGGACGCTGGAGTCTTCGGGCTTGAGGCTAGGAAGGAGACTGGAGTCATCGGGCTTGAGGCTAGGCAGGAGGCTGGAGACTTCGGGCTTGAGGCTAGGCAGCAGGCTGGAGTCTTCGGGCTTGAGGCTAGGCAGGAGGCTGGAGTATTCGCGCTTGAGGCTAGAAAGGAGGCTGGAGTCATCGGGCTTGAGGCTAGGCAGGAGGCTGGAGTCTTCGTGCTTGAGGCTAGGGAGGAGGCTGGACTCATCGGGCTTTGGGGCTAGGCAGGAGGCTGGAGGCTTGAGGCTAGGCAGGAGGCTGGAGTCTTCAGGCTTGAAGCGAGGCTGGAGGCTGCAGTCTTCAGGTTTATGGCTAGGCAGGAGGCTGGACTCTTCAGGCTTGAGGCTTGGCAGGAGGCTGTCGTCTTCGCGGTTGAGGCTAGGCAGGAGGCTGGGGTCTTCTGGCTTGAGGCTTGGCAGGAAGCTGGAGTCTTCAGGGTTGAGGCTTGGCAGGCTGCCGGAATCTTCGGTCTTGAGGCTAGGCAGGAGGCTGGAGTCTTCAGGCTTGAAGCTAGGGAGGAGGCTGGAGTGTTCGGGCCTGAGGCTTGGCAGGAGTCTGGAGTCTTCAGGCTTGAGGCTAGGCAGGAGGCTGGAGTCTTCGGGCTTGAGGCTTGGCAGGAGGCTGGAGTCTTCGGGCTTGAGGCTTGGCTGGAAGCTGGAGTCTTCAGGCTTGCGGCTTGGCAGGAGGCTGGAGTCTTCGGGCTTGAGGCTTGGTAGGAGGTTGGAGTCTTCGGGCTTGAGGCTAGGAAGGAGACTGGAGTCATCGGGCTTGAGGCTAGGCAGGAGGCTAGAGACTTCGGGCTTGAGGCTAGGCAGCAGGCTGGAGTCTTCGGGCTTGAGGCTAGGCAGGAGGCTGGAGTATTCGCGCTTGAGGCTAGAAAGGAGGCTGGAGTCATCGGGCTTGAGGCTAAGCAGGAGGCTGGAGTCTTCGGGCTTGAGGCTAGGCAGGAGGCTGGAGTCTTCGGGCTTGAGGCTAGGCAGGAGGCTGGAGTCTTCGGGCTTGAGGCTTGGCAGGAGAGTGGAGTCTTCGGGCTTGAGGCTTGGCAGGAGCCTGCAGTCTTCAGGCTTGAAGCGTGGCAGGAGTCTGGATTCTTCGGGCTTGAGGCTTGGCAGGAGGCTGGAGTTTTCGGGCTTGAGGCTGGACAGGAGGCTGGAGTCTTTGGGCTTGAGGCGTGGCAGGAGGCTGGATTCTTCGGGCTTGAGGCTTGGCAGGAGGCTGGAGTCTTCCGTCTTGAGGCTTGGCAGAAGGCTGGAGTCTTCCGCCTTGAGGCTTGGCAGGAGGCTGGTGTCTTCGAGCTTGAGGCTAGGCAGAAGGCTGGGGTCATCTGGCTTGACGCTTGGCAGGAAGCTGGAGTCTTCAGGCTTGAGGCTTGGCAGGGGGCAGGAATCTTCGGCCTTGAGGCTAGGCAGGAGGCTGGAGTCGTCAGGCTTGAGGCTAGGCAGGAGGCTGAGGGTCTTCGGGCTTGAGGCTAGGCAGGAGGCTGGAGTCTTCGGGCTTGAGGCTAGGAAGGAGGCTGTAGTCGTCGGGCTGGAGGCTAGGCCGGAGGCTGGAGTCTTCGGTCTTGAGGCTAGGCAGGAGGCTGGAGGCTTCAGGGTTGAGGCGAGGCAGGGGGCTGGAGTCTTCAGGCTTGAGGCTAGGAAGGAGTCTGGAGTTTACAGGCTTGAGCCTAGGATATAGGCTGGAGTCTTCAGGTTTGAGGCTAGGCAGGAGGCTGGAGTCTTCAGGCTTGAGGCTAGGCAGGAGGCTGGAATCTTCAGGCTTGAGGCTAGGCAGGAGGGTGGAGTCTTCAGGCTTGAGGCTAGGAAGGAGGCTGGAGTCTTTGTTTTTGAGGCTGGGCAGGAGGCTGGAGTCGTCAGGCTTGAGGCTAAGCAGGAGGCTGGAGTCTTCGGGCTTGAGGCTAGGCAGGAGGCTGGAGTCTTCGGGCTTGAGGCTAGGCAGGAGGCTGGAGTCTTCGGGCTTGAGGCTTGGCAGGAGAGTGGAGTCTTCGGGCTTGAGGCTTGGCAGGAGCCTGCAGTCTTCAGGCTTGAGGCGTGGCAGGAGTCTGGATTCTTCGGGCTTGAGGCTTGGCAGGAGGCTGGAGTTTTCGGGCTTGAGGCTGGACAGGAGGCTGGAGTCTTTGGGCTTGAGGCGTGGCAGGAGGCTGGATTCTTCGGGCTTGAGGCTTGGCAGGAGGCTGGAGTCTTCCGTCTTGAGGCTTGGCAGAAGGCTGGAGTCTTCCGCCTTGAGGCTTGGCAGGAGGCTGGTGTCTTCGAGCTTGAGGCTAGGCAGGAGGCTGGGGTCTTCTGGCTTGAGGCTTGGCAGGAAGCTGGAGTCTTCGGGCTTGAGGCTTGGCAGGGGGCAGGAATCTTCGGCCTTGAGGCTAGGCAGGAGGCTGGAGTCTTCAGGCTTGAGGCTAGGCAGGAGGCTGGAGTCTTCGTGCTTGAGGCTTGGCAGGACGCTGGAGTCTTCGGGCTTGAGGCTTGGCTGGAAGCTGGAGTCTTCAGGCTTGTGGCTTGGCAGGAGGCTGGAGTCTTCGGGCTTGAGGCTTGGTAGGAGGCTGGAGTGTTCGGGCCTGAGGCTTGGCAGGAGTCTGGAGTCTTCAGGCTTGAGGCTAGGCAGGAGGCTGGCGTCTTCGGGCTTGAGGCTAGGTAGGAGGCTGGAGTCTTCAGGCTTGAGGCTAGGAAGGAGTCTGGAGTTTACAGGCTTGAGCCTAGGATAGAGGCTGGAGTCTTCAGGTTTGAGGCTAGGCAGGAGGCTGGAGTCTTCAGGCTTGAGGCTAGGCAGGAGGCTGGAATCTTCAGGCTTGAGGCTAGGCAGGAGGGTGGAGTCTTCAGGCTTGAGGCTAGGAAGGAGGCTGGAGTCTTTGATTTTGAGGCTAGGCAGGAGGCTGGAGTCGTCAGGCTTGAGGCTAGGCAGGAGGCTGGAGTCTTCGGGCTTGAGGCTAGGCAGGAGGCTGGAGTCTTCAGGCTTGAGGCTAGGCAGGAGGCTCGAGTCTTCAGGCTTGAGACTAGGCGGGAGGCCTGAGTCTTCGGGCTTGAGGCTAGGCAGGAGGCTGGAGTCTTCGGGCTTGAGGATTGGCAGGAGGCTGGAGTCTTCGAGTCTTCCGGCTTGAGGCTAGGCAGGAGGCTGGAGTCTTCGGGCTTGAGGCTTGGCAGGAGGCTGGAGTCTTCGGGCTTGAGGCTTGGCAGGAGGCTGGAGACTTCGGGTTTAAGGCTTGGCAGGATGCTGGAGTCTTTGAGCTTGAGGCTAGGCAGGAGGCTGGAGTCGTCAGGCTTGAGGCTAGGCAGGAGGCTGAGGGTCTTCGGGCTTGAGGCTAGGCAGGAGGCTGGAGTCTTCGGGCTTGAGGCTAGGAAGGAGGCTGTAGTCGTCGGGCTGGAGGCTAGGCCGGAGGCTGGAGTCTTCGGTCTTGAGGCTAGGCAGGAGGCTGGAGGCTTCAGGGTTGAGGCGAGGCAGGAGGCTGGAGTCTTCAGGCTTGAGGCTAGGAAGTAGTCTGGAGTTTAAAGGCTTGAGGCTAGGATAGAGGCTGGAGTCTTCAGGTTTGAGGCTAGGCAGGAGGCTGGAGTCTTCAGGCTTGAGGCTAGGGAGGAGGCTGGAATCTTCAGGCTTGAGGCTAGGCAGGAGGGTGGAGTCTTCAGGCATGAGGCTAGGAAGGAGGCTGGAGTCTTTGATCTTGAGGCTAGGCAGGAGGCTGGAGTCGTCAGGCTTGAGGCTAAGCAGGAGGCTGGAGTCTTCGGGCTTGAGGCTAGGCAGGAGGCGGGAGTCTTCGGGCTTGAGGCTTGGCAGGAGAGTGGAGTCTTCGGGCTTGAGGCTTGGCAGGAGCCTGCAGTCTTCAGGCTTGAAGCTTGGCAGGAGTCTGGATTCTTCGGGCTTGAGGCTTGGCAGGAGGCTGGAGTTTTCGGTCTTGAGGCTGGACAGGAGGCTGGAGTCTTTGGGCTTGAGGCGTGGCAGGAGGCTGGATTCTTCGGGCTTGAGGCTTGGCAGGAGGCTGGAGTCTTCCGTCTTGAGGCTTGGCAGAAGGCTGGAGTCTTCCGTCTTGAGGCTTGGCAGGAGGCTGGTGTCTTCGAGCTTGAGGCTAGGCAGGAGGCTGGGGTCTTCTGGCTTGAGGCTTGGCAGGAAGCTGGAGTCTTCAGGCTTGAGGCTTGGCAGGGGGCAGGAATCTTCGGCCTTGAGGCTAGGCAGGACGCTGGAGTCTTCAGGCTTGAGGCTAGGGAGGAGGCTGGAGTGTTCGGGCCTGAGGCTTGGCAGGAGGCTGGAGTCTTCGGGCTTGAGGCTTGGCTGGAAGCTGGAGTCTTCAGGCTTGTGGCTTGGCAGGAGGCTGGAGTCTTCGGGCTTGAGGCTTGGTAGGAGGCTGGAGTGTTCGGGCCTGAGGCTTGGCAGGAGTCTGGAGTCTTCAGGCTTGAGGCTAGGCAAGAGGCTGGAGTCTTCGGGCTTGAGGCTTGGCAGGAGGCTGGAGTCTTCGGGCTTGGGGCTTGGGTGGAAGCTGGAGTCTTCAGGCTTGTGGCTTGGCAGGAGGCTGGATTCTTCGGGCTTGAGGCTTGGTAGGAGGCTGGAGTCTTCGGGCTTGAGGCTAGAAGGAGACTGGAGTCGTCGGGCTTGAGGCTAGGCAGGAGGCTGGAGTCTTCGGGCTTGAGGCTAGGCAGGAGGCTGGAGTCTTCGGGCTTGAGGCTTGGCAGTAGAGTGGAGTCTTCGGGCTTGAGGCTTGGCAGGAGGCTGGAGTCTTCGGGCTTGAGGCTTGGCAGGAGGCTGGAGTCTTCGGGCTTGAGGCTTGGCTGGAAGCTGGAGTCTTCAGGCTTGCGGCTTGGCACGAGGCTGGAGTCTTCGGGCTTGAGGCTTGGTAGGACGCTGGAGTCTTCGGGCTTGAGGCTAGGAAGGAGACTGGAGTCATCGGGCTTGAGGCTAGGCAGGAGGCTGGAGACTTCGGGCTTGAGGCTAGGCAGCAGGCTGGAGTCTTCGGGCTTGAGGCTAGGCAGGAGGCTGGAGTATTCGCGCTTGAGGCTAGAAAGGAGGCTGGAGTCATCGGGCTTGAGGCTAGGCAGGAGGCTGGAGTCTTCGTGCTTGAGGCTAGGGAGGAGGCTGGACTCATCGGGCTTTGGGGCTAGGCAGGAGGCTGGAGGCTTGAGGCTAGGCAGGAGGCTGGAGTCTTCAGGCTTGAAGCGAGGCTGGAGGCTGCAGTCTTCAGGTTTATGGCTAGGCAGGAGGCTGGACTCTTCAGGCTTGAGGCTTGGCAGGAGGCTGTCGTCTTCGCGGTTGAGGCTACGCAGGAGGCTGGAGTCTTCGGGCTTGAGGCTAGGCAGGAGTCTGGATTCTTCGGGCTTGAAGCTTGGCAGGAGGCCGGAGTTTTCGGGCTTGAGGCTGGACAGGAGGCTGGAGTCTTCGGGCTTGAGGCTTGGCAGGAGGCTGGAGTCTTCCGTCTTGAGGCTTTGCAGGAGGCTGGAGTCTTCCGTCTTGAGGCTTGGCAGGCGGCTTGTGTCTTCGAGCTTGAGGCTAGGCAGGAGGCTGGGGTCTTCTGGCTTGAGGCTTGGCAGGAAGCTGGAGTCTTCAGGCTTGAGGCTTGGGAGGGGGCAGGAATCTTCGGCCTTGAAGCTCGGCAGGAGGCTGGTGTCTTCAGGCTTGAGGCTAGGGAGGAGGCTGGAGTGTTCGGGCCTGAGGCTTGGCAGGAGTCTGGAGTCTTCAGGCTTGAGGCTAGGCAGGAGGCTGGAGTCTTCGGGCTTGAGGCTTGGCAGGATGCTGGAGTCTTTGAGCTTGAGGCTAGGCAGGAGGCTGGAGTCGTCAGGCTTGAGGCTAGGCAGGAGGCTGAGGGTCTTCGGGCTTGAGGCTAGGCAGGAGGCTGGAGTCTTCGGGCTTGAGGCTAGGAAGGAGGCTGTAGTCGTCGGGCTGGAGGCTAGGCCGGAGGCTGGAGTCTTCGGTCTTGAGGCTAGGCAGGAGGCTGGAGGCTTCAGGGTTGAGGCGAGGCAGGGGGCTGGAGTCTTCAGGCTTGAGGCTAGGAAGGAGTCTGGAGTTTACAGGCTTGAGCCTAGGATAGAGGCTGGAGTCTTCAGGTTTGAGGCTAGGCAGGAGGCTGGAGTCTTCAGGCTTGAGGCTAGGCAGGAGGCTGGAATCTTCAGGCTTGAGGCTAGGCAGGAGGGTGGAGTCTTCAGGCTTGAGGCTAGGAAGGAGGCTGGAGTCTTTGTTTTTGAGGCTGGGCAGGAGGCTGGAGTCGTCAGGCTTGAGGCTAAGCAGGAGGCTGGAGTCTTCGGGCTTGAGGCTAGGCAGGAGGCTGGAGTCTTCGGGCTTGAGGCTAGGCAGGAGGCTGGAGTCTTCGGGCTTGAGGCTTGGCAGGAGAGTGGAGTCTTCGGGCTTGAGGCTTGGCAGGAGCCTGCAGTCTTCAGGCTTGAGGCGTGGCAGGAGTCTGGATTCTTCGGGCTTGAGGCTTGGCAGGAGGCTGGAGTTTTCGGGCTTGAGGCTGGACAGGAGGCTGGAGTCTTTGGGCTTGAGGCGTGGCAGGAGGCTGGATTCTTCGGGCTTGAGGCTTGGCAGGAGGCTGGAGTCTTCCGTCTTGAGGCTTGGCAGAAGGCTGGAGTCTTCCGCCTTGAGGCTTGGCAGGAGGCTGGTGTCTTCGAGCTTGAGGCTAGGCAGGAGGCTGGGGTCTTCTGGCTTGAGGCTTGGCAGGAAGCTGGAGTCTTCGGGCTTGAGGCTTGGCAGGGGGCAGGAATCTTCGGCCTTGAGGCTAGGCAGGAGGCTGGAGTCTTCAGGCTTGAGGCTAGGCAGGAGGCTGGAGTCTTCGTGCTTGAGGCTTGGCAGGACGCTGGAGTCTTCGGGCTTGAGGCTTGGCTGGAAGCTGGAGTCTTCAGGCTTGTGGCTTGGCAGGAGGCTGGAGTCTTCGGGCTTGAGGCTTGGTAGGAGGCTGGAGTGTTCGGGCCTGAGGCTTGGCAGGAGTCTGGAGTCTTCAGGCTTGAGGCTAGGCAGGAGGCTGGCGTCTTCGGGCTTGAGGCTAGGTAGGAGGCTGGAGTCTTCAGGCTTGAGGCTAGGAAGGAGTCTGGAGTTTACAGGCTTGAGCCTAGGATAGAGGCTGGAGTCTTCAGGTTTGAGGCTAGGCAGGAGGCTGGAGTCTTCAGGCTTGAGGCTAGGCAGGAGGCTGGAATCTTCAGGCTTGAGGCTAGGCAGGAGGGTGGAGTCTTCAGGCTTGAGGCTAGGAAGGAGGCTGGAGTCTTTGATTTTGAGGCTAGGCAGGAGGCTGGAGTCGTCAGGCTTGAGGCTAGGCAGGAGGCTGGAGTCTTCGGGCTTGAGGCTAGGCAGGAGGCTGGAGTCTTCAGGCTTGAGGCTAGGCAGGAGGCTCGAGTCTTCAGGCTTGAGACTAGGCGGGAGGCCTGAGTCTTCGGGCTTGAGGCTAGGCAGGAGGCTGGAGTCTTCGGGCTTGAGGATTGGCAGGAGGCTGGAGTCTTCGAGTCTTCCGGCTTGAGGCTAGGCAGGAGGCTGGAGTCTTCGGGCTTGAGGCTCGGCAGGAGGCTGGAGTCTTCGGGCTTGAGGCTTGGCAGGAGGCTGGAGACTTCGGGTTTAAGGCTTGGCAGGATGCTGGAGTCTTTGAGCTTGAGGCTAGGCAGGAGGCTGGAGTCGTCAGGCTTGAGGCTAGGCAGGAGGCTGAGGGTCTTCGGGCTTGAGGCTAGGCAGGAGGCTGGAGTCTTCGGGCTTGAGGCTAGGAAGGAGGCTGTAGTCGTCGGGCTGGAGGCTAGGCCGGAGGCTGGAGTCTTCGGTCTTGAGGCTAGGCAGGAGGCTGGAGGCTTCAGGGTTGAGGCGAGGCAGGAGGCTGGAGTCTTCAGGCTTGAGGCTAGGAAGGAGTCTGGAGTTTAAAGGCTTGAGGCTAGGATAGAGGCTGGAGTCTTCAGGTTTGAGGCTAGGCAGGAGGCTGGAGTCTTCAGGCTTGAGGCTAGGGAGGAGGCTGGAATCTTCAGGCTTGAGGCTAGGCAGGAGGGTGGAGTCTTCAGGCATGAGGCTAGGAAGGAGGCTGGAGTCTTTGATCTTGAGGCTAGGCAGGAGGCTGGAGTCGTCAGGCTTGAGGCTAAGCAGGAGGCTGGAGTCTTCGGGCTTGAGGCTAGGCAGGAGGCTGGAGTCTTCGGGCTTGAGGCTTGGCAGGAGAGTGGAGTCTTCGGGCTTGAGGCTTGGCAGGAGCCTGCAGTCTTCAGGCTTGAAGCTTGGCAGGAGTCTGGATTCTTCGGGCTTGAGGCTTGGCAGGAGGCTGGAGTTTTCGGTCTTGAGGCTGGACAGGAGGCTGGAGTCTTTGGGCTTGAGGCGTGGCAGGAGGCTGGATTCTTCGGGCTTGAGGCTTGGCAGGAGGCTGGAGTCTTCCGTCTTGAGGCTTGGCAGAAGGCTGGAGTCTTCCGTCTTGAGGCTTCGCAGGAGGCTGGTGTCTTCGAGCTTGAGGCTAGGCAGGAGGCTGGGGTCTTCTGGCTTGAGGCTTGGCAGGGGGCAGGAATCTTCGGCCTTGAGGCTAGGCAGGAGGCTGGAGTCTTCAGGCTTGAGGCTAGGGAGGAGGCTGGAGTGTTCGGGCCTGAGGCTTGGCAGGAGTCTGGAGTCTTCAGGCTTGAGGCTAGGCAGGAGGCTGGAGTCTTCGTGCTTGAGGCTTGGCAGGAGGCTGGAGTCTTCGGGCTTGA
The DNA here is from genome assembly GCF_030028105.1 of Mobula birostris. Taxonomy (NCBI): domain Eukaryota; kingdom Metazoa; phylum Chordata; class Chondrichthyes; order Myliobatiformes; family Myliobatidae; genus Mobula; species Mobula birostris. The sequence continues at coordinate 117,714,960 of NC_092371.1, read as the reverse complement.
GGCTTGGCTGGAAGCTGGAGTCTTCAGGCTTGTGGCTTGGCAGGAGGCTGGAGTCTTCGGGCTTGAGGCTTGGTAGGAGGCTGGAGTGTTCGGGCCTGAGGCTTGGCAGGAGTCTGGAGTCTTCAGGCTTGAGGCTAGGCAAGAGGCTGGAGTCTTCGGGCTTGAGGCTTGGCAGGAGGCTGGAGTCTTCGGGCTTGGGGCTTGGGTGGAAGCTGGAGTCTTCAGGCTTGTGGCTTGGCAGGAGGCTGGATTCTTCGGGCTTGAGGCTTGGTAGGAGGCTGGAGTCTTCGGGCTTGAGGCTAGAAGGAGACTGGAGTCGTCGGGCTTGAGGCTAGGCAGGAGGCTGGAGTCTTCGGGCTTGAGGCTAGGCAGGAGGCTGGAGTCTTCGGGCTTGAGGCTTGGCAGTAGAGTGGAGTCTTCGGGCTTGAGGCTTGGCAGGAGGCTGCAGTCTTCAGGCTTGAAGCTTGGCAGGAGTCTGGATTCTTCGGGCTTGAGGCGTGGCAGGAGGCTGGAGTCTTCCGTCTTGAGGCTTGGCAGGAGTCTGGAGTCTTCCGTCTTGAGGCTTGGCAGGAGGCTGGTGTTTTCGAGCTTGAGGCTAGGCAGGAGGCTGGGGTCTTCTGGCTTGAGGCTTGGCAGGAAGCTGGAGTCTTCAGGGTTGAGGCTTGGCAGGGGGCAGGAATCTTCGGTCTTGAGGCTAGGCAGGAGGCTGGAGTCTTGAGGCTTGAAGCTAGGGAGGAGGCTGGATTGTTCGGGCCTGAGGCTTGGCAGGAGTCTGGAGTCTTCAGGCTTGAGGCTAGGCAGGAGGCTGGAGTCTTCGGGCTTGAGGCTTGGCAGGAGGCTGGAGTCTTCGGGCTTGAGGCTTGGCTGGAAGCTGGAGTCTTCAGGCTTGCGGCTTGGCAGGAGGCTGGAGTCTTCGGGCTTGAGGCTTGGTAGGAGGCTGGAGTCTTCGGGCTTGAGGCTAGGAAGGAGACTGGAGTCATCGGGCTTGAGGCTAGGCAGGAGGCTGGAGACTTCGGGCTTGAGGCTAGGCAGCAGGCTGGAGTCTTCGGGCTTGAGGCTAGGCAGGAGGCTGGAGTATTCGCGCTTGAGGCTAGAAAGGAGGCTGGAGTCATCGGGCTTGAGGCTAGGCAGGTGGCTGGAGTCTTCGTGCTTGAGGCTAGGGAGGAGGCTGGACTCTTCGGGCTTTGGGGCTAGGCAGGAGGCTGGAGGCTTGAGGCTAGGCAGGAGGCTGGAGTCTTCAGGCTTGAAGCGAGGCTGGAGGCTGCAGTCTTCAGGTTTGTGGCTAGGCAGGAGGCTGGAAACTTCAGGCTTGAGGCTAGGAAGGAGTCTGGAGTCTTCAGGCTTGACGCTAGTCATTAGGCTGGAGTCTTCGGGCTTGAGGCTAGGCAGGAGTCTGGATTCTTCGGGTTTGAGGCTAGGCAGGAGGCTGGACTCTTCAGGCTTGAGGCTTGGCAGGAGGCTGTCGTCTTCGCGGTTGAGGCTACGCAGGAGGCTGGAGTCTTCGGGCTTGAAGCTAGGCAGTAGGCTGGAGTCTTTGGGTTTGAGGCTTGGCAGGAGGCTGGAGTCTTTGGGCTTAAGGCTCGGCAGGATGCTGTAGTCTTTGGGCTTGAGGCTAGGCAGGAGGCTGGCGTCTTCGGGCTTGAGGCTAGGCAGGAGGCTGGGGTCTTCGTGCTTGAGGCTAGGCAGGAGGTTGGACTGTTCGAGCTTGAGGCTAGGCAGGAGGCTGGAGTCTTCGGGCTTGAGGCTAGGCAGGAGGCTGGAGTCTTCAGGCTTGAGGCTTGGCAGGAGGCTGGTGTCTTCGAGCTTGAGGCTAGGCAGGAGGCTGGGGTCTTCTGGCTTGAGGCTTGGCAGGAAGCTGGAGTCTTCAGGCTTGAGGCTTGGCAGGGGGCAGGAATCTTCGGCCTTGAGGCTAGGCAGGAGGCTGGAGTCTTCAGGCTTGAGGCTAGGTAGGAGGCTGGAGTGTTCGGGCCTGAGGCTTGGCAGGAGTCTGGAGTCTTCAGGCTTGAGGCTAGGCAGGAGGCTGGAGTCTTCGTGCTTGAGGCTTGGCAGGAGGCTGGAGTCTTCGGGCTTGAGGCTTGGCTGGAAGCTGGAGTCTTCAGGCTTGTGGCTTGGCAGGAGGCTGGAGTCTTCGGGCTTGAGGCTTGGTAGGAGGCTGGAGTGTTCGGGCCTGAGGCTTGGCAGGAGTCTGGAGTCTTCAGGCTTGAGGCTAGGCAGGAGGCTGGAGTCTTCGGGCTTGAGGCTTGGCAGGCGGCTGGAGTCTTCGGGCTTGAGGCTTGGGTGGAAGCTGGAGTCTTCAGGCTTGTGGCTTGGCAGGAGGCTGGATTCTTCGGGCTTGAGGCTTGGTAGGAGGCTGGAGTCTTCGGGCTTGAGGCTAGAAGGAGACTGGAGTCGTCGGGCTTGAGGCTAGGCAGGAGGCTGGAGTCTTCGGGCTTGAGGCTAGGCAGGAGGCTGGAGTCTTCGGGCTTGAGGCTTGGCAGTAGAGTGGAGTCTTCGGGCTTGAGGCTTGGCAGGAGGCTGCAGTCTTCAGGCTTGCAGCTTGGCAGGAGTCTGGATTCTTCGGGCTTGAGGCGTGGCAGGAGGCTGGAGTCTTCCGTCTTGAGGCTTGGCAGGAGGCTGGAGTCTTCCGTCTTGAGGCTTGGCAGGAGGCTGGTGTTTTCGAGCTTGAGGCTAGGCAGGAGGCTGGGGTCTTCTGGCTTGAGGCTTGGCAGGAAGCTGGAGTCTTCAGGGTTGAGGCTTGGCAGGGGGCAGGAATCTTCGGTCTTGAGGCTAGGCAGGAGGCTGGAGTCTTCAGGCTTGAAGCTAGGGAGGAGGCGGGATTGTTCGGGACTGAGGCTTGGCAGGAGTCTGGAGTCTTCAGGCTTGAGGCTAGGCAGGAGTCTGGAGTCTTCGGGCTTGAGGCTTGGCAGGAGGCTGGAGTCTTCGGGCTTGAGGCTTGGCTGGAAGCTGGAGTCTTCAGGCTTGCGGCTTGGCAGGAGGCTGGAGTCTTCGGGCTTGAGGCTTGGTAGGAGGCTGGAGTCTTCGGGCTTGAGGCTAGGAAGGAGACTGGAGTCATCGGGCTTGAGGCTAGGCAGGAGGCTGGAGACTTCCGGCTTGAGGCTAGGCAGCAGGCTGGAGTCTTCGGGCTTGAGGCTAGGCAGGAGGCTGGAGTATTCGCGCTTGAGGCTAGAAAGGAGGCTGGAGTCATCAGGCTTGAGGCTAGGCAGGAGGCTGGAGTCTTCGTGCTTGAGGCTAGGGAGGAGGCTGGACTAATCGGGCTTTGGGGCTAGGCAGGAGGCTGGAGGCTTGAGGCTAGGCAGGAGGCTGGAGTCTTCAGGCTTGAGGCTAGGCAGGAGGCTGGAGTCTTCGGGCTTGAGGCTAGGCAGGAGGCTGGAGTCGTCAGGCTTGAGGCTAGGCAGGAGGCTGAGGGTCTTCGGGCTTGAGGCTAGGCAGGAGGCTGGAGTCTTCGGGCTTGAGGCTGGGCAAGAGGCTGGAGGCTTCAGGGTTGAGGCGAGGCAGGAGGCTGGAGTCTTCGGGCTTGAGGCTAGGCAGGAGGCTGGAGTCTTCGGACTTGAGGCTAGGCAGGACGCTGGAGTCTTCGGGCTTGAGGCTTGGCAGGAGAGTGGAGTCTTCGGGCTTGAGGCTTGGCAGGAGCCTGCAGTCTTCAGGCTTGAAGCGTGGCAGGAGTCTGGATTCTTCGGGCTTGAGGCTTGGCAGGAGGCTGGAGTTTTCGGGCTTGAGGCTGGACAGGAGGCTGGAGTCTTTGGGCTTGAGGCGTGGCAGGAGGCTGGATTCTTCGGGCTTGAGGCTTGGCAGGAGGCTGGAGTCTTCCGTCTTGAGGCTTGGCAGAAGGCTGGAGTCTTCCGCCTTGAGGCTTGGCAGGAGGCTGGTGTCTTCGAGCTTGAGGCTAGGCAGGAGGCTGGGGTCTTCTGGCTTGAGGCTTGGCAGGAAGCTGGAGTCTTCAGGCTTGAGGCTTGGCAGGGGGCAGGAATCTTCGGCCTTGAGGCTAGGCAGGAGGCTGGAGTCTTCGGGCTTGAGGCTTGGTAGGAGGCTGGAGTGTTCGGGCCTGAGGCTTGGCAGGAGTCTGGAGTCTTCAGGCTTGAGGCTAGGCAGGAGGCTGGCGTCTTCGGGCTTGAGGCTAGGCAGGAGGCTGGAGTCTTCAGGCTTGAGGCTAGGAAGGAGTCTGGAGTTTACAGGCTTGAGCCTAGGATAGAGGCTGGAGTCTTCAGGTTTGAGGCTAGGCAGGAGGCTGGAGTCTTCAGGCTTGAGGCTAGGCAGGAGGCTGGAATCTTCAGGCTTGAGGCTAGGCAGGAGGGTGGAGTCTTCAGGCTTAAGGCTAGGAAGGAGGCTGGAGTCTTTGATTTTGAGGCTAGGCAGGAGGCTGGAGTCGTCAGGGTTGAGGCTAGGCAGGAGGCTGGAGTCGTCGGGCTTGAGGCTAGGCAGGAGGCTGGAGTCTTCAGGCTTGAGGCTAGGCAGGAGGCTCGAGTCTTCAGGCTTGAGACTAGGTGGGAGGCCTGAGTCTTCGGGCTTGAGGCTAGGCAGGAGGCTGGAGTCTTCGGGCTTGAGGATTGGCAGGAGGCTGGAGTCTTCGAGTCTTCCGGCTTGAGGCTAGGCAGGAGGCTGGAGTCTTCGGGCTTGAGGCTTGGCAGGAGGCTGGAGTCTTCGGGCTTGAGGCTTGGCAGGAGGCTGGAGACTTCGGGTTTAAGGCTTGGCAGGATGCTGGAGTCTTTGAGCTTGAGGCTAGGCAGGAGGCTGGAGTCGTCAGGCTTGAGGCTAGGCAGGAGGCTGAGGGTCTTCGGGCTTGAGGCTAGGCAGGAGGCTGGAGGCTTCGGGCTTGAGGCTAGGAAGGAGGCTGTAGTCGTCGGGCTGGAGGCTAGGCCGGAGGCTGGAGTCTTCGGTCTTGAGGCTAGGCAGGAGGCTGGAGGCTTCAGGGTTGAGGCGAGGCAGGAGGCTGGAGTCTTCAGGCTTGAGGCTAGGAAGGAGTCTGGAGTTTAAAGGCTTGAGGCTAGGATAGAGGCTGGAGTCTTCAGGTTTGAGGCTAGGCAGGAGGCTGGAGTCTTCAGGCTTGAGGCTAGGCAGGAGGCTGGAATCTTCAGGCTTGAGGCTAGGCAGGAGGGTGGAGTCTTCAGGCATGAGGCTAGGAAGGAGGCTGGAGTCTTTGATCTTGAGGCTAGGCAGGAGGCTGGAGTCGTCAGGCTTGAGGCTAAGCAGGAGGCTGGAGTCTTCGGGCTTGAGGCTAGGCAGGAGGCTGGAGTCTTCGGGCTTGAGGCTTGGCAGGAGAGTGGAGTCTTCGGGCTTGAGGCTTGGCAGGAGCCTGCAGTCTTCAGGCTTGAAGCTTGGCAGGAGTCTGGATTCTTCGGGCTTGAGGCTTGGCAGGAGGCTGGAGTTTTCGGGCTTGAGGCTGGACAGGAGGCTGGAGTCTTTGTGCTTGAGGCGTGGCAGGAGGCTGGATTCTTCGGGCTTGAGGCTTGGCAGGAGGCTGGAGTCTTCCGTCTTGAGGCTTGGCAGAAGGCTGGAGTCTTCCGTCTTGAGGCTTGGCAGGAGGCTGGTGTCTTCGAGCTTGAGGCTAGGCAGGAGGCTGGGGTCTTCTGGCTTGAGGCTTGGCAGGAAGCTGGAGTCTTCAGGCTTGAGGCTTGGCAGGGGGCAGGAATCTTCGGCCTTGAGGCTAGGCAGGAGGCTGGAGTCTTCAGGCTTGAGGCTAGGGAGGAGGCTGGAGTGTTCGGGCCTGAGGCTTGGCAGGAGTCTGGAGTCTTCAGGCTTGAGGCTAGGCAGGAGGCTGGAGTCTTCGTGCTTGAGGCTTGGCAGGAGGCTGGAGTCTTCGGGCTTGAGGCTTGGCTGGAAGCTGGAGTCTTCAGGCTTGTGGCTTGGCAGGAGGCTGGAGTCTTCGGGCTTGAGGCTTGGTAGGAGGCTGGAGTGTTCGGGCCTGAGGCTTGGCAGGAGTCTGGAGTCTTCAGGCTTGAGGCTAGGCAGGAGGCTGGAGTCTTCGGGCTTGAGGCTTGGCAGGAGGCTGGAGTCTTCGGGCTTGAGGCTTGGGTGGAAGCTGGAGTCTTCAGGCTTGTGGCTTGGCAGGAGGCTGGATTCTTCGGGCTTGAGGCTTGGTAGGAGGCTGGAGTCTTCGGGCTTGAGGCTAGAAGGAGACTGGAGTCGTCGGGCTTGAGGCTAGGCAGGAGGCTGGAGTCATCGGGCTTGAGGCTAGGCAGGAGGCTGGAGTCTTCGGGCTTGAGGCTTGGCAGTAGAGTGGAGTCTTCGGGCTTGAGGCTTGGCAGGAGGCTGCAGTCTTCAGGCTTGAAGCTTGGCAGGAGTCTGGATTCTTCGGGCTTGAGGCTTGGCAGCAGGCTGGAGTTTTCGGGCTTGAGGCTGGACAGGAGGCTGGAGTCTTTGGGCTTGAGGCGTGGCAGGAGGCTGGAGTCTTCCGTCTTGAGGCTTGGCAGGAGGCTGGAGTCTTCCGTCTTGAGGCTTGGCAGGAGGCTGGTGTTTTCGAGCTTGAGACTAGACAGGAGGCTGGGGTCTTCTGACTTGAGGCTTGGCAGGAAGCTGGAGTCTTCAGGGTTGAGGCTTGGCAGGGGGCAGGAATCTTCGGTCTTGAGGCTAGGCAGGAGGCTGGAGTCTTCAGGCTTGAAGCTAGGGAGGAGGCTGGAGTGTTCGGGCCTGAGGCTTGGCAGGAGTCTGGAGTCTTCAGGCTTGAGGCTAGGCAGGAGGCTGGAGTCTTCGGGCTTGAGGCTTGGCTGGAAGCTGGAGTCTTCAGGCTTGCGGCTTGGCAGGAGGCTGGAGTCTTCGGGCTTGAGGCTTGGTAGGAGGCTGGAGTCTTCGGGCTTGAGGCTAGGAAGGAGACTGGAGTCATCGGGCTTGAGGCTAGGCAGGAGGCTGGAGACTTCGGGCTTGAGGCTAGGCAGCAGGCTGGAGTCTTCGGGCTTGAGGCTAGGCAGGAGGCTGGAGTATTCGCGCTTGAGGCTAGAAAGGAGGCTGGAGTCATCGGGCTTGAGGCTAGGCAGTAGGCTGGAGTCTTCGGGCTTGAGGCTTGGCAGGAGGCTGTAGTCTTCGGGCATGAGGCTTGGCAGGAGGCTGGAGTCTTCGGGCTTGAGGCTAGGCAGGAGGCTGGAGTTTTCGGGCTTGAGGCTTGGCAGGAGAGTGGAGTCTTCGGGCTTGAGTCTTGGCAGGAGTCTGCCGTCTTCAGGCTTGAAGCTTGGCAGGAGTCTGGATTCTTCGGGCTTGAAGCTTGGCAGGAGGCTGGAGTTTTCGGGCTTGAGGCTGGACAGGAGGCTGGAGTCTTCGGGCTTGAGGCTTGGCAGGAGGCTGGAGTCTTCCGTCTTGAGGCTTTGCAGGAGGCTGGAGTCTTCCGTCTTGAGGCTTGGCAGGCGGCTTGTGTCTTCGAGCTTGAGGCTAGGCAGGAGGCTGGGGTCTTCTGGCTTGAGGCTTGGCAGGAAGCTGGAGTCTTCAGGCTTGAGGCTTGGCAGGGGGCAGGAATCTTCGGCCTTGAAGCTCGGCAGGAGGCTGGAGTCTTCAGGCTTGAGGCTAGGGAGGAGGCTGGAGTCTTCGGGCCTGAGGCTTGGCAGGAGTCTGGAGTCTTCAGGCTTGAGGCTAGGCAGGAGGCTGGAGTCTTCGGGCTTGAGGCTTGGCAGGATGCTGGAGTCTTTGAGCTTGAGGCTAGGCAGGAGGCTGGAGTCGTCAGGCTTGAGGCTAGGCAGGAGGCTGAGGGTCTTCGGGCTTGAGGCTAGGCAGGAGGCTGGATTCTTCGGGCTTGAGGCTAGGCAGGAGGCTGGAGGCTTCAGGGTTGAGGCGAGGCAGGAGGCTGGAGTCTTCGGGCTTGAGGCTAGGCAGGAGGCTGGAGGCTTCAGGGTTGAGGCGAGGCAGGAGGCTGGAGTGTTCAGGCTTGAGGCTAGGAAGGAGTCTGGAGTTTACAGGCTTGAGCCTAGGATAGAGGCTGGAGTCTTCAGGTTTGAGGCTAGGCAGGAGGCTGGAGTCTTCAGGCTTGAGGCTAGGCAGGAGGCTGGAATCTTCAGGCTTGAGGCTAGGCAGGAGGGTGGAGTCTTCAGGCTTGAGGCTAGGAAGGAGGCTGGAGTCTTTGATTTTGAGGCTAGGCAGGAGGCTGGAGTCGTCAGGCTTGAGGCTAAGCAGGAGGCTGGAGTCTTCAGGCTTGAGGCTAGGAAGGAGTCTGGAGTTTACAGGCTTGAGCCTAGGATAGAGGCTGGAGTCTTCAGGTTTGAGGCTAGGCAGGAGGCTGGAGTCTTCAGGCTTGAGGCTAGGCAGGAGGCTGGAATCTTCAGGCTTGAGGCTAGGCAGGAGGGTGGAGTCTTCAGGCTTGAGGCTAGGAAGGAGGCTGGAGTCTTTGATTTTAAGGCTAGGCAGGAGGCTGGAGTCGTCAGGCTTGAGGCTAAGCAGGAGGCTGGAGTCTTCGGGCTTGAGGCTAGGCAGGAGGCTGGAGTCTTCGGGCTTGAGGCTAGGCAGGAGGCTGGAGTCTTCGGGCTTGAGGCTTGGCAGGAGAGCGGAGTCTTCGGGCTTGAGGCTTGGCAGGAGCCTGCAGTCTTCAGGCTTGAAGCGTGGCAGGAGTCTGGATTCTTCGGGCTTGAGGCTTGGCAGGAGGCTGGAGTTTTCGGGCTTGAGGCTGGACAGGAGGCTGGAGTCTTTGGGCTTGAGGCGTGGCAGGAGGCTGGATTCTTCGGGCTTGAGGCTTGGCAGGAGGCTGGAGTCTTCCGTCTTGAGGCTTGGCAGAAGGCTGGAGTCTTCCGCCTTGAGGCTTGGCAGGAGGCTGGTGTCTTCGAGCTTGAGGCTAGGCAGAAGGCTGGGGTCTTCTGGCTTGAGGCTTGGCAGGAAGCTGGAGTCTTCAGGCTTGAGGCTTGGCAGGGGGCAGGAATCTTCGGCCTTGAGGCTAGGCAGGAGGCTGGAGTCTTCAGGCTTGAGGCTAGGGAGGAGGCTGGAGTGTTCGGGCCTGAGGCTTGGCAGGAGTCTGGAGTTTTCGGGCTTGAGGCTAGGCAGGAGGCTGGAGTCTTCGTGCTTGAGGCTTGGCAGGACGCTGGAGTCTTCGGGCTTGAGGCTTGGCTGGAAGCTGGAGTCTTCAGGCTTGTGGCTTGGCAGGAGGCTGGATTCTTCGGGCTTGAGGCTTGGTAGGAGGCTGGAGTCTTCGGGCTTGAGGCTAGGAAGGAGACTGGAGTCGTCGGGCTTGAGGCTAGGCAGGAGGCTGGAGTCTTCGGGCTTGAGGCTAGGCAGGAGGCTGGAGTCTTCGGGCTTGAGGCTAGGCAGGAGGCTGGAGGCTTCGGGCTTGAGGCTTGGCAGTAGAGTGGAGTCTTCGGGCTTGAGGCTTCGCAGGAGGCTGCAGTCTTCAGGCTTGAAGCTTGGCAGGAGTCTGGATTCTTCGGGCTTGAGGCTTGGCAGGATGCTGGAGTTTTCGGGCTTGAGGCTGGACAGGAGGCTGGAGTCTTTGGGCTTGAGCCGTGGCAGGAGGCTGGAGTCTTCCGTCTTGAGGTTTGGCAGGAGGCTGGAGTCTTCCGTCTTGAGGCTTGGCAGGAGTCTGGTGTTTTCGAGCTTGAGGCTAGGCAGGAGGCTGGGGTCTTCTATCTTGAGGCTTGGCAGGAAGCTGGAGTCTTGAGGCTTGAGGCTTGGCAGGGGGCAGGAATCTTCGGTCTTGAGGCTAGGCAGGAGGCTGGAGTCTTCAGGCTGGAAGCTAGGGAGGAGGCTGGAGTGTTCGGGCCTGAGGCTTGGCAGGAGTCTGGAGTCTTCAGGCTTGAGGCTAGGCAGGAGGCTGGAGTCTTCGGGCTTGAGGCTTGGCAGGAGGCTGGTGTCTTCGGGCTTGAGGCTTGGCTGGAAGCTGGAGTCTTCAGGCTTGCGGCTTGGCAGGAGGCTGGAGTCTTCGGGCTTGAGGCTTGGTAGGAGGCTGGAGTCTTCGGGCTTGAGGCTAGGAAGGAGACTGGTGTCATCGGGCTTGAGGCTAGGCAGGAGGCTGGAGACTTCGGGCTTGAGGCTAGGCAGCAGGCTGGAGTCTTCGGGCTTGAGGCTAGGCAGGAGGCTGGGGTATTCGCGCTTGAGGCTAGAAAGGAGGCTGGAGTCATCGGGCTTGAGGCTAGGCAGGAGGCTGGAGTCTTCGTGCTTGAGGCTAGGGAGGAGGCTGGACTAATCGGGCTTTGGGGCTAGGCAGGAGGCTGGAGGCTTGAGGCTAGGCAGGAGGCTGGAGTCTTCAGGCTTGAAGCGAGGCTGGAGGCTGCAGTCTTCAGGTTTGTGGCTAGGCAGGAGGCTGGAAACTTCAGGCTTGAGGCTAGGAAGGAGTCTGGAGTCTTCAGGCTTGACGCTAGTCATGAGGCTGGAGTCTTCGGGCTTGAGGCTAGGCAGGAGGTTGGATTCTTCGGGTTTGAGGCTAGGCAGGAGGCTGGACTCTTCAGGCTTGATGCTTGGCAGGAGGCTGTCGTCTTCGCGGTTGAGGCTACGCAGGAGGCTGGAGTCTTCGGGCTTGAAGCTAGGCAGTAGGCTGGAGTCTTTGGGTTTGAGGCTTGGCAGGAGGCTGGAGTCTTTGGGCTTAAGGCTCGGCAGGATGCTGGAGTCTTTGGGCTTGAGGCTAGGCAGGAGGCTGGCGCCTTCGGGCTTGAGGCTAGGCAGGAGGCTGGAGTCTTCGTGCTTGAGGCTAGGCAGGAGGCTGGACTGTTCGAGCTTGAGGCTAGGCAGGAGGCTGGAGTTTTCGGGCTTGAGGCTTGGCAGGAGAGTGGAGTCTTCGGGCTTGAGTCTTGGCAGGAGTCTGCAGTCTTCAGGCTTGAGGCTAGGCAGGAGGCTGGAGTCTTCGGGCTTGAGGCTTGGCAGGATGCTGGAGTCTTTGAGCTTGAGGCTAGGCAGGAGGCTGGAGTTTTCGGGCTTGAGGCTTGGCAGGAGGCTGGAGTCTTCCGTCTTGAGGCTTTGCAGGAGGCTGGAGTCTTCCGTCTTGAGGCTTGGCGGGCGGCTTGTGTCTTCGAGCTTGAGGCTAGGCAGGAGGCTGGGGTCTTCTGGCTTGAGGCTTGGCAGGAAGCTGGAGTCTTCAGGCTTGAGGCTTGGCAGGGGGCAGGAATCTTCGGCCTTGAAGCTCGGCAGGAGGCTGGAGTCTTCATGCTTGAGGCTAGGGAGGATGCTGGAGTGTTCGGGCCTGAGGCTTGGCAGGAGTCTGGAGTCTTCAGGCTTGAGGCTAGGCAGGAGGCTTTAGTCTTCGGGCTTGAGGCTTGGCAGGATGCTGGAGTCTTTGAGCTTGAGGCTAGGCAGGAGGCTGGAGTCGTCAGGCTTGAGGCTAGGCAGGAGGCTGAGGGTCTTCGGGCTTGAGGCTAGGCAGGAGGCTGGAGTCTTCGGGCTTGAGGCTAGGAAGGAGGCTGTAGTCGTCGGGCTGGAGGCTAGGCCGGAGGCTGGAGTCTTCGGTCTTGAGGCTAGGCAGGAGGCTGGAGGCTTCAGGGTTGAGGCGAGGCAGGAGGCTGGAGTCTTCAGGCTTGAGGCTAGGAAGGAGTCTGGAGTTTACAGGCTTGAGCCTAGGATAGAGGCTGGAGTCTTCAGGTTTGAGGCTAGGCAGGAGGCTGGAGTCTTCAGGCTTGAGGCTAGGCAGGAGGCTGGAATCTTCAGGCTTGAGGCTAGGCAGGAGGGTGGAGTCTTCAGGCTTGAGGCTAGGAAGGAACCTGGAGTCTTTGATTTTGATGCTAGGCAGGAGGCTGGAGTCGTCAGGCTTGAGGCTAAGCAGGAGGCTGGAGTCTTCGGGCTTGAGGCTAGGCAGGAGGCTGGAGTCTTCGGGCTTGAGGCTAGGCAGGAGGCTGGAGTCTTCGGGCTTGAGGCTTGGCAGGAGAGTGGAGTCTTCGGGCTTGAGGCTTGGCAGGAGCCTGCAGTCTTCAGGCTTGAAGCGTGGCAGGAGTCTGGATTCTTCGGGCTTGAGGCTTGGCAGGAGGCTGGAGTTTTCGGGCTTGAAGCGAGGCTGGAGGCTGCAGTCTTCAGGTTTGTGGCTAGGCAGGAGGCTGGAAACTTCAGGCTTGAGGCTAGGAAGGAGTCTGGAGTCTTCAGGCTTGACGCTAGTCATGAGGCTGGAGTCTTCGGGCTTGAGCTTAGCAGGAGGTTGGATTCTTCGGGTTTGAGGCTAGGCAGGAGGCTGGACTCTTCAGGCTTGAGGCTTGGCAGGAGGCTGTCGTCTTCGCGGTTGAGGCTACGCAGGAGGCTGGAGTCTTCGGGCTTGAAGCTAGGCAGTAGGCTGGAGTCTTTGGGTTTGAGGCTTGGCAGGAGGCTGGAGTCTTTGGGCTTAAGGCTCGGCAGGATGCTGGAGTCTTTGGGCTTGAGGCTAGGCAGGAGGCTGGCGTCTTCGGGCTTGAGGTTAGGCAGGAGGCTGGAGTCTTCGTGCTTGAGGCTAGGCAGGAGTCTGGACTGTTCGAGCTTGAGGCTAGGCAGGAGGCTGGAGTCTTCGGGCTTGAGGCTAGGCAGGAGGCTGGAGTCTTCAGGCTTGAGGCTAGGCAGGAGGCTGTAGTCTTCGGGCATGAGGCTTGGCAGCAGGCTGGAGTCTTTGGGCTTAAGGCTTGGCAGGATGCTGGAGTCTTTGATCTTGAGGCTAAGCAGGAGGCTGGAGTCTTCGGGTTTGAACCTAGGCAGGAGGCTGGAGTCTTCGGGCTTGAGGCTAGGCAGGAGGCTGGAGTTTTCGGGCTTGAGGCTTGGCAGGAGAGTGGAGTCTTCGGGCTTGAGTCTTGGCAGGAGTCTGCAGTCTTCAGGCTTGAAGCTTGGCAGGAGTCTGGATTCTTCGGGCTTGAGGCTTGGCAGGAGGCTGGAGTTTTTGGGCTTGAGGCTGGACAGGAGGCTGGAGTCATTGGGCTTGAGGCGTGGCAGGAGGCTGGAGTCTTCGGGCTTGAGGCTTGGCAGGAGGCTGGAGTCTTCCGTCTTGAGGCTTGGCAGGAGGCTGGAGTCTTCCGTCTTGAGGCTTGGCAGGCGGCTTGTGTCTTCGAGCTTGAGGCTAGGCAGGAGGCTGGGGTCTTCTGGCTTTTGGCTTGGCAGGAAGCTGGAGTCTTCGGGCTTGAGCCTAGGATAGAGGCTGGAGTCTTCAGGTTTGAGGCTAGGCAGGAGGCTGGAGTCTTCAGGCTTGAGGCTAGGCAGGAGGGTGGAGTCTTCAGGCTTGAAGCTAGGCAGGAGGATGGAGTCTTCAGGCTTGAGGCTAGGGAGGAGGCTGGAGTGTTCGGGCCTGAGGCTTGGCAGGAGTCTGGAGTCTTCAGGCTTGAGGCTAGGCAGGAGGCTGGAGTCGTCAGGCTTGAGGCTAGGCAGGAGGCTGAGGGTCTTCGGGCTTGAGGCTAGGCAGGAGGCTGGAGTCTTCGGGCTTGAGGCTAGGAAGGAGGCTGTAGTCGTCGGGCTGGAGGCTAGGCCGGAGGCTGGAGTCTTTGGTCTTGAGGCTAGGCAGGAGGCTGGAGGCTTCAGGGTTGAGGCGAGGCAGGAGGCTGGATTCTTCGGGTTTGAGGCTAGGCTGGAGGCTGGACACTTCAGGCTTGAGGCTTGGCAGGAGGCTGTCGTCTTCGCGGTTGAGGCTATGCAGGAGGCTGGAGTCCTCGGGCTTGAAGCTAGGCAGTAGGCTGGAGTCTTTGGGTTTGAGGCTTGGCAGGAGGCTGGAGTCTTTGGGCTTAAGGCTCGGCAGGATGCTGGAGTCTTTGGGCTTGAGGCTAGGCAGGAGGCTGGCGTCCTCGGGCTTGAGGCAAGGCCGGAGGCTGGAGTCTTCGTGCTTGAGGCTAGGCAGGAGGCTGGACTGTTCGAGCTTGAGGCTAGGCAGGAGGCTGGAGTCTTCGGCCTTGAGGCTAGGCAGGAGGCTGGAGTCTTCAGGCTTGAGGCTGGGAAGGAGTCTGGAGTTTACAGGCTTGAGCCTAGGACAGAGGCTGGAGTCTTCAGGTTTGAGGCTAGGCAGGAGGCTGGAGTCTTCAGGCTTGAGGCTAGGCAGGAGGCTGGAATCTTCAGGCTTGAGGCTAGGCAGGAGGCTGGAGTCTTCAGGCTTGAGGCTAGGCAGGAGGCTGGAGTCTTCGGGCTTGAGGCTTGGCAGGAGGCTGTAGTCTTCGGGCATGAGACTTGGCAGGAGGCTGGAGTCTTTGGGCTTAAGGCTTGGCAGGATGCTGGAGTCTTTGATCTTGAGGCTAGGCAGGAGGCTGGAGTTGTCAGGCTTGAGGCTAAGCAGGAGGCTGGAGTCTTCGGGCTTGAGGCTAGGCAGGAGGCTGGAGTCTTCGGGCTTGAGGCTAGGCAGGAGGCTGGAGTTTTCGGGCTTGAGTCTTGGCAGGAGAGTGGAGTCTTCGGGCTTGAGTCTAGGCAGGAGTCTGCAGTCTTCAGGCTTGAAGCTTGGCAGGAGTCTGGATTCTTCGGGCTTGAGGCTTGGCAGGAGGCTGGAGTTTTCGTGCTTGAGGCTGGACAGGAGGCTGGAGTCATTGGGCTTGAGGCGCGGCAGGAGGCTGGAGTCTTCGGGCTTGAGGCTTGGCAGGAGGCTGGAGTCTTCCGTCTTGAGGCTTGGCAGGAGGCTGGAGTCTTCCGTCTTGAGGCTTGGCAGGCGGCTTGTGTCTTCGAGCTTGAGGCTAGGCAGGAGGCTGGGGTCTTCTGGCTTGTGGCTTGGCAGGAAGCTGGAGTCTTCAGGCTTGAGGCTTGGCAGGGGGCAGGAATCTTCGGCCTTGAAGCTAGGCAGGAGGATGGAGTCTTCAGGCTTGAGGCTAGGGAGGAGGCTGGAGTGTTCGGGCCTGAGGCTTGGCAGGAGTCTGGAGTCTTCAGGCTTGAGGCTAGGCAGGAGGCTGGAGTCTTCGGGCTTGAGGCTTAGCAGGATGCTGGAGTCTTTGAGCTTGAGGCTAGGCAGGAGGCTGGAGTCATCAGGCTTGAGGCTAGGCAGGAGGCTGAGGGTCTTCGGGCTTGAGGCTAGGCAGGAGGCTGGAGTCTTCGGGCTTGAGGTTAGGAAGGAGGCTGTAGTCGTCGGGCTGGAGGCTAGGCCGGAGGCTGGAGTCTTCGGTCTTGAGGCTAGGCAGGAGGCTGGAGGCTTCAGGGTTGAGGCGAGGCAGGAGGCTTGATTCTTCGGGTTTGAGGCTAGGCAGGAGGCTGGACTCTTCAGGCTTGAGGCTTGGCAGGAGGCTGTCGTCTTCGCGGTTGAGGCTACGCAGGAGGCTGCAGTCTTCGGGCTTGAAGCTAGGCAGTAGGCTGGAGTCTTTGGGTTTGAGGCTTGGCAGGAGGCTGGAGTCTTTGGGCTTAAGGCTCGGCAGGATGCTGGAGTCTTTGGGCTTGAGGCTAGGCAGGAGGCTGGCGTCTTCGGGCTTGAGGCTAGGCAGGAGGCTGGAGTCTTCGTGCTTGAGGCTAGGCAGGAGGCTGGACTGTTCGAGCTTGAGGCTAGGCAGGAGGCTGGAGTCTTCAGGCTTGAGGCTAGGAAGGAGTCTGGAGTTTACAGGCTTGAGCCTAGGATAGAGGCTGGAGTCTTCAGGTTTGAGGCTAGGCAGGAGGCTGGAGTCTTCAGACTTGAGGCTAGGCAGGAGGCTGGAATCTTCAGGCTTGAGGCTAGGAAGGAGGCTGGAGTCTTTGATTTTGAGGCTAGGCAGGAGGCTGGAGTCGTCAGGCTTGAGGCTAAGCAGGAGGCTGGAGTCTTCGGGCTTGAGGCTAGGCAGGAGGCTGGAGTCTTCGGGCTTGAGGCTAGGCAGGAGGCTGGAGTCTTCGGGCTTGAGTCTTGGCAGGAGAGTGGAGTCTTCGGGCTTGAGGCTTGGCAGTAGAGTGGAGTCTTTGGGCTTGAGGCTTGGCAGGAGCCTGCAGTCTTCAGGCTTGAAGCGTGGCAGGAGTCTGGATTCTTCGGGCTTGAGGCTTGGCAGGAGGCTGGAGTTTTCGGGCTTGAGACTGGACAGGAGGCTGGAGTCTTTGGGCTTGAGGCGTGGCAGGAGGCTGGATTCTTCGGGCTTGAGGCTTGGCAGAAGGCTGGAGTCTTCCGCCTTGAGGCTTGGCAGGAGGCTGGTGTCTTCGAGCTTGAGGCTAGGCAGGAGGCTGGAGTATTCGCGTTTGAGGCTAGAAAGGAGGCTGGAGTCATCGGGCTTGAGACTTGGCAGGAGGCTGGAGTCTTCGTGCTTGAGGCTAGCGAGGAGGCTGGACTCTTTGGGCTTTGGTTCTAGGCAGGAGGCTGGAGGCTTGAGGCTAGGCAGGAGGCTGGAGTCTTCAGGCTTGAAGCGAGGCTGGAGGCTGCAGTCTTCAGGTTTGTGGCTAGGCAGGAGGCTGGAAACTTCAGGCTTGAGGCTAGGAAGGAGTCTGGAGTCTTCAGGCTTGACGCTAGTCATGAGGCTGGAGTCTTCGGGCTTGAGGCTAGGCAGCAGGCTGGATTCTTCGGGTTTGAGGCTAGGCAGGAGTCTGGACTCTTCAGGCTTGAGGCTTGGCAGGAGGCAGTCATCTTCGCGGTTTAGGCTACGCAGGAGGCTGGAGACTTCGGGCTTGAAGCTAGGCAGTAGGCTGGAGTCTTTGGGTTTGAGGCTTGGCAGGAGGCTGGAGTCTTTGGGCTTAAGGCTCGGCAGGATGCTGGAGTCTTTGGGCTTGAGGCTAGGCAGGAGGCTGGCGGCTTCGGGCTTGAGGCTAGGCAGGAGGCTGGAGTCTTCGTGCTTGAGGCTAGGCAGGAGGCTGGAGTCTTCGGGCTTGAGGCTTGGCAGGAGGCTGTAGTCTTCGGGCATGAGGCTTGGCAGGAGGCTGGAGTCTTCGGGCTTAAGGCTTGGCAGGATGCTGTAGTCTTTGATCTTGAGGCTAGGCAGGAGGCTGGAGTTGTCAGGCTTGAGGCTAAGCAGGAGGCTGGAGTCTTCGGGTTTGAGGCTAGGCAGGAGGCTGGAGTCTTCGGGCTTGAGGCTAGGCAGGAGGCTGGAGTTTTCGGGCTTGAGGCTTGGCAGGAGAGTGGAGTCTTCGGGCTTGAGTCTTGGCAGGAGTCTGCAGTCTTCAGGCTTGAAGCTTGGCAGGAGTCTGGATTCTTCGGGCTTGAGGCTTGGCAGGAGGCTGGAGTTTTCGGGCTTGAGGCTGGACAGGAGGCTGGAGTCATTGGGCTTGAGGCATGGCAGGAGGCTGGAGTCTTCGGGCTTGAGGCTTGGCAGGAGGCTGGAGTCTTCCGTCTTGAGGCTTGGCAGGAGGCTGGAGTCTTCCGTCTTGAGGCTTGGCAGGCGGCTTGTGTCTTCGAGCTTGAGGCTCGGCAGGAGGCTGGGGTCTTCTGGCTTGTGGCTTGGCAGGAAGCTGGAGTCTTCAGGCTTGAGGCTTGGCAGGGGGCAGGAATCTTCGGCCTTGAAGATAGGCAGGAGGCTGGAGTCTTCAGGCTTGAGGCTAGGGAGGAGGCTGGAGTGTTCGGGCCTGAGGCTTGGCAGGAGTCTGGAGTCTTCAGGCTTGAGGCTAGGCAGGAGGCTGGAGTCTTCGGGCTTGAGGCTTGGCAGGATGCTGGAGTCTTTGAGCTTGAGGCTAGGCAGGAGGCTGGAGTCGTCGGGCTTGAGGCTAGGCAGGAGGCTGAGGGTCTTCGGGCTTGAGGCTAGGCAGGAGGCTGGAGTCTTCGGGCTTGAGGCTAGGAAGGAGGCTGTAGTCGTCGGGCTGGAGGCTAGGCCGGAGGCTGGAGTCTTCGGTCTTGAGGCTAGGCAGGAGGCTGGAGGCTTCAGGGTTGAGGCGAGGCAGGAGGCTGGAGTCTTCAGGCTTGAGGCTAGGCAGGAGTCTGGAGTTTACAGGCTTGAGCCTAGGATAGAGGCTGGAGTCTTCAGGCTTGAGGCTAGGAAGGAGGCTGGAGTCTTTGATTTTGAGGCTAGGCAGGAGGCTGGAGTCGTCAGGCTTGAGGCTAAGCAGGAGGCTGGATTCTTCGGGCTTGAGGCTTGGCAGGAGGCTGGAGTCTTCCGTCTTGAGGCTTGGCAGAAGGCTGGAGTCTTCCGCCTTGAGGCTTGGCAGGAGGCTGGTGTCTTCGAGCTTGAGGCTAGACAGGAGGCTGGGGTCTTCTGGCTTGAGGCTTGGCAGGAAGCTGGAGTCTTCAGGCTTGAGGCTTGGCAGGGGGTAGGAATCTTCGGCCTTGAGGCTAGGCAGGAGGCTGGAGTCTTCAGGCTTGAGGCTAGGGAGGAGGCTGGAGTGTTCGGGCCTGAGGCTTGGCAGGAGTCTGGAGTCTTCAGGCTTGAGGCTAGGCAGGAGGCTGGAGTCTTCATGCTTGAGGCTTGGCAGGACGCTGGAGTCTTCGGGCTTGAGGCTTGGCTGGAAGCTGGAGTCTTCAGGCTTGTGGCTTTGCAGGAGGCTGGAGTCTTCGGGCTTGAGGCTTGGTAGGAGGCTGGAGTGTTCGGGCCTGAGGCTTGGCAGGAGTCTGGAGTCTTCAGGCTTGAGGCTAGGCAGGAGGCAGGAGTCTTCATGTTTGAGGCTTGGCAGGACGCTGGAGTCTTCGGGCTTGAGGCTTGGCTGGAAGCTGGAGTCTTCAGGCTTGTGGCTTGGCAGGAGGCTGGAGTATTCGGGCTTGAGGCTTGGTAGGATGCTGGAGTCTTTGGGCTTGAGGCTAGGCAGGAGGCTGGCGTCTTCGGGCTTGAGGCTAGGCAGGAGGCTGGAGTCTTCGTGCTTGAGGCTAGGCAGGAGGCTGGACTCTTCGAGCTTGAGGCTAGGCAGGAGGCTGGAGTCTTCGGGCTTGAGGCTGGGCAGGAGGCTGGAGTCTTCAGGCTTGAGGCTAGGCAGGAGGCTGAAGTCTTCAGGCTTGAGACTAGGCAGGAGGCCTGAGCCTTCCGGCTTGAGGCTAGGCAGGAGGCTGGAGTCTTCGGGCTTGAGGCTTGGCAGGAGGCTGTAGTCTTCAGGCATGAGGCTTGGCAGGAGGCTGGAGTCTTCGGGCTTAAGGCCTGGCAGGATGCTGGAGTCTTTGATCTTGAGGCTAGGCAGGAGGCTGGAGTTGTCAGGCTTGAGGCTAAGCAGGAGGCTGGAGTCTTCGGGCTTGAGGCTAGGCAGGAGGCTGGAGTCTTCGGGCTTGAGGCTAGGCAGGAGGCTGGAGTTTTCGGGCTTGAGGTTTGGCAGGAGAGTGGAGTCTTCGGGCTTGAGTCTTGGCAGGAGTCTGCAGTCTTCAGGCTTGAAGCTTGGCAGGAGTCTGGATTCTTCGGGCTTGAGGCTTGGCAGGAGGCTGGAGTTTTCGGCCTTGAGGCTGGACAGGAGGCTGGAGTCTTTGGGCTTGAGGCGTGGCAGGAGGCTGGAGTCTTCGGGCTTGAGGCTTGGCAGGAGGCTGGAGTCTTCCGTCTTGAGGCTTGGCAGGAGGTTGGAGTCTTCCGTCTTGAGGCTTGGCAGGCGGCTTGTGTCTTCGAGCTTGAGGCTAGGCAGGAGGCTGGGGTCTTCTGGCTTGAGGCTTGGCTGGAAGCTGGAGTCTTCAGTCTTGAGGCTTGGCAGGGGGCAGGAATCTTCGGCCTTGAAGCTAGGCAGGAGGCTGGAGTCTTCAGGCTTGAGGCTAGGGAGGAGGCTGGAGTGTTCGGGCCTGAGGCTAGGGAGGAGGCTGGAGTGTTCGGGCCTGAGGCTAGGGAGGAGGCTGGAGTGTTCGGGCCTGAGGCTTGGCAGGAGTCTGGAGTCTTCAGGCTTGAGGCTAGGCAGGAGGCTGGAGTCTTCGGGCTTGAGGCTTGGCAGGAGAGTGGAGTCTTCGGGCTTGAGGCTTGGCAGGAGGCTGCAGTCTTCAGGCTTGAAGCTTGGCAGGAGTCTGGATTCTTCGGGCTTGAGGCTTGGCAGGAGGCTGGAATTTTTGGGCTTGAGGCTGGACAGGAGGCTGGAGTCTTTGGGCTTGAGACGTGGCAGGAGGGTGGAGTCTTCCGGCTTGAGGCTTGGCAGGAGGCTGGAGTCTTCCGTCTTGAGGCTTGGCAGGAGGCTGGAGTCTTCCGTCTTGAAGCTTGGCAGGAGGCTGGTGTCTTCGAGCTTGAGGCTAGGCAGGAGGCTGGGGTCTTCTGGCTTGAGGCTTGGCAGTAAGCTGGAGTCTTCAGGCTTGAGGCTTGGCAGGGGGCAGGAATCTTCGGACTTGAGGCTAGGCAGGAGGCTGGAGTCTTCAGGCTTGAGGCTAGGGAGGAGACTGGTGTGTTCGGGCCTGAGGCTTGGCAGGAGTCTGGAGTCTTCAGGCTTGAGGCTAGGCAGGAGGCTGGAGTCTTCGGGCTTGAGGCTTGGCAGGAGGCTGGAGTCTTCGGGCTTGAGGCTTGGCTGGAAGCTGGAGTCTTCAGGCTTGTGGCTTGGCAGGAGGCTGGAGTCTTCGGGCTTGAGGCTTGGTAGGAGGCTGGAGTCTTCGGGCTAGAGGCTAGGAAGGAGACTGGAGTCGTCGGGATTGAGGCTAGGCAGGAGGCTGGAGTCTTCGGGCTTGAGGCTAGGCAGGAGGCTGGAGTCTTCGGGCTTGTGGCTTGGCAGTAGAGTGGAGTCTTCGGGCTTGAGGCTTGGCAGGAGGCTGCAGTCTTCAGGCTTGAAGCTTGGCAGGAGTCTGGATTCTTCGGGCTTGAGGCTTGGCAGGAGGCTGGAGTTTTCGGGCTTGAGGCTGGACAGGAGGCTGGAGTCTTTGGGCTTGAGGCGTGGCAGGAGGCTGGAGCCTTCGGGCTTGAGGCTTGGCAGGAGGCTGGAGTCTTCCGTCTTGAGGTTTGGCAGGAGGCTGGAGTCTTCCGTCTTGAGGCTTGGCAGGAGGCTGGTGTCTTCGAGCTTGAGGCTAGGCAGGAGGCTGGGGTCTTCTGGCTTGAGGCTTGGCAGGAAGCTGGAGTCTTCAGGCTTGAGGCTTGACAGGGGGCAGGAATCTTCGGTCTTGAGGCTAGGCAGGAGGCTGGAGTCTTCAGGCTTGAGGCTAGGAGGAGGCTGGAGTGTTCGGGCCTGAGGATTGGCAGGAGTCTGGAGTCTTCAGGCTTGAGGCTAGGCAGGAGGCTGGAGACTTCGGGCTTGAGGCTTGGCAGGAGGCTGGAGTCTTCGGGCTTGAGGCTTGGCTGGAAGCTGGAGTCTTCAGGCTTGTGGCTTGGCAGGAGGCTGGAGTCTTCGGGCTTGAGGCTTGGTAGGAGGCTGGAGTCTTCGGGCTTGAGGCTAGGAAGGAGACTGGAGTCGTGGGGCTTGAGGCTAGGCAGGACTTGGAGTCTTCGGGCTTGAGGCTAGGCAGGAGGCTGGAGACTTTGGGCTTGAGACTAGGCAGGATGCCGGAATCTTCGGGCTTGAGGGTAGGCACGAGGCTGGAGTCTTCGGGCTTGAGGCTAGGCAGGAGGCTGGACTCTTCAGGCTTTAGGCTAGGCAGGAGTTTGGAGTCTTCGGGCTTGTGGCTAGGAAGGAGGCTGGATTCTTGAGGCTAGGCAGGATGCTGGAGTCTTCAGGCTTGAGGCTTGGCAGGAGGCTGGAGTCTTCGGGCTTAAGGCTAGGCAGGAGGCTGGAGTCTTCAGGCTTGAGGCTAGGGAGGAGGCTGGAGTCTTCGGGCCTGAGGCTTGGCAGGATTCTGGAGTCTTCAGGCTTGAGGCTAGGCAGTAGTCTGGAGTCTTCAGGATGGAGGCTAGGCAGGAGGCTGCAGTCTTCGGTCTTGAGGCTAGGCAGGAGGCTGGAGTCTTCGGGCTTAAGCCCAGGCAGGAGGCTGGAGTCTTTGGGCTTGAGGCTAGGCAGGAGACTGGCGTCTTCGGGCTTGAGGCTAGGCAGGAGGCCGGAGTCTTCGTGCTTGAGGCTAGGCAGGAGGCTGGACTCTTCAAGCTTGAGGCTAGGCAGGAGGCTGGAGTCTTCGGGCTTGAGGCTAGGCAGGAGGCTGTAGTCTTCAGGCTTGAGGCTAGGCAGGAGGCTCGAGTCTTCAGGCTTGAGACTAGGCAGGAGGCCTGAGTCTTCCGGCATGAGGCTAGGCAGGAGGCTGGAGTCTTCGGGCTTGAGGCTTTGCAGGAGGCTGGAGTCTTCGGGCTTGAGGCTTGGCAGGAGGCTGGAGTCTTCGGGCTTAAGGCTTGGCAGGATGCTGGAGTCTTTGAGCTTGAGGCTAGGCAGGAGGCTGGAGTCATCAGGCTTGAGGCTAGGCAGGAAGCTGAGGGTCATCGGGCTTGAGGCTAGGCAGGAGGCTGTAGTCGTCGATCTTGAGGCTAGGCCGGAGGCTGGAGTCTTCGGGCTTGAGGCTTGGCAGGAGGCTGGAGTCTTCGGGCTTAAGGCTTGGCAGGATGCTGGAGTCTTTGATCTTGAGGCTAGGCAGGAGGCTGGAGTTGTCAGGCTTGAAGCTAAGCAGGAGGCTGGAGTCTTCGGGCTTGAGGCTAGGCAGGAGGCTGGAGTCTTCGGGCTTGAGGCTAGGCTGGAGGCTGGAGTTTTCGGGCTTGAGGCTTGGCAGGAGAGTGGAGTCTTCGGGCTTGAGTCTTGGCAGGAGTCTGCAGTCTTCAGGCTTGAAGCTTGGCAGGAGTCTGGATTCTTCGGGCTTGAGGCTTGGCAGGCGGCTGGAGTTTTCGGGCTTGAGGCTGGACAGGAGGCTGGAGTCATTGGGCTTGAGGCATGGCAGGAGGCTGGAGTCTTCGGGCTTGAGGCTTGGCAGGAGGCTGGAGTCTTCCGTCTTGAGGCTTGGCAGGAGGCTGGAGTCTTCCGTCTTGAGGCTTGGCAGGCGGCTTGTGTCTTCGAGCTTGAGGCTAGGCAGGAGGCTGGGGTCTTCTGGCTTGTGGCTTGGCAGGAAGCTGGAGTCTTCAGGCTTGAGGCTTGGCAGGGGGCAGGAATCTTCGGCCTTGAAGATAGGCAGGAGGCTGGAGTCTTCAGGCTTGAGGCTAGGGAGGAGGCTGGAGTGTTCGGGCCTGAGGCTTGGCAGGAGTCTGGAGTCTTCAGGCTTGAGGCTAGGCAGGAGGCTGGAGTCTTCGGGCTTGAGGCTTGGCAGGATGCTGGAGTCTTTGAGCTTGAGGCTAGGCAGGAGGCTGGAGTCGTCGGGCTTGAGGCTAGGCAGGAGGCTGAGGGTCTTCGGGCTTGAGGCTAGGCAGGAGGCTGGAGTCTTCG
Organism: Mobula birostris; assembly: GCF_030028105.1. Classification (NCBI taxonomy): domain Eukaryota; kingdom Metazoa; phylum Chordata; class Chondrichthyes; order Myliobatiformes; family Myliobatidae; genus Mobula; species Mobula birostris. The sequence continues at coordinate 117,692,151 of NC_092371.1, read as the reverse complement.
GGCTTGAGGCTAGGAAGGAGGCTGTAGTCGTCGGGCTGGAGGCTAGGCCGGAGGCTGGAGTCTTCGGTCTTGAGGCTAGGGAGGAGGCTGGAGGCTTCAGGGTTGAGGCGAGGCAGGAGGCTGGAGTCTTCAGGCTTGAGGGTAGGCAGGAGTCTGGAGTTTACAGGCTTGAGCCTAGGATAGAGGCTGGAGTCTTCAGGCTTGAGGCTAGGAAGGAGGCTGGAGTCTTTGATTTTGAGGCTAGGCAGGAGGCTGGAGTCGTCAGGCTTGAGGCTAAGCAGGAGGCTGGAGTCTTCGGGCTTGAGGCTAGACAGGAGGCTGGAGTCTTCGGGCTTGAGGCTTGGCAGGAGGCTGGAGTTTTCGGGCTTGAGGCTGGACAGGAGGCTGGAGTCTTTGGGCTTGAGGCGTGGCAGGAGGCTGGATTCTTCGGGCTTGAGGCTTGGCAGGAGGCTGGAGTCTTCCGTCTTGAGGCTTGGCAGAAGGCTGGAGTCTTCCGCTTTGAGGCTTGGCAGGAGGCTGGTGTCTTCGAGCTTGAGGCTAGGCAGGAGGCTGGGGTCTTCTGGCTTGAGGCTTGGCAGGAAGCTGGAGTCTTCAGGCTTGAGGCTTGGCAGGGGGCAGGAATCTTCGGCCTTGAGGCTAGGCAGGAGGCTGGAGTCTTCAGGCTTGAGGCTAGGGAGGAGGCTGGAGTGTTCGGGCCTGAGGCTTGGCAGGAGTCTGGAGTCTACAGGCTTGAGGCTAGGCAGGAGGCTGGAGTCTTCATGCTTGAGGCTTGGCAGGACGCTGGAGTCTTCGGGCTTGAGGCTTGGCTGGAAGCTGGAGTCTTCAGGCTTGTGGCTTGGCAGGAGGCTGGAGTCTTCGGGCTTGAGGCTTGGTAGGAGGTTGGAGTCTACGGGCTTGAGGCTAGGAAGGAGACTGGAGTCGTCGGGCTTGAGGCTAGGCAGGAGGCTGGAGTCTTCGGGCTTGAGGCTAGGCAGGAGGCTGGAGTCTTCGGGCTTGAGGCTTGGCAGTAGAGTGGAGTCTTCGGGCTTGAGGCTTGGCAGGAGGCCGCAGTCTTCAGGCTTGAAGTTTGGCAGGAGTCTGGATTCTTCGGGCTTGAGGCTTGGTAGGAGGCTGGAGTTTTCGGGCTTGAGGCTGGACAGGAGGCTGGAGTCTTTGGGCTTGAGGCGTGGCAGGAGGCTGGAGTCTTCCGTCTTGAGGCTTGGCAGGAGGCTGGAGTCTTCCGTCTTGAGGCTTGGCAGGAGGCTGGAGTCTTCAGGCTTGCGGCTTGGCAGGAGGCTGGAGTCTTCGGGCTTGAGGCTTGGTAGTAGGCTGGAGTCTTCGGGCTTGAGGCTAGGAAGGAGACTGGAGTCATCGGGCTTGAGGCTAGGCAGGAGGTTGGAGACTTCGGGCTTGAGGCTAGGCAGCAGGCTGGAGTCTTCGGGCTTGAGGCTAGGCAGGAGGCTGGAGTATTCGCGCTTGAGGCTAGAAAGGAGGCTGGAGTCATCGGGCTTGAGGCTAGGCAGGAGGCTGGAGTCTTCGTGCTTGAGGCTAGGGAGGAGGCTGGACTCTTCGGGCTTTGGGGCTAGGCAGGAGGCTGGAGGCTTGAGGCTATGCAGGAGGCTGGAGTCTTTAGGCTTGAAGCGAGGCTGGAGGCTGCAGTCTTCAGGTTTGTGGCTAGGCAGGAGGCTGGAAACTTCAGGCTTGAGTCTAGGAAGGAGTCTGGAGTCTTCAGGCCTGACGCTAGACATGAGGCAGGAGTCTTCGGGCTTGAGGCTAGGCAGGAGGCTGGATTCTTCGGGTTTGAGGCTAGGCAGGAGGCTGGACTCTTCAGGCTTGAGGCTTGGCAGGAGGCTGTCGTCTTCGCGGTTGAGGCTACGCAGGAGGCTGGAGTCTTCGGGCTTGAAGCTAGGCTGTAGGCTGGAGTCTTTGGGTTTGAGGCTAGGCAGGAGGCTGGAGTCTTTGGGCTTAAGGCTCGGTAGGATGCTGGAGTCTTTGGGCTTGAGGCTAGGCAGGAGGCTGGCGTCTTCGGGCTTGAGGCTAGGCAGGAGGCTGGAGTCTTCGTGCTTGAGGCTAGGCAGGAGGCTGGACTCTTCGAGCTTGAGGCTAGGCAGGAGGCTGGAGTCTTCGGGCTTGAGGCTGGGCAGGAGGCTGGAGTCTTCAGGCTTGAGGCTTGGCAGGAGGCTGGAGTCTTCGGGCTTAAGGCCTGGCAGGATGCTGGAGTCTTTGATCTTGAGGCTAGGCAGGAGGCTGGAGTTGTCAGGCTTGAGGCTAAGCAGGAGGCTGGAGTCTTCGGGCTTGAGGCTAGGCAGGAGGCTGGAGTCTTCGGGCTTGAGGCTAGGCAGGAGGCTGGAGTTTTCGTGCTTGAGGTTTGGCAGGAGAGTGGAGTCTTCGGGCTTGTGTCTTGGCAGGAGTCTGCAGTCTTCAGGCTTGAAGCTTGGCAGGAGTCTGGATTCTTCGGGCTTGAGGCTTGGCAGGAGGCTGGAGTTTTCGGGCTTGAGGCTGGACAGGAGGCTGGAGTCTTCGAGCTTGAGGCTAGGCAGGAGGCTGGGGTCTTCTGGCTTGAGGCTTGGCTGGAAGCTGGAGTCTTCAGGCTTGAGGCTTGGCAGGGGGCAGGAATCTTCGGCCTTGAAGCTAGGCAGGAGGCTGGAGTCTTCAAGCTTGAGGCTAGGGAGGAGGCTGGAGTGTTCGGGCCTGAGGCTTGGCAGGAGTCTGGAGTCTTCAGGCTTGAGGCTAGGCAGGAGGCTGGAGTCTTCGGGCTTGAGGCTTGGCAGGAGAGTGGAGTCTTCGGGCTTGAGGCTTGGCAGGAGGCTGGAGTCTTTGGGCTTGAGGCTTGGCAGGAGTCTGGAGTCTTCGGGCTTGAGGCTTGGCAGGAGGCTGGAATTTTTGGGCTTGAGGCTGGACAGGAGGCTGGAGTCTTTGGGCTTGAGGCGTGGCAGGAGGCTGGAGTCTTCCGGCTTGAGGCTTGGCAGGAGGCTGGAGTCTTCCGTCTTGAGGCTTGGCAGGAGGCTGGAGTCTTCCGTCTTGAGGCTTGGCAGGAGGCTGGAGTCTTCAGGCTTGAGGCTAGGGAGGAGACTGGAGTGTTCGGGCCTGAGGCTTGGCAGGAGTCTGGAGTCTTCAGGCTTGAGGCTAGGCAGGACGCTGGAGTATTCGGGCTTGAGGCTTGGCAGGAGGCTGGAGTCTTCGGGCTTGAGGCTTGGCTGGAAGCTGGAGTCTTCAGGCTTGTGGCTTGGCAGGAGGCTGGAGTCTTCGGGCTTGAGGCTTGGTAGGAGGCTGGAGTCTTCGGGCTAGAGGCTAGGAAGGAGACTGGAGTCGTCGGGATTGAGGCTAGGCAGGAGGCTGGAGTCTTCGGGCTTGAGGCTAGGCAGGAGGCTGGAGTCTTCGGGCTTGTGGCTTGGCAGTAGAGTGGAGTCTTCGGGCTTGAGGCTTGGCAGGAGGCTGCAGTCTTCAGGCTTGAAGCTTGGCAGGAGTCTGGATTCTTCGGGCTTGAGGCTTGGCAGGAGGCTGGAGTTTTCGGGCTTGAGGCTGGACAGGAGGCTGGAGTCTTTGGGCTTGAGGCGTGGCAGGAGGCTGGAGTCTTCGGGCTTGAGGCTTGGCAGGAGGCTGGAGTCTTCCGTCTTGAGGTTTGGCAGGAGGCTGGAGTCTTCCGTCTTGAGGCTTGGCAGGAGGCTGGTGTCTTCGAGCTTGAGGCTAGGCAGGAGGCTGGGGTCTTCTGGCTTGAGGCTTGGCAGGAAGCTGGAGTCTTCAGGCTTGAACCTTGACAGGGTGCGGGAATCTTCGGTCTTGAGGCTAGGCAGGAGGCTGGAGTCTTCAGGCTTGAGGCTAGGGAGGAGGCTGGAGTGTTCGGGCCTGAGGCTTGGCAGGAGTCTGGAGTCTTCAGGCTTGAGGCTAGGCAGGAGGCTGGAGACTTCGGGCTTGAGGCTTGGCAGGAGGCTGGAGTCTTCGGGCTTGAGGCTTGGCTGGAAGCTGGAGTCTTCAGGCTTGCGGCTTGGCAGGAGGCTGGAGTCTTCGGGCTTGAGGCTTGGTAGGAGGCTGGAGTCTTCGGGCTTGAGGCTAGGAAGGAGACTGGAGTCGTGGGGCTTGAGGCTAGGCAGGACTTGGAGTCTTCGGGCTTGAGGCTAGGCAGGAGGCTGGAGACTTCGGGCTTGAGACTAGGCAGGATGCCGGAATCTTCGGGCTTGAGGGTAGGCACGAGGCTGGAGTCTTCGGGCTTGAGGCTAGGCAGGAGGCTGGACTCTTCAGGCTTTAGGCTAGGCAGGAGACTGGAGTCTTCGGGCTTGTGGCTAGGAAGGAGGCTGGATTCTTGAGGCTAGGCAGGATGCTGGAGTCTTCAGGCTTGAGGCTTGGCAGGAGGCTGGAGTCTTCGGGCTTAAGGCTAGGCAGGAGGCTGGAGTCTTCAGGCTTGAGGCTAGGGAGGAGGCTGGAGTCTTCGGGCCTGAGGCTTGGCAGGATTCAGGAGTCTTCAGGCTTGAGGCTAGGCAGTAGTCTGGAGTCTTCAGGATGGAGGCTAGGCAGGAGGCTGCAGTCTTCGGTCTTGAGGCTAGGCAGGAGAGTGGAGTCTTCGGGCTTGAGGCTTGGCAGGAGGCTGGAGTCTTTGGGCTTGAGGCTTGGCAGGAGTCTGGAGTCTTCGGGCTTGAGGCTTGGCAGGAGGCTGGAATTTTTGGGCTTGAGGCTGGACAGGAGGCTGGAGTCTTTGGGCTTGAGGCGTGGCAGGAGGCTGGAGTCTTCCGGCTTGAGGCTTGGCAGGAGGCTGGAGTCTTCCGTCTTGAGGCTTGGCAGGAGGCTGGAGTCTTCCGTCTTGAGGCTTGGCAGGAGGCTGGTGTCTTCGAGCTTGAGGCTAGGCAGGAGGCTGGGGTCTTCTGGCTTGAGGCTTGGCAGTAAGCTGGAGTCTTCAGGCTTGAGGCTTGGCAGGGGGCAGGAATCTTCGGCCTTGAGGCTAGGCAGGAGGCTGAAGTCTTCAGGCTTGAGGCTAGGGAGGAGACTGGAGTCGTCGGGATTGAGGCTAGGGAGGAGGCTGGAGTCTTCGGGCCTGAGGCTTGGCAGGATTCAGGAGTCTTCAGGCTTGAGGCTAGGCAGTAGTCTGGAGTCTTCAGGATGGAGGCTAGGCAGGAGGCTGCAGTCTTCGGTCTTGAGGCTAGGCAGGAGGCTGGAGTCTTCGGGCTTAAGCCCAGGCAGGAGGCTGGAGTCTTTGGGCTTGAGGCTAGGCAGGAGACTGGCGTCTTCGGGCTTGAGGCTAGGCAGGAGGCCGGAGTCTTCGTGCTTGAGGCTAGGCAGGAGGCTGGACTCTTCAAGCTTGAGGCTAGGCAGGAGGCTGGAGTCTTCGGGCTTGAGGCTAGGCAGGAGGCTGTAGTCTTCAGGCTTGAGGCTAGGCAGGAGGCTCGAGTCTTCAGGCTTGAGACTAGGCAGGAGGCCTGAGTCTTCCGGCATGAGGCTAGGCAGGAGGCTGGAATCTTCGGGCTTGAGGCTTTGCAGGAGGCTGGAGTCTTCGGGCTTGAGGCTTGGCAGGAGGCTGGAGTCTTCGGGCTTAAGGCTTGGCAGGATGCTGGAGTCTTTGAGCTTGAGGCTAGGCAGGAGGCTGGAGTCTTCAGGCTTGAGGCTAGGCAGGAAGCTGAGGGTCATCGGGCTTGAGGCTAGGCAGGAGGCTGTAGTCGTCGATCTTGAGGCTAGGCCGGAGGCTGGAGTCTTCTGGCTTGAGGCTAGGCAGCAGGCTGGAGGCTTCGGGCTTGAGGCTAGGCAGGAGGCTGGAGTCTTGAGGCTAGGCAGGAGGCTGGAGTCTTCAGGGTTGAGGTGAGGCAGGAGGCTGGAGTCTTCAGGCTTGAGGCTAGGAAGGAGTCTGGAGTTTACAGGCTTGAGGCTAGGATAGAGGCTGGAGTCTTCAGGTTTGAGGCTAGGCAGGAGGCTGGAGTCTTCAGGCTTGAGGCTAGGCAGGAGGCTGGAATCTTCAGGCTTGAGGCTAGGCAGGAGGGTGGAGCCTTCAGGCTTGAGGCTAGGAAGGAGACTGGAATCTTCAGGCTTGAGGCTAGGCAGGAGGCCCGAGTCATCGGGCTTGAGGCTAAGCAGGAGGCTGGAGTCTTCGGGCTTGAGGCTAGGCAGCAGGCTGGAGTCTTCGGGCTTGAGGCTAGGCAGGAGGCTGGAGTATTCGTGCTTGAGGCTAGAAAGGAGGCTAGAGTCATCGGGATTGAGGCTAGGGAGGAGGCTGAACTCTTCGGGCTTTGGGGCTAGGCAGGAGGCTGGAGGCTTGAGGCTAGGCAGGAGGCTGGAGTCTTCACGCTTGAAGCGAGGCTGGAGGCTGCAGTCTTCAGGTTTGTGGCTAGGCAGGAGGCTGGAAACTTCAGGCTTGAGGCTAGGAAGGAGTCTGGAGTCTTCAGGCTTGACGCTAGACATGAGGCTGGAGTCTTCGGGCTTGAGGCTAGGCAGGAGGCTGGAGTCTTCGCGGTTGAGGCTACGCAGGAGGCTGGAGTCTTCGGGCTTGAAGCTAGGCAGTAGGCTGGAGTGTTTGGGTTTGAGGCTAGGCAGGAGGCTGGAGTCTTTGAGCTTGAGGCTAGGCAGGAGGCTGGAGTCGTCAGGCTTGAGGCTAGGCAAGAGGCTGGAGTCTTCTGGCTTGAGGCTAGGCAGGAGGCTGCAGTCTTCTGGCTTGAGGCTAGGCAGGAGGCTGGAGTCTTCGGGCTTAAGCCCAGGCAGGAGGCTGGAGTCTTTGGGTTTGAGGCTAGGCAGGAGGCTGGCGTCTTCGGGCTTGAGGCTAGGCAGGAGGCTGGAGTCTTCGTGCTTGAGGCTAGGCAGGAGAGTGGAGTCTTCGGGCTTGAGGCTTGGCAGGAGGCTGCAGTCTTCAGGTTTGAAGCTTGGCAGGAGTCTGGATTCTTCGGGTTTGAGGCTTTGCAGGAGGCTGGAGTTTTCGGGCTTGAGGCTGAACAGGAGGCTGGAGTCTTTGGGCTTGAGGCGTGGCAGGAGGCTGGAGTCTTCGGCTTTGAGGCTTGGCAGGAGGCTGGAGTCTTCCGTCTTGAGGCTTGGCAGGAGGCTGGAGTCTTCCGTCTTGAGGCTTGGCAGGAGTCTGGTGTCTTCGAGCTTGAGGCTAGGCAGGAGGCTGGGGTCTTCGGTCTTAAGGCTTGGCAGGAGGCTGGAGTCTTGAGGCTAGGCAGGAGGCTGGAGTTTTCAGGCTTTAGGCTGGACAGGAGGCTGGAGTCTTCAGGCTTGAGGCTAGGCAGGAGTCTGGAGTCTTCTGGTTTGAGGCTAGGCAGGAGGTTGGAGTCTTCAGGCTTGAGGCTACACAGGAGGCTGGAGTCTTCGGGCTTGAGGCTTGGCAGGAGGCTGCAGTCTTCAGGCTTGAAGCTTGGCAGGGGTCTGGATTCTTCGGGCTTGAGGCTTGGCAGGGGGCTGGAGTCTTCGGGCTTGTGGCTAGGCAGGAGGCTGGAGTATTCGCGCTTGAGGCTAGAAAGGAGGCTGGAGTCATCGGGCTTGAGGCTAGGGAGGAGGCTGGACTCTTCGGGCTTTCGGGCTAGGCAGGAGGCTGGAGGCTTGAGGCTAGGCAGGAGGCTGGAGTCTTCAGGCTTGAAGCGAGGCTGGAGGCTGCAGTCTTCAGGTTTGTGGCTAGGCAGGAGGCTGGAAATTTCAGGCTTGAGGCTAGGAAGGAGTCTGGAGTCTTCAGGCTTGACGCTAGACATGAGGCTGGAGTCTTCGGGCTTGAGGCTAGGCAGGAGGCTGGAGTCTTTGGGTTTGAGGCGAGGCAGGAGGCTGGAGTCGTCAGGCTTGAGGCTAGGCAGGAGGCTGGAGTCTTCGGGCTTGAGGCTAGGCAGGAGGCTGCTGTCTTCGGGCTTGAGGCTAGGCAGGAGGCTGGAGACTTCGGGCTTAAGCCCAGGCAGGAGGCTGGAGTCTTTGGGCTTGAGGCTAGGCAGGAGGCTGGCGTCTTCGGGCTTGAGGCTAGGCAGGAGGCTGGAGTCTTCGTGCTTGAGGCCAGGCAGGAGGCTGGACTCTTCGAGCTTGAGGCTAGGCAGGAGGCTGGAGTCTTCGGGCTTGAGGCTAGGCAGGAGGCTGGAGTCTTCAGTCTTGAGGCTAGGCAGGAGGCTGGAGTCTTCAGGCTTGAGACTAGGCAGGAGGCCAGAGCCTTCCAGCTTGAGGGTAGGCAGGAGGCTGGAGTCTTCGGGCTTAAGGCTTGGCAGGATGCTGGAGTCTTTGATCTTGAGGCTAGTCAGGAGGCTGGAGTCGTCAGGCTTGAGGCTAAGCAGGAGGCTGGAGTCTTCGGGCTTGAGGCTAGGCAGGAGGCTGGAGTCTTCGGGCTTGAGGCTAGGCAGGAGGCTGGAGTCTTCGGGCTTGAGGCTTGGCAGGAGAGTGGAGTCTTTGGGCTTGAGGCTTGGCAGGAGGCTGGAGTCTTCAGGGTTGAGGCGAGGCAGGAGGCTGGAGTCTTCAGGCTTGAGGCTAGGAAGGAGTCTGGAGTTTACAGGCTTGAGGCTAGGATAGAGGCTGGAGTCTTCAGGTTTGAGGCTAGGCAGGAGGCTGGAGTCTTCAGGCTTGAGGCTAGGCAGGAGGCTGGAATCTTCAGGCTTGAGGCTAGGCAGGAGGGTGGAGCATTCAGGCTTGAGGCTAGGAAGGAGACTGGAATCTTCAGGCTTGAGGCTAGGCAGGAGGCCCGAGTCATCGGGCTTGAGGCTAAGCAGGAGGCTGGAGTCTTCGGGCTTGAGGCTAGGCAGCTGGCTGGAGTCTTCGGGCTTGAGGCTAGGCAGGAGGCTGGAGTATTCGCGCTTGAGGCTAGAAAGGAGGCTAGAGTCATCGGGATTGAGGCTAGGGAGGAGGCTGGACTCTTCGGGCTTTGGGGCTAGGCAGGAGGCTGGAGGCTTGAGGCCAGGCAGGAGGCTGGAGTCTTCAGGCTTGAAGCGAGGCTGGAGGCTGCAGTCTTCAGGTTTGTGGCTAGGCAGGAGGCTGGAAACTTCAGGCTTGAGGCTAGGAAGGAGTCTGGAGTCTTCAGGCTTGACGCTAGACATGAGGCTGGAGTCTTCGGGCTTGAGGCTAGGCAGGAGGCTGGAGTCTTCGCGGTTGAGGCTACGCAGGAGGCTGGAGTCTTCGGGCTTGAAGCTAGGCAGTAGGCTGGAGTCATTGGGTTTGAGGCTAGGCAGGAGGCTGGAGTCTTTGAGCTTGAGGCTAGGCAGGAGGCTGGAGTCGTCAGGCTTGAGGCTAGGCAGGAGGCTGGAGTCTTCTGGCTTGAGGCTAGGCAGGAGGCTGCAGTCTTCTGGCTTGAGTCTAGGCAGGAGGCTGGAGTCTTCGGGCTTAAGCCCAGGCAGGAGGCTGGAGTCTTTGGGTTTGAGGCTAGGCAGGAGGCTGGCATCTTCGGGCTTGAGGCTAGGCAGGAGGCTGGTGTCTTCGTGCTTGAGGCTAGGCAGGAGGCTGGACTCTTCGGGCTTGAGGCTTGGCAGGAGAGTAGAGTCTTCTGGCTTGAGGCTTGGCAGGAGGCTGCAGTCTTCAGGTTTGAAGCTTGGCAGGAGTCTGGATTCTTCGGGTTTGAGGCTTTGCAGGAGGCTGGAGTTTTCGGGCTTGAGGCTGAACAGGAGGCTGGAGTCTTTGGGCTTGAGGCGTGGCAGGAGGCTGGAGTCTTCGGGTTTGAGGCTTGGCAGGAGGCTGGAGTCTTCCGTCTTGAGGCTTGGCAGGAGGCTGGAGTCTTCCGTCTTTAGGCTTGGCAGGAGTCTGGTGTCTTCGAGCTTGAGGCTAGGCAGGAGGCTGGGGTCTTCGGTCTTAAGGCTTGGCAGGAGGCTGGAGTCTTCGGGCTTGAGGCTAGGCAGGAGGCCCGAGTCTTCGGGCTTGAGGCTAGGCAGGAGGCTGGAGTCTTGAGGCTAGGCAGGAGGCTGGAGTTTTCAGGCTTTAGGCTGGACAGGAGGCTGGAGTCTTCAGGCTTGAGGCTAGGCAGGAGTCTGGAGTCTTCTGGTTTGAGGCTAGGCAGGAGGTTGGAGTCTTCAGGCTTGAGGCTACACAGGAGGCTGGAGTCTTAGGGCTTGAGGCTTGGCAGGAGGCTGCAGTCTTCAGGCTTGAAGCTTGGCAGGAGTCTGGATTCTTCGGGCTTGAGGCTTGGCAGGGGGCTGGAGTCTTCGGGCTTGTGGCTAGGCAGGAGGCTGGAGTATTCGCGCTTGAGGCTAGAAAGGAGGCTGGAGTCATCGGGCTTGAGGCTAGGGAGGAGGCTGGACTCTTCGGGCTTTGGGGCTAGGCAGGAGGCTGGAGGCTTGAGGCTAGGCAGGAGGCTGGAGTCTTCAGGCTTGAAGCGAGGCTGGAGGCTGCAGTCTTCAGGTTTGTGGCTAGGCAGGAGGCTGGAAACTTCAGGCTTGAGGCTAGGAAGGAGTCTGGAGTCTTCAGGCTTGACGCTAGACATGAGGCTGGAGTCTTCGGGCTTGAGGCTAGGCAGGAGGCTGGAGTCTTTGGGTTTGAGGCTAGGCAGGAGGCTGGAGTCATCAGGCTTGAGGCTAGGCAGGAGGCTGGAGTCTTCGGGCTTGAGGCTAGGCAGGAGGCTGCAGTCTTCGGGCTTGAGGCTAGGCAGGAGGCTGGAGACTTCGGGCTTAAGCCCAGGCAGGAGGCTGGAGTCTTTGGGCTTGAGGCTAGGCAGGAGGCTGGCGTCTTCGGGCTTGAGTCTAGGCAGGAGGCTGGAGTCTTCGTGCTTGAGGCTAGGCAGGAGGCTGGACTCTTCGAGCTTGAGGCTAGGCAGGAGGCTGGAGTCTTCGGGCTTGAGGCTAGGCAGGAGGCTGGAGTCTTCAGTTTTGAGGCTAGGCAGGAGGCTGGAGTCTTCAGGCTTGAGACTAGGCAGGAGGCCAGAGCCTTCCAGCTTGAGGCTAGGCAGGAGGCTGGAGTCTTCGGGCTTAAGGCTTGGCAGGATGCTGGAGTCTTTGATCTTGAGGCTAGTCAGGAGGCTGGAGTCGTCAGGCTTGAGGCTAAGCAGGAGGCTGGAGTCTTCGGGCTTGAGGCTAGGCAGGAGGCTGGAGTCTTCGGGCTTGAGGCTAGGCAGGAGGCTGGAGTCTTCGGGCTTGAGGCTTGGCAGGAGAGTGGAGTCTTTGGGCTTTAGGCTTGGCAGGAGGCTGGAGTTTTCGGGCTTGAGGCTGGACAGGAGGCTGGAGTCTTTGGGCTTGAGGCGTGGCAGGAGGCTGGAGTCTTCGGGCTTGAGGCTTGGCAGGAGGCTGGTGTCTTCGAGCTTCAGGCTAGGCAGGAGGCTGGGGTCTTCAGGCTTGAGGCTTGGAAAGAGGCTGGAGTCTTCCGTCTTGAGGCTTGGCAGGAGGCTGGTGTCTTCGAGCTTGAGGCTAGGCAGGAGGCTGGGGTCTTCAGGCTTGAGGCTTGGAAAGAGGCTGGAGTCTTCGGGCTTGAGGCTTGGCAGGAGGCTGGAGTCTTCGGGCTTGAGGCTAGGCAGGAGGCCCGAGTCTTCGGTCTTGAGGCTAGGCAGGAGGCTGGAGTCTTGAGGCTAGGCAGGAGGCTGGAGTCTTCAGGGTTGAGGCGAGGCAGGAGGCTGGAGTCTTCAGGCTTGAGGCTAGGAAGGAGTCTGGAGTCTTCAGGCTTTAGGCTGGACAGGAGGCTGGAGTCTTCAGGCTTGAGGCTAGGCAGGAGTCTGGAGTCTTCTGGTTTGAGGCTAGGCAGGAGGCTGGAGTCTTCAGGCTTGAGGCTAGGCAGAAGGCTGGAATCTTCAGGCTTGAGGCTAGGCAGGAGGGTGGAGTCTTCAGGCTTGAGGCTAGGAAGGAGGCTGGAATCTTCAGGCTTGAGGCTAGGCAGGAGGCTGGAGTCTTCACTCTTGAGGCTTGGCAGGATGCTGGAGTCTTCGGGCTTGAGGCTAGGCAGGAGGCTGGAGCCTTCGGGCTTGAGGTTAGGCAGGAGGCTGGAGTCTTCGGGCTTTGGGGCTAGGCAGGAGGCTGGAGTCTTGAGGCTAGGCAGCAGGCTGGAGTCTTCGGGCTTGAGGCTAGGCAGGAGGCTGGAGTCTTCCGTCTTGAGGCTTGGCAGAAGGCTGGAGTCTTCCGCCTTGAGGCTTGGCAGGAGGCTGGTGTCTTCGAGCTTGAGGCTAGGCAGGAGGCTGGGGTCTTCTGGCTTGAGGCTTGGCAGGAAGCTGGAGTCTTCAGTCTTGAGGCTTGGCAGGGGGCAGGAATCTTCGGCCTTGAGGCTAGGCAGGAGGCTGGAGTCTTCAGGCTTGAGGCTAGGGAGGAGGCTGGAGTGTTCGGGCCTGAGGCTTGGCAGGAGTCTGGAGTCTTCAGGCTTGAGGCTAGGCAGGAGGCTGGAGTCTTCATGCTTGAGGCTTGGCAGGACGCTGGAGTCTTCGGGCTTGAGGCTTGGCTGGAAGCTGGAGTCTTCAGGCTTGTGGCTTTGCAGGAGGCTGGAGTCTTCGGGCTTGAGGCTTGGTAGGAGGCTGGAGTGTTCGGGCCTGAGGCTTGGCAGGAGTCTGGAGTCTTCAGGCTTGAGGCTAGGCAGGAGGCTGCAGTCTTCATGTTTGAGGCTTGGCAGGACGCTGGAGTCTTCGGGCTTGAGGCTTGGCTGGAAGCTGGAGTCTTCAGGCTTGAGGCTTGGTAGGAGGTTGGAGTCTTCGGGCTTGAGGCTAGGAAGGAGACTGGAGTCGTCGGGCTTGAGGCTAGGCAGGAGGCTGGAGTCTTCGGGCTTGAGGCTTGGCAGGAGGCTGGAGTCTTCAGGCTTGAGGCTAGGGTGGAGGCTGGAGTGTTCGGGCCTGAGGCTTGGCAGGAGTCTGGAGTCTTCAGGCTTGAGGCTTGGCAGGAGGCTGGAGTCTTCGGGCTTGAGGCTTGGCTGGAAGCTGGAGTCTTCAGGCCTGCGGCTTGACAGGAGGCTGGAGTCTTCGGGCTTGAGGCTTGGTAGGAGGCTGGAGTCTTCGGGCTTGAGGCTAGGAAGGAGACTGGAGTCGTCGGGCTTGAGGCTAGGCAGGAGTTGGAGTCTTCGGGCTTGAGCCGAGGCAGGAGGCTGGAGACATCGGGCTTGAGACCAGGCAGGATGCCGGAGTCTTCGGGCTTGAGGCTAGGCACGAGGCTGGAGTCTTCGGGCTTGAGGCTAGGCAGGAGGCTGGACTCTTCAGGCTTTAGGCTAGGCAGGAGTCTGGAGTCTTCGGGCTTGTGGCCAAGAAGGAGGTTGGATTCTTGAGGCTGGGCAGGAGTTGGAGTCTTCGGGCTTGAGGCTAGGCAGGAGGCTGGAAACTTCGGGCTTGAGACTAGGCAGGATGCCGGAGTCTTCGGGCTTGAGGCTAGGCACGAGGCTGGAGTCTTCGGGCTTGAGGCTAGGCAGGAGGCTGGACTCTTCAGGCTTTAGGCTAGGCAGGAGTCTGGAGTCTTCGGGCTTGTGGCTAGGAAGGAGGCTGGATTCTTGAGGCTGGGCAGGATGCTGGAGACTTCAGGCTTGAGGCTTGGCAGGAGGCTGGAGTCTTCGGGCTTAAGGCTAGGCAGGAGGCTGGAGTCTTCAGGCTTGAGGCTAGGGAGGAGGCTGGAGTCTTCGGGCCTGAGGCTTGGCAGGATTCTGGAGTCTTCAAGCATGAGGCTAGGCAGGACTCTGGAGTCTTCAGGATGGAGGCTAGGCAGGAGGCTGCAGTCTTCGGTCTTGAGGCTAGGCAGGAGGCTGGAGTCTTCGGGATTAAGCCCTGGCAGGATGCTGGAGTCTTCAGGCTTGAGGCTTGGCAGGAGGCTGGAGTCTTCGGGCTTGAGGCTAGGCAGGAGGCCGGAGTCTTCGTGCTTGAGGCTAGGCAGGAGGCTGGACTCTTCAAGCTTGAGGCTAGGCAGGAGGCTGGAGTCTTCGGGCTTGAGGCTAGGCAGGAGGCTGGAGTCTTCGGGCTTGAGGCTAGGCAGGAGGCTGGAGTCTTGAGGCTAGGCAGGAGGCTCGAGTCTTCAGGCTTGAGACTAGGCAGGAGGCCTGAGTCTTCCGGCTTGAGGCTAGGCAGGAGGCTGGAGTCTTCGGGCTTGAGGCTTGGCAGGAGGCTGGAGTCTTCGGGCTTGAGGCTTGGCAGGAGGCTGGAGTCTTCGGGCTTAAGCCTTGGCAGGATGCTGGAGTCTTTGAGCTTGAGGCTAGGCAGGAGGCTGGAGTCGTCAGGCTTGAGGCTAGGCAGGAGGCTGAGGGTCTTCGGGCTTGAGGCTAGGCAGGAGGCTGGAGTCTTCGGGCTTGAACCTAGGAAGGAGGCTGTAGTCGTCGGGCTTGAGGCTAGGCCGGAGGCTGGAGTCTTCGGGCTTGAGGCTAGGCAGGAGGCTGGAGGCTTCGGGCTTGAGGCTAGGCAGGAGGCTGGAGTCTTGAGGCTAGGCAGGAGGCTGGAGTCTTCAGGGTTGAGGCGAGGCAGGAGGCTGGAGTCTTCAGGCTTGAGGCTAGGAAGGAGTCTGGAGTTTACAGGCTTGAGGCTAGGATAGAGGCTGGAGTCTTCAGGTTTGAGGCTAGGCAGGAGGCTGGAGTCTTCAGGCTTGAAGCTAGGCAGGAGGCTGGAATCTTCAGGCTTGAGGCTAGGCAGGAGGGTGGAGTCTTCAGGCTTGAGGCTAGGAAGGAGGCTGGAATCTTCAGGCTTGAGGCTAGGCAGGATGCTGGAGTCATCGGGCTTCAGGTAGGCAGGAGGCTGGAGTCTTCGGGCTTGAGGCTAGGCAGCAGGCTGGAGTCTTCGGGCTTGAGGCTAGGCAGGAGGCTGGAGTATTCGCGCTTGAGGCTAGAAAGGAGGCTGGAGTCATCGGGCTTGAGGCTAGGGAGGAGGCTGGACTCTTCGTGCTTTGGGGCTAGGCAGGAGGCTGGAGGCTTGAGGCTAGGCAGGAGGCTGGAGTCTTCAGGCTTGAACCGAGGCTGGAGGCTGCAGTCTTCAGGTTTGTGGCTAGGCCGGAGGCTGGAAACCAGGCTTGAGTCTAGGAAGGAGTCTGGAGTCTTCAGGCTTGACGCTAGACATGAGGCTGGAGTCTTCGGGCTTGAGGCTAGGCAGGAGGCTGATTTCTTTGGGTTTGAGGCTAGGCAGGAGGCTGGACTCTTCAGGCTTGAGGCTTGGCAGAAGGCTGTAGTCTTCGCGGTTGAGACTACGCAGGAGGCTGGAGTCTTGAGGCTAGGCAGCAGGCTGGAGTCTTCGGGCTTGAGGCTAGGCAGGAGGCTGGAGTATTCGCGCTTGAGGCTAGAAAGGAGGCAGGAGTCATCGGGCTTGAGGCTAGGGAGGAGGCTGGACTCTTCGGGCTTTGGGGCTAGGCAGGAGGCTGGAGGCTTGAGGCTAGGCAGGAGGCTGGAGTCTTCAGGCTTGAAGCGAGGCTGGAGGATGCAGTCTTCAGGTTTGTGGCTAGGCAGGAGGCTGGAAACTTCAGGCTTGAGGCTAGGAAGGAGTCTGGAGTCTTCAGGCTTGACGCTAGACATGAGGCTGGAGTCTTCGGGCTTGAGGCTAGGCAGGAGGCTGGAGTCTTTGGGTTTGAGGCTAGGCAGGAGGCTGGAGTCGTCAGGCTTGAGGCTAGGCAGGAGGCTGGAGTCTTCGGGCTTGAGGCTAGGCAGGAGGCTGCAGTCTTCGGGCTTGAGGCTAGGCAGGAGGCTGGAGACTTCGGGCTTAAGCCCAGGCAGGAGGCTGGAGTCTTTGGGCTTGAGGCTAGGCAGGAGGCTGGCGTCTTCGGGCTTGAGGCTAGGCAGGAGGCTGGAGTCTTCGTGCTTGAGGCTAGGCAGGAGGCTGGACTCTTCGAGCTTGAGGCTAGGCAGGAGGCTGGAGTCTTCGGGCTTGAGGCTAGGCAGGAGGCTGGAGTCTTCAGTCTTGAGGCTAGGCAGGAGGCTGGAGTCTTCAGGCTTGAGACTAGGCAGGAGGCCAGAGCCTTCCAGCTTGAGGCTAGGCAGGAGGCTGGAGTCTTCGGGCTTAAGGCTTGGCAGGATGCTGTAGTCTTTGATCCTGAGGCTAGTCAGGAGGCTGGAGTCGTCAGGCTTGAGGCTAAGCAGGAGGCTGGAGTCTTCGGGCTTGAGGCTCGGCAGGAGGCTGGAGTCTTCGGGCTTGAGGCTAGGCAGGAGGCTGGAGTATTCGGGCTTGAGGCTTGGCAGGAGAGTGGAGTCTTTGGGCTTGAGGCGTGGCAGGAGGCTGGAGTCTTCGGGCTTGAGGCTTGGCAGGAGGCTGGAGTCTTCCGTCTTGAGGCTTGGCAGGAGGCTGGAGTCTTCCGTCTTGAGGCTTGGCAGGAGGCTGGTGTCTTCGGGCTTGAGGCTAGGCAGGAGGCCCGAGTCTTCGGTCTTGAGGCTAGGCAGGAGGCTGGAGTCTTCAGGGTTGAGGCGAGGCAGGAGGCTGGAGTCTTCAGGCTTGAGGCTAGGAAGGAGTCTGGAGTCTTCAGGCTTTAGGCTGGACAGGAGGCTGGAGTCTTCAGGCTTGAGGCTAGGCAGGAGTCTGGAGTCTTCTGGTTTGAGGCTAGGCAGGAGGCTGGAGTCTTCAGGCTTGAGGCTAGGCAGAAGGCTGGAATCTTCAGGCTTGAGGCTAGGCAGGAGGGTGGAGTCTTCAGGCTTGAGGCTAGGCAGGAGGCTGGAGCCTTCGGGCTTGAGGCTGAGCCGGAGGCTGGAGTCTTCAGGCTTGAGGCTAGACAGGAGGCTGGAGTCTTCGGGCTTGAGGCTTGGCAGGAGGCTGCATTCTTCAGGCTTGAAGCTTGGCTGGAGTCTGGATTCTTCGGGCTTGAGGCTTGGCAGGGGGCTGGAGTCTTCGGGCTTGAGGCTAGGCAGGAGGCTGGAGTATTCGCGCTTGAGGCTAGAAAGGAGGCTGGAGTCATCGGGCTTGAGGCTAGGGAGGAGGTTGGACTCTTCGGGCTTTGGGGCTAGGCAGGAGGCTGGAGGCTTGAGGCTAGGCAGGAGGCTGGAGTCATCAGGCTTGAAGCGAGGCTGGAGGCTGCAGTCTTCAGGTTTGTGGCTAGGCAGGAGGCTGGAAACTTCAGGCTTGAGGCTAGGAAGGAGTCTGGAGTCTTCAGGCTTGACGCTAGACATGAGGCTGGAGTCTTCGGGCTTGAGGCTAGGCAGGAGGCTGGAGTCTTTGGGTTTGAGGCTAGGCAGGAGGCTGGAGTCTTTGGGCTTAAGGCTTGGCAGGATGCTGGAGTCTTTGAGCTTGAGGCTAGGCAGGAGGCTGGAGTCGTCAGGCTTGAGGCTAGGCAGGAGGCTGGAGTCTTCGGGCTTGAGGCTAGGCAGGAGGCTGCAGTCTTCGGGCTTGAGGCTAGGCAGGAGGCTGGAGTCTTCGGGTTAAGCCCAGGCAGGAGGCTGGAGTCTTTGGGCTTGAGTCTAGGCAGGAGGCTGGCGTCTTCGGGCTTGAGGCTAGGCAGGAGGCTGGAGTCTTCCGCCTTGAGGCTTGGCAGGAGGCTGGTGTCTTCGAGCTTGAGGCTAGGCAGGAGGCTGGGGTCTTCTGGCTTGACGCTTGGCAGGAAGCTGGAGTCTTCAGGCTTGAGGCTTGGCAGGGGGCAGGAATCTTCGGCCTTGAGGCTAGGCAGGAGGCTGGAGTCTTCAGGCTTGAGGCTAGGGAGGAGGCTGGAGTGTTCGGGCCTGAGGCTTGGCAGGAGTCTGGAGTCTTCAGGCTTGAGGCTAGGCAGGAGGCTGGAGTCTTCATGCTTGAGGCTTGGCAGGACGCTGGAGTCTTCGGGCTTGAGGCTTGGCTGGAAGCTGGAGTCTTCAGGCTTGTGGCTTGGCAGGAGGCTGGAGTCTTCGGGCTTGAGGCTTGGTAGGAGGCTGGAGTGTTCGGGCCTGAGGCTTGGCAGGAGTCTGGAGTCTTCAGGCTTGAGGCTAGGCAGGAGGCTGGAGTCTTCATGTTTGAGGCTTGGCAGGACGCTGGAGTCTTCGGGCTTGAGGCTTGGCTGGAAGCAGGAGTCTTCAGGCTTGAGGCTTGGTAGGAGGTTGGAGTCTTCGGGCTTGAGGCTAGGAAGGAGACTGGAGTCGTCGGGCTTGAGGCTAGGCAGGAGGCTGGAGTCTTCGGGCTTGAGGCTTGGCAGGAGGCTGGAGTCTTCAGGCTTGAGGCTAGGGTGGAGGCTGGAGTGTTCGGGCCTGAGGCTTGGCAGGAGTCTGGAGTCTTCAGGCTTGAGGCTTGGCAGGAGGCTGGAGTCTTCGGGCTTGAGGCTTGGCTGGAAGCTGGAGTCTTCAGGCCTGCGGCTTGACAGGAGGCTGGAGTCTTCGGGCTTGAGGCTTGGTAGGAGGCTGGAGTCTTCGGGCTTGAGGCTAGGAAGGAGACTGGAGTCGTCGGGCTTGAGGCTAGGCAGGAGTTGGAGTCTTCGGGCTTGAGCCGAGGCGGGAGGCTGGAGACTTCGGGCTTGAGACCAGGCAGGATGCCGGAGTCTTCGGGCTTGAGGCTAGGCACGAGGCTGGAGTCTTCGGGCTTGAGGCTAGGCAGGAGGCTGGACTCTTCAGGCTTTAGGCTAGGCAGGAGTCTGGAGTCTTCGGGCTTGTGGCTAGGAAGGAGGTTGGATTCTTGAGGCTGGGCAGGAGTTGGAGTCTTCTGGCTTGAGGCTAGGCAGGAGGCTGGAAACTTCGGGCTTGAGACTAGGCAGGATGCCGGAGTCTTCGGGCTTGAGGCTAGGCACGAGGCTGGAGTCTTCGGGCTTGAGGCTAGGCAGGAGGCTGGACTCTTCAGGCTTTAGGCTAGGCAGGAGTCTGGAGTCTTCGGGCTTGTGGCTAGGAAGGAGGCTGGATTCTTGAGGCTGGGCAGGATGCTGGAGTCTTCGGGCTTGAGGCTAGGCAGGAGGCTGGAGTCTTTGGGTTTGAGGCTAGGCAGGAGGCTGGAGTCTTTGGGCTTAAGGCTTGGCAGGATGCTGGAGTCTTTGAGCTTGAGGCTAGGCAGGAGGCTGGAGTCGTCAGGCTTGAGGCTAGGCAGGAGGCTGGAGTCTTCGGGCTTGAGGCTAGGCAGGAGGCTGCAGTCTTCGGGCTTGAGGCTAGGCAGGAGGCTGGAGTCTTCGGGTTAAGCCCAGGCAGGAGGCTGGAGTCTTTGGGCTTGAGTCTAGGCAGGAGGCTGGCGTCTTCGGGCTTGAGGCTAGGCAGGAGGCTGGAGTCTTCGTGCTTGAGGCTAGGCAGGAGGCTGGACTCTTCGAGCTTGAGGCTAGGCAGAAGGCTGGAGTCTTCGGGCTTGAGGCTAGGCAGGAGGCTGGAGTCTTCAGTCTTGAGGCTAGACAGGAGGCTGGAGTCTTCAGGCTTGAGACTAGGCAGGAGGACTGAGCCTTCCGGCTTGAGGCTAGGCAGGAGGCTGGAGTCTTCGGGCTTAAGGCTTGGCAGGATGCTGGAGTCTTTGATCTTGAGGCTAGTCAGGAGGCTGGAGTCGTCAGGCTTGAGGCTAAGCAGGAGGCTGGAGTCTTCGGGCTTGAGGCTAGGCAGGAGGCTGGAGTCTTTGGGCTTGAGGCTAGGCAGGAGGCTGGAGTCTTCGGGCTTGAGGCTTGGCAGGAGAGTGGAGTCTTTGGGCTTGAGGCTTGGCAGGAGGCTGCAGTCTTCAGGTTTGAAGCTTAGCAGGAGTCTGGATTCTTCTGGCTTGAGGCTTGGCAGGAGGCTGGAGTTTTCGGGCTTGAGGCTGGACAGGAGGCTGGAGTCTTTGGGCTTGAGGCGTGGCAGGAGGCTGGAGTCTTCGGGCTTGAGGCTTGGCAGGAGGTTGGAGTCTTCCGTCTTGAGGCTTGGCAGGAGGCTGGAGTCTTCCGTCTTGAGGCTTGGCAGGAGGCTGGTGTCTTCGAGCTTGAGGCTAGGCAGGAGGCTGGGGTCTTCAGGCTTGAGGCTTGGAAAGAGGCTGGAGTCTTCGGGCTTGAGGCTTGGCAGGAGGCTGGAGTCTTCGGTCTTAAGTCTTGGCAAGAGGCTGGAGTCTTCGCGCTTGAGGCTAGGCAGGAAGCCCGAGTCTTCGGTCTTGAGGCTAGGCAGGAGGCTGGAGTCTTCAGAGTTGAGGCGAGGCAGGAGGCTGGAGTCTTTAGGCTTGAGGCTAGGAAGGAGTCTGGAGTCTTCAGGCTTTAGGCTGGACAGGAGGCTGGAGTCTTCAGGCTTGAGGCTAGGCAGGAGTCTGGAGTCTTCTGGTTTGAGGCTAGGCAGGAGGCTGGAGTCTTCAGGCTTGAGGCTAGGCAGAAGGCTGGAATCTTCAGGCTTGAGGCTAGGCAGGAGGGTGGAGTCTTCAGGCTTGAGGCTAGGAAAGAGGCTGGAATCTTCAGGCTTGAGGCTAGGCAGGAGGCTGGAGTCTTCACTCTTGAGGCTTGGCAGGATGCTGGAGTCTTCGGGCTTGAGGCTAGGCAGGAGGCTGGAGCCTTCGGGCTTGAGGTTAGGCAGGAGGCTGGAGTCTTCGGGCTTTGGGGCTAGGCAGGAGGCTGGAGTCTTGAGGCTAGGCAGCAGGCTGGAGTCTTCGGGCTTGAGGCTAGGCAGGAGGCTGGAGTCTTCCGTCTTGAGGCTTGGCAGAAGGCTGGAGTCTTCCGCCTTGAGGCTTGGCAGGAGGCTGGTGTCTTCGAGCTTGAGGCTAGGCAGGAGGCTGGGGTCTTCTGGCTTGAGGCTTGGCAGGAAGCTGGAGTATTCAGGCTTGAGGCTTGGCAGGGGGCAGGAATCTTCGGCCTTGAGGCTAAGCAGGAGGCTGGAGTCTTCAGGCTTGAGGCTAGGGAGGAGGCTGGAGTGTTCAGGCCTGAGGCTTGGCAGGAGTCTGGAGTCTTCAGGCTTGAGACTAGGCAGGAGGCTGGAGTCTTCATGCTTGAGGCTTGGCAGGACGCTGGAGTCTTCGGGCTTGAGGCTTGGCAGGAAGCTGGAGTCTTCGGGCTTGAGGCTTGGCTGGAAGCTGGAGTCTTCAGGCTTGTGGCTTGGCAGGAGGCTGGAGTCTTCGGGCTTGAGGCTTGGTAGGAGGTTGGAGTCTTCGGGCTTGAGGCTAGGAAGGAGACTGGAGTCGTCGGGCTTGAGGCTAGGCAGGAGGCTTGAGTCTTCGGGCTTGAGGCTTGGCAGGAGGCTGGAGTCTTCAGGCTTGAGGCTAGGGTGGAGGCTGGACTCTTCAGGCTTTAGGCTAGGCAGGAGTCTGGAGTCTTCGGGCTTGTGGCTAGGAAGGAGGCTGGATTCTTGAGGCTGGGCAGGATGCTGGAGTCTTCAAGCATGAGGCTAGGCAGGACTCTGGAGTCTTCAGGATGGAGGCTAGGCAGGAGGCTGCAGTCTTCGGTCTTGAGGCTAGGCAGGAGGCTGGAGTCTTCGGGATTAAGCCCTGGCAGGATGCTGGAGTCTTCAGGCTTGAGGCTTGGCAGGAGGCTGGAGTCTTCAAGCTTGAGGCTAGGCAGGAGGCTGGAGTCTTCGGGCTTGAGGCTAGGCAGGAGGCTGGAGTCTTCAGGCTTGAGGCTAGGCAGGAGGCTCGAGTCTTCAGGCTTGAGACTAGGCAGGAGGCCTGAGTCTTCCGGCTTGAGGCTAGGCAGGAGGCTGGAGTCTTCGGGCTTGAGGCTTGGCAGAAGTCTGGAGTCTTCGGGCTTGAGGCTTGGCAGGAGGCTGGAGTCTTCGGGCTTAAGCCTTGGCAGGATGCTGGAGTCCTTGAGCTTGAGGCTAGGCAGGAGGCTGGAGTCGTCAGGCTTGAGGCTAGGCAGGAGGCTGAGGGTCTTTGGGCTTGAGGCTAGGCAGGAGGCTGGAGTCTTCGGGCTTGAACCTAGGAAGGAGGCTGTAGTCGTCGGGCTTGAGGCTAGGCCGGAGGCTGGAGTCTTCGGGCTTGAGGCTAGGCAGGAGGCTGGAGGCTTCGGGCTTGAGGCTAGGCAGGAGGCTGGAGTCTTGAGGCTAGGCAGGAGGCTGGAGTCTTCAGGGTTGAGGCTAGGAAGGAGTCTGGAGTTTACAGGCTTGAGGCTAGGATAGAGGCTGGAGTCTTCAGGTTTGAGGCTAGGCAGGAGGCTGGAGTCTTCAGGCTTGAAGCTAGGCAGGAGGCTGGAATCTTCAGGCTTGAGGCTAGGCAGGAGGGTGGAGTCTTCAGGCTTGAGGCTAGGAAGGAGGCTGGAATCTTCAGGCTTGAGGCTAGGCAGCATGCTGGAGTCATCGGGCTTGAGGTAGGCAGGAGGCTGGAGTCTTCGGGCTTGAGGCTAGGCAGCAGGCTGGAGTCTTCGGGCTTGAGGCTATGCAGGAGGCTGGAGTATTCGCGCTTGAGGCTAGAAAGGAGGCTGGAGTCATCGGGCTTGAGGCGAGGGAGGAGGCTGGACTCTTCGTGCTTTGGGGCTAGGCAGGAGGCTGGAGGCTTGAGGCTAGGCAGGAGGCTGGAGTCTTCAGGCTTGAACCGAGGCTGGAGGCTGCAGTCTTCAGGATTGTGGCTAGGCAGGAGGCTGGAAACCAGGCTTGAGGCTAGGAAGGAGTCTGGAGTCTTCAGGCTTGACGCTAGACATGAGGCTGGAGTCTTCGGGCTTGAGGCTAGGCAGGAGGCTGATTTCTTTGGGTTTGAGGCTAGGCAGGAGGCTGGACTCTTCAGGCTTGAGGCTTGGCAGGAGGCTGTAGTCTTCGCGGTTGAGACTACGCAGGAGGCTGGAGTCTTGAGGCTAGGCAGCAGGCTGGAGTCTTCGGGCTTGAGGCTAGGCAGGAGGCTGGATTCTTCGGGCTGGAGGCTTGGCAGGAGGCTGGAGTCTTCGGGCTTGAGGCTTGGCAGGAGGCTGGAGTCTTCGGGCTTAAGCCTTGGCAGGATGCTGGAGTCTTTGAGCTTGAGGCTAGGCAGGAGGCTGGAATCTTCAGGCTTGAGGCTAGGCAGGAGGGTGGTGTCTTCAGGCTTGAGGCTAGGAAGGAGGCTGGAGTCTTCGGGATTAAGCCCTGGCAGGAGGCTGGAGTCTGTGGGCTTGAGGCTAGTCAGGAGGCTGGCGTCTTCGGGCTTGAGGCTAGGCCGGAGGCCGGAGTCTTCGTGCTTGAGGCTAGGCAGGAGGCTGGACTCTTCAAGCTTGAGGCTAGGCAGGAGGCTGGAGTCTTCGGGCTTGAGGCTAGGCAGGAGACTGGAGTCTTCAGGCTTGAGGCTAGGCAGGAGGCTCGAGTCTTCAGGCTTGAGACTAGGCAGGAGGCCTGAGTCTTCCGGCTTGAGGCTAGGCAGGAGGCTGGAGTCTTCGGGCTTGAGGCTTGGCAGGAGGCTGGAGTCTTCGAGCTTGAGGCTTGGCAGGAGGCTGGAGTCTTCGGGCTTGAGGCTAGGCAGGAGGCTGGAGGCTTCGGGCTTGAGGCTAGGCAGGAGGCTGGAGTCTTGAGGCTAGGCAGGAGGCTGGAGTCTTCAGGGTTGAGGCGAGGCAGGAGGCTGGAGTCTTCAGGCTTGAGGCTAGGAAGGAGTCTGGAGTTTACAGGCTTGAGGCTAGGATAGAGGCTGGAGTCTTCAGGTTTGAGGCTAGGCAGGAGGCTGGACTCTTCGGGCTTTGGGGCTAGGCAGGAGGCTGGAGGCTTGAGGCTAGGCAGGAGGCTGGAGTCTTCAGGCTTGAAGCGAGGCTGGAGGCTGCAGTCTTCAGGTTTGTGACCAGGCAGGAGGCTGGAAACTTCAGGCTTGAGGCTAGGAAGGAGTCTGGAGTCTTCAGGCTTGACGCTAGACATGAGGCTGGAGTCTTCGGGCTTGAGGCTAGGCAGGAGGCTGGAGTCTTTGGGTTTGAGGCTAGGCAGGAGGCTGGAGTCTTTGGGCTTAAGGCTTGGCAGGATGCTGGAGTCTTTGAGCTTGAGGCTAGGCAGGAGGCTGGAGTCGTCAGGCTTGAGGCTAGGCAGGAGGCTGCAGTCTTCGGGCTTGAGGCTAGGCAGGAGGCTGCAGTCTTCGGGCTTGAGGCTAGGCAGGAGGCTGGAGTCTTCGGGCTTAAGCCCAGGCAGGAGGCTGGAGTTTTTGGGCTTGAGGCTAGACAGGAGGCTGGCGTCTTCGGGCTTGAGGCTAGGCAGGAGGCTGGAGTCTTTTGCTTGAGGCTAGGCAGGAGGCTGGACTCTTCGAGCTTGAGGCTAGGCAGGAGGCTGGAGTCTTCGGGCTTGAGGCTAGGCAGGAGGCTGGAGTCTTCAGTTTTGAGGCTAGGCAGGAGGCTGGAGTCTTCAGGCTTGAGACTAGGCAGGAGGCCTGAGCCTTCCGGCTTCAGGCTAGGCAGGAGGCTGGAGTCTTCAGGCTTAAGGATTGGCAGGAGGCTGGAGACTTCGGGCTTGAGACTAGGCAGGATGCCGGAGTCTTCGGGCTTGAGGCTAGGCACGAGGCTGGAGTCTTCGGGCTTGAGGCTAGGCAGGAGGCTGGACTCTTCAGGCTTTAGGCTAGGCAGGAGTCTGGAGTCTTCGGGCTTGTGGCTAGGAAGGAGGCTGGATTCTTGAGGCTGGGCAGGATGCTGGAGTCTTCAGGCTTGAGGCTTGGCAGGAGGCTGGAGTCTTCGGGCTTAAGGCTAGGCAGGAGGCTGGAGTCTTCAGGCTTGAGGCTAGGGAGGATGCTGGATTCTTCGGGCCTGAGGCTTCGCAGGATTCTGGACTCTTCAAGCTTGAGGCTAGGCAGGACTCTGGATTCTTCAGGATGGAGGCTAGGCAGGAGGCTGCAGTCTTCAGTCTTGAGGC
The DNA here is from genome assembly GCF_030028105.1 of Mobula birostris. Taxonomy (NCBI): domain Eukaryota; kingdom Metazoa; phylum Chordata; class Chondrichthyes; order Myliobatiformes; family Myliobatidae; genus Mobula; species Mobula birostris. Next base: position 117,667,824 of record NC_092371.1, on the reverse strand, counting down.
TAGGCAGGAGGCTGGATTCTTCGGGATTAAGCCCTGGCAGGAGGCTGGAGTCTGTGGGCTTGAGGCTAGGCAGGAGGCTGGCGTCTTCGGGCTTGAGGCTAGGCAGGAGGCCGGAGTCTTCGTGCTTGAGGCTAGGTAGGAGGCTGGACTCTTCAAGCTTGAGGCTAGGCAGGAGGCTGGAGTCTTCGGGCTTGAGGCTAGGCAGGAGGCTGGAGTCTTCAGGCTTGAGGCTAGGCAGGAGGCTCGAGTCTTCAGGCTTGAGACTAGGCAGGAGGCCTGAGTCTTCCGGCGTGAGGCTAGGCAGGAGGCTGGAGTCTTCGGGCTTGAGGCTTGGCAGGAGGCTGGAGTCTTCGGGCTTGAGGCTTGGAAGGAGGCTGGAGTCTTCGGGCTTAAGCCTTGGCAGGATGCTGGAGTCTTTGAGCTTGAGGCTAGGCAGGAGGCTGGAGTTGTCAGGCTTGAGGCTAAGCAGGAGGCTGGAGTCTTCGGGCTTGAGGCTTGGCAGGAGGCTGGAGTCTTCGGGCTTGAGGCTAGGCAGGAGGCTGAGGGTCTTCGGGCTTGAGGCTAGGCGGGAGGCTGGATTCTTCGGGCTTGAGGCTAGGAAGGAGGCTGTAGTCGTCGGGCTTGCGGCTAGGCCGGAGGCTGGAGTCTTCGGGCTTGAGGCTAGGCAGGAGGCTGGAGGCTTCGGGCTTGAGGCTAGGCAGGAGACTGGAGTCTTGAGGCTAGGCAGGAGGCTGGAGTCTTCAGGGTTGAGGCGAGGCAGGAGGCTGGAGTCTTCAGGCTTGAGGCTAGGAAGGAGTCCTGAGTTTACAGGCTTGAGGCTAGGATAGAGGCTGGAGTCTTCAGGTTTGAGGCTAGGCAGGAGGCTGGAGTCTTCAGGCTTGAGGCTAGGCAGGAGGCTGGAATCTTCAGGCTTGAGGCTAGGCAGGAGGGTGGAGTCTTCAGGCTTGAGGCTAGGAAGGAGGCTGGAATCTTCAGGCTTGAGGCTAGGCAGGATGCTGGAGTCATCGGGCTTGAGGCTAGGCAGGAGGCTGGAGTCTTCGGGCTTGAGGCTAGGCAGCAGGCTGGAGTCTTCGGGCTTGAAGCTAGGCAGGAGGCTGGAGTTTTCGCGCTTGAGGCTAGAAAGGAGACTGGAGTCATCGGGCTTGAGGCTAGGGAGGAGGCTGGACTCTTCGGGCTTTGGGGCTAGGCAGGAGGCTGGAGGCTTGAGGCCTTGCAGGAGGCTGGAGTTTTCAGGCTTGAACCGAGGCTGGAGGCTGCAGTCTTCAGGTTTGTGGCTAGGCAGGAGGCTGGAAACCAGGCTTGAGGCTAGGAAGGAGTCTGGAGTCTTCAGACTTGACGCTAGACATGAGGCTGGAGTCTTTCGGCTTGAGGCTAGGCAGGAGGCTGATTTCTTCGGGTTTGAGGCTAGGCAGGAGGCTGGATCCTTCAGGCTTGAGGCTTGGCAGGAGGCTGTAGTCTTCGCGGTTGAGACTACGCAGGAGGCTGGAGTCTTGAGGCTAGGCAGCAGGCTGGAGTCTTCGGGCTTGAGGCTAGGCAGGAGGCTGGATTCTTCGGGTTTGAGGCTAGGCAGGAGGCTGGAGTCTTCGGGCTTGAGGCTTGGCAGGAGGCTGGAGTCTTCGGGCTTGAGGCTTGGCAGGATTCTGGAGTCTTTGCAGTTGAGGCTACGCAGGCGGCTGGAGTCTTCGGGCTTGAAGCTAGGCAGTAGGCTGGAGTCTTTGGGTTTGAGGTTAGGCAGGAGGCTGGAGCCTTCGAGCTTGAGGCTGAGCCGGAGGCTGGAGACTTCAGGCTTGAGGCTAGACAGGAGGCTGGAGTCTTCGGGCTTGAGGCTTGGCAGGAGGCTGCAGTCTTCAGGCTTGAAGCTTGGCAGGAGTCTGGATTCTTCGGGCTTGAGGCTTGGCAGGGGGCTGGAGTCTTCGGGCTTGAGGCTAGGCAGGAGGCTGGAGTATTCGCACTTGAGGCTAGAAAGGAGGCTGGAGTCATCGGGCTTGAGGCTAGGGAGGAGGCTGGACTCTTCGGGCTTTGGGGCTAGGCAGGAGGCTGGAGGCTTGAGGCTAGGCAGGAGGCTGGAGTCTTCAGGCTTGAAGCGAGGCTGGAGGCTGCAGTCTTCAGGTTTGTGGCTAGGCAGGAGGCTGGAAACTTCAGGCTTGAGGCTAGGAAGGAGTCTGGAGTCTTCAGGCTTGACGCTAGACATGAGGCTGGAGTCTTCGGGCTTGAGGCTAGGCAGGAGGCTGGAGTCTTTGGGCTTAAGGCTTGGCAGGATGCTGGAGTCTTTGAGCTTGAGGCTAGGCAGGAGGCTGGAGTCGTCAGGCTTGAGGCTAGGCAGGAGGCTGCAGTCTTCGGGCTTGAGGCTAGGCAGGAGGCTGCAGTCTTCGGGCTTGAGGCTAGGCAGGAGGCTGGAGTCTTCGGGCTTAAGCCCAGGCAGGAGGCTGGAGTTTTTGGGCTTGAGGCTAGACAGGAGGCTGGCGTCTTCGGGCTTGAGGCTAGGCAGGAGGCTGGAGTCTTTTGCTTGAGGCTAGGCAGGAGGCTGGACTCTTCGAGCTTGAGGCTAGGCAGGAGGCTGGAGTCTTCGTGCTTGAGGCTAGGCAGGAGGCTGGAGTCTTCGGGCTTGAGGCTAGGCAGGAGGCTGGAGGCTTCGGGCTTGAGGCTAGGCAGGAGGCTGGAGTCTTGAGGCTAGGCAGGAGGCTGGAGTCTTCAGGGTTGAGGCGAGGCAGGAGGCTGGAGTCTTCAGGCTTGAGGCTAGGCAGGAGGCTGGAATCTTCAGGTTTGAGGCTAGGCAGGAGGGTGGAGTCTTCAGGCTTGAGGCTAGGAAGGAGGCTGGAATCTTCAGGCTTGAGGCTAGGCAGGATGCTGGAGTCATCGGGCTTGAGGCTAGGCAGGAGGCTGGAGTCTTCGGGCTTGAGGCTAGGCAGCAGGCTGGAGTCTTCGGGCTTGAAGCTAGGCAGGAGGCTGGAGTATTCGCGCTTGAGGCTAGAAAGGAGACTGGAGTCATCGGGCTTGAGGCTAGGGAGGAGGCTGGACTCTTCGGGCTTTGGGGCTAGGCAGGAGGCTGGAGGCTTGAGGCTACGCAGGAGGCTGGAGTTTTCAGGCTTGAACCGAGGCTGGAGGCTGCAGTCTTCAGGTTTGTGGCTAGGCAGGAGGCTGGAAACCAGGCTTGAGGCTAGGAAGGAGTCTGGAGTCTTCAGGCTTGACGCTAGACATGAGGCTGGAGTCTTTCGGCTTGAGGCTAGGCAGGAGGCTGATTTCTTCGGGTTTGAGGCTAGGCAGGAGGCTGGATCCTTCAGGCTTGAGGCTTGGCAGGAGGCTGTAGTCTTCGCGGTTGAGACTACGCAGGAGGCTGGAGCTTTGAGGCTAGGCAGCAGGCTGGAGTCTTCGGGCTTGAGGCTAGGCAGGAGGCTGGATTCTTCGGGTTTGAGGCTAGGCAGGAGGCTGGAGTCTTCGGGCTTGAGGCTTGGCAGGAGGCTGGAGTCTTCGGGCTTGAGGCTTGGCAGGATTCTGGAGTCTTTGCAGTTGAGGCTACGCAGGCGGCTGGAGTCTTCAGGCTTGAAGCTAGGCAGTAGGCTGGAGTCTTTGGGTTTGAGGTTAGGCAGGAGGCTGGAGCCTTCGAGCTTGAGGCTGAGCCGGAGGCTGGAGACTTCAGGCTTGAGGCTAGACAGGAGGCTGGAGTCTTCGGGCTTGAGGCTTGGCAGGAGGCTGCAGTCTTCAGGCTTGAAGCTTGGCAGGAGTCTGGATTCTTCGGGCTTGAGGCTTGGCAGGGGGCTGGAGTCTTCGGGCTTGAGGCTAGGCAGGAGGCTGGAGTATTCGCACTTGAGGCTAGAAAGGAGGCTGGAGTCATCGGGCTTGAGGCTAGGGAGGAGGCTGGACTCTTCGGGCTTTGGGGCTAGGCAGGAGGCTGGAGGCTTGAGGCTAGGCAGGAGGCTGGAGTCTTCAGGCTTGAAGCGAGGCTGGAGGCTGCAGTCTTCAGGTTTGTGGCTAGGCAGGAGGCTGGAAACTTCAGGCTTGAGGCTAGGAAGGAGTCTGGAGTCTTCAGGCTTGACGCTAGACATGAGGCTGGAGTCTTCGGGCTTGAGGCTAGGCAGGAGGCTGGAGTCTATGGGTTTGAGGCTAGGCAGGAGGCTGGAGTCTTTGGGCTTAAGGCTTGGCAGGATGCTGGAGTCTTTGAGCTTGAGGCTAGGCAGGAGGCTGGAGTCGTCAGGCTTGAGGCTAGGCAGGAGGCTGGAGTCTTTGGGCTTGAGGCTAGGCAGGAGGCTGCAGTCTTCAGGCTTGAGGCTAGGCAGGAGGCTGGAGTCTTCGGGCTTAAGCCCAGGCAGGAGGCTGGAGTCTTTGGGCTTGAGGCTAGACAGGAGGCTGGCGTCTTCGGGCTTGAGGCTAGGCAGGAGGCTGGAGTCTTCGTGCTTGAGGCTAGGCAGGAGGCTGGACTCTTCGAGCTTGAGGCTAGGTAGGAGGCTGGAGTCTTCGGGCTTGAGGCTAGGCAGGAGGCTGGAGTCTTCAGTTTTGAGGATAGTCAGGAGGCTGGAGTCTTCAGGCTTGAGACTAGGCAGGAGGCCTGAGCCTTCCGGCTTGAGGCTAGGCAGGAGGCTGGAGTCTTCAGGCTTAAGGCTTGGCAGGAGGCTGGAGACTTCGGGCTTGAGACTAGGCAGGATGCCGGAGTCTTCGGGCTTGAGGCTAGGCACGAGGCTGGAGTCTTCGGGCTTGAGGCTAGGCAGGAGGCTGGAGTCTTCGGGATTAAGCCCTGGCAGGAGGCTGGAGTCTGTGGGCTTGAGGCTAGGCAGAAGGCTGGCGTCTTCGGGCTTGAGGCTAGGCAGGAGGCCGGAGTCTTCGTGCTTGAGGCTAGGCAGGAGGCTAGACTCTTCAAGCTTGAGGCTAGGCAGGAGGCTGGAGTCTTCGGGTTTGAGGCTAGGCAGGAGGCTGGATTCTTCAGGCTTGAGGCTAGGCAGGAGGCTCGAGTCTTCGTGCTTGAGGCTAGGCAGGAGGCTGGACTCTTCGAGCTTGAGGCTAGGCAGGAGGCTGGAGTCTTCGGGCTTGAGGCTAGGCAGGAGGCTGGAGTCTTCAGTTTTGTGGCTAGGCAGGAGGCTGGAGTCTTCAGGCTTGAGACTAGGCAGGAGGCCTGAGCCTTCCGGCTTGAGGCTAGGCAGGAGGCTGGAGTCTTCGGGCTTGAGGCTAGGCAGGAGGCTGGAGTCTTCGTGCTTGAGGCTAGGCAGGAGGCTGGACTCTTCGAGCTTGAGGCTAGGCAGGAGGCTGGAGTCTTCGGGCTTGAGGCTAGGCAGGAGGCTGGAGTCTTCAGTTTTGAGGCTAGGCAGGAGGCTGGAGTCTTCAGGCTTGAGACTAGGCAGGAGGCCTGAGCCTTCCGGCTTGAGGCTAGGCAGGAGGCTGGAGTCTTCAGGCTTAAGGCTTGGCAGGATGCTGGAGTCTTTGATCTTGAAGCTAGTCAGGAGGCTGGAGTCGACAGGCTTGAGGCTAAGCAGGAGGCTGGAGTCTTCGGGCTTGAGGCTTGGCAGGAGGCTGCAGTCTTCAGGCTTGAAGCTTGGCAGGAGTCTGGATTCTTCGGGCTTGTGGCTTGGCAGGGGACTGGAGACTTCGGGCTTGAGGCTAGGCAGGAGGCTGGAGTAGTCGCGCTTGAGGCTAGAAAGGAGGCTGGAGTCATCGGGCTTGAGGCTAGGGAGGAGGCTGGACTCTTCGGGCTTTGGGGCTAGGCAGGAGGCTGGAGGCTTGAGGCTAGGCAGGAGGCTGGAATCTTCAGGCTTGAAGCGAGGCTGGAGGCTGCAGTCTTCAGGTTTGTGGCTAGGCAGGAGGCTGGAAACTTCAGGCTCGAGGCTAGGAAGGAGTCTGGAGTCTTCAGGCTTGACGCTAGACATGAGGCTGGAGTCTTCGGGCTTGAGGCTAGGCAGGAGGCTGGAGTCTTTGGGTTTGAGGCTAGGCAGGAGGCTGCAGTCTTTGGCTTAAGGCTTGGCAGGATGCTGGAGTCTTTGAGCTTGAGGCTAGGCAGGAGGCTGGAGTCTTCGGGCTTGAGGCTAGGCAGGAGGCTGCAGTCTTCGGGCTTGAGACTAGGCAGGAGGCTGGAGTCTTCGGGCTTAAGCCCAGGCAGGAGGCTGGAGTCTTTGGGCTTGAGGCTAGACAGGAGGCTGGCGTCTTCGGGCTTGAGGCTAGGCAGGAGGCTGGAGTCTTCGTGCTTGAGGCTAGGCAGGAGGCTGGACTCTTCGAGCTTGAGGCTAGGCAGGAGGCTGGAGTCTTCGGGCTTGAGGCTAGGCAGGAGGCTGGAGTCTTCAGGCTTGAGACTAGGCAGGAGGCATGAGCCTTCCGGCTTGAGGCTAGGCAGGAGGCTGGAGTCTTCGGGCATAAGGCTTGGCAGGAGGCTGGAGACTTCGGGCTTGAGACTAGGCAGGATGCCGGAGTCTTCGGGCTTGAGGCTAGGCACGAGGCAGGAGTCTTCGGGCTTGAGGCTAGGCAGGAGGCTGGAGTATTCGGGATTAATCCCTGGCAGGAGGCTGGAGTCTGTGGGCTTGAGGCTAGGCAGGAGGCTGGCGTCTTCGGGCTTGAGGCTAGGCAGGAGGCCGGAGTCTTCGTGCTTGAGGCTAGGCAGGAGGCTAGACTCTTCAAGCTTGAGGCTAGGCAGGAGGCTGGACTCTTCGAGCTTGAGGCTAGGCAGGAGGTGGAGTCTTCGGGCTTGAGGCTAGGCAGGAGGCTGGAGTCTTCAGTTTTGAGGCTAGGCAGGAGGCTGGAGTCTTCAGGCTTGAGACTAGGCAGGAGGCCTGAGCCTTCCGGCTTGAGGCTAGGCAGGAGGCTGGAGTCTTCGGGCTTGAGGCTAGGCAGGAGGCTGGAGTCTTCGTGCTTGAGGCTAGGCAGGAGGCTGGACTCTTGGAGCTTGAGGCTAGGCAGGAGGCTGGAGTCTTCGGGCTTGAGGCTAGGCAGGAGGCTGGAGTCTTCAGTTTTGAGGCTAGGCAGGAGGCTGGAGTCTTCAGGCTTGAGACTAGGCAGGAGGCCTGAGCCTTCCGGCTTGACGCTAGGCAGGAGGCTGGAGTCTTCGGGCTTAAGGCTTGGCAGGATGCTGGAGTCTTTGATCTTGAGGCTAGTCAGGAGGCTGGAGTCGACAGGCTTGAGGCTAAGCAGGAGGCTGGAGTCTTCGGGCTTGAGACGAGGCAGGAGGCTGGAGTCTTCGGGCTTGAGGCTAGGCAGGAGGCTGGAGTCTTCGGGCTTGAGGCTTGGCAGGAGGCTGGAGTCTTTCGGCTTGAGGCTTGGCAGGAGGCTGGAGTCTTCGGGCTTAAGCCTTGGCAGGATGCTGGAGTCTTTGAGCTTGAGGCTAGGCAGGAGGCTGGAGTCGTCAGGCTTGAGACTAGGCAGGAGGCTGAGGGTCTTCGGGCTTGAGGCTAGGCAGGAGGCTGGAGTCTTCAGGCTTGAGGCTAGGAAGGAGGCTGTAGTCGTCGGGCTTGAGACTAGGCCGGAGGCTGGAGTCTTCGGGCTTGAGGCTAGGCAGGAGGCTGGAGGCTTCGGGCTTGAGGCTAGGCAGGAGACTGGAGTCTTGAGGCTAGGCAGGAGGCTGGAGTCTTCAGGGTTGAGGCGAGGCAGGAGGCTGGAGTCTTCAGGCTTGAGGCTAGGAAGGAGTCTGGAGTTTACAGGCTTGAGGCTAGGATAGAGGCTGGAGTCTTCAGGTTTGAGGCTAGGCAGGAGGCTGGAGTCTTCAGGCTTGAGGCTAGGCAGGAGGGTTGAGTCTTCAGGCTTGAGGCTAGGCAGGATGGTGGAGTCTTCAGGCTTGAGGCTAGGAAGGAGGCTGGAATCTTCAGGCTTGAGGCTAGGCAGGATGCTGGAGTCATCGGGCTTGAGGCTAGGCAGGAGGCTGGAGTCTTCGGGCTTGAGGCTAGGCAGCAGGCTGGAGTCTTCGGGCTTGAGGCTAGGCAGGAGGCTGGAGTATTCGCGCTTGAGGCTAGAAAGGAGGCTGGAGTCATCGGGCTTGAGGCTAGGGAGGAGGCTGGACTCTTCGGGCTTTGGGGCTAGGCAGGAGGCTGGAGGCTTGAGGCTAGGCAGGAGGCTGGAGTCTTCAGGCTTGAAGCGAGGCTGGAGGCTGCAGTCTTCAGGTTTGTGGCTAGGCAGGAGGCTGGAAACCAGGCTTGAGGCTAGGAAGGAGTCTGGAGTCTTCAGGCTTGACGCTAGACATGAGGCTGGAGTCTTCGGGCTTGAGGCTAGGCAGGATGCTGGATTCTTCGGGTTTGAGGCTAGGCAGGAGGCTGGAGTCTTCGGGCTTGAGGCTTGGCAGGAGGCTGGAGTCTTCGGGCTTGAGGCTTGGCAGGATTCTGGAGTCTTTGCAGTTGAGGCTACGCAGGCGGCTGGAGTCTTCGGGCTTGAAGCTAGGCAGTAGGCTGGAGTCTTTGGGTTTGAGGCTAGGGAGGAGGCTGGAGCCTTCGGGCTTGAGGCTGAGCCGGAGGTTGGAGTCTTCAGGCTTGAGGCTAGACAGGAGGCTGGAGTCTTCGGGCTTGAGGCTTGGCAGGAGGCTGGAGGCTTGAGGCTAGGCAGGAGGCTGGAGTCTTCAGGCTTGAAGCGAGGCTGGAGGCTGCAGTCTTCAGGTTTGTGGCTAGGCAGGAGGCTGGAAACTTCAGGCTTGAGGCTAGGAAGGAGTCTGGAGTCTTCAGGCTTGACGCTAGACATGAGGCTGGAGTCTTCGGGCTTGAGGCTAGGCAGGAGGCTGGAGTCTTTGGGTTTGAGGCTACGCAGGAGGCTGGAGTCTTTGGGCTTAAGGCTTGGCAGGATGCTCGAGTCTTTGAGCTTGAGGCTAGGCAGGAGGCTGGAGTCATCAGGCTTGAGGCTAGGCAGGAGGCTGGAGTCTTCGGGCTTGAGGCTAGGCAGGAGGCTGCAGTCTTTGGGCTTAAGCCCAGGCAGGAGGCTGGAGACTTCAGGCTTGAGACTAGGCAGGAGGCCTGAGCCTTCCGGCTTCAGGCTAGGCAGGAGGCTGGAGTCTTCGGGCTTAAGGCTTGGCAGGAGGCTGGAGACTTCGGGCTTGAGACTAGGCAGGATGCCGGAGTCTTCGGGCTTGAGGCTAGGCACGAGGCTGGAGTCTTCGGGCTTGAGGCTAGGCAGGAGGCTGGACTCTTCAGGCTTTAGGCTAGGCAGGAGTCTGGAGTCTTTGGGCTTGTGGCTAGGAAGGAGGCTGGATTCTTGAGGCTGGGCAGGATGCTGGAGTCTTCAGGCTTGAGGCTTGGCAGGAGGCTGGAGTCTTCGGGCTTAAGGCTAGGCAGGAGGCTGGAGTCTTCGGGCTTGAGGCTTGGCAGGAGGCTGGAGTCTTTCGGCTTGAGGCTTGGCAGGAGGCTGGAGTCTTCGGGCTTAAGCCTTGGCAGGATGCTGGAGTCTTTGAGCTTGAGGCTAGGCAGGAGGCTGGAGTCGTCAGGCTTGAGACTAGGCAGGAGGCTGAGGGTCTTCGGGCTTGAGGCTAGGCAGGAGGCTGGAGTCTTCAGGCTTGAGGCTAGGAAGGAGGCTGTAGTCGTCGGGCTTGAGACTAGGCCGGAGGCTGAAGTCTTCGGGCTTGAGGCTAGGCAGGAGGCTGGAGGCTTCGGGCTTGAGGCTAGGCAGGAGACTGGAGTCTTGAGGCTAGGCAGGAGGCTGGAGTCATCGGGCTTGAGGCTAGGCAGGAGGCTGGAGTCTTCAGGCTTGAGGCTAGGCAGCAGGCTGGAGTCTTCGGGCTTGAGGCTAGGCAGGAGGCTGGAGTATTCGCGCTTGAGGCTAGAAAGGAGGCTGGAGTCATCGGGCTTGAGGCTAGGGAGGAGGCTGGACTCTTCGGGCTTTGGGGCTAGGCAGGAGGCTGGAGGCTTGAGGCTAGGCAGGAGGCTGGAGTCTTCAGGCTTGAAGCGAGGCTGGAGGCTGCAGTCTTCAGGTTTGTGGCTAGGCAGGAGGCTGGAAACCAGGCTTGAGGCTAGGAAGGAGTCTGGAGTCTTCAGGCTTGACGCTAGACATGAGGCTGGAGTCTTCGGGCTTGAGGCTAGGCAGGATGCTGGATTCTTCGGGTTTGAGGCTAGGCAGGAGGCTGGAGTCTTCGGGCTTGAGGCTTGGCAGGAGGCTGGAGTCTTCGGGCTTGAGGCTTGGCAGGATTCTGGAGTCTTTGCAGTTGAGGCTACGCAGGCGGCTGGAGTCTTCGGGCTTGAAGCTAGGCAGTAGGCTGGAGTCTTTGGGTTTGAGGCTAGGCAGGAGGCTGGAGCCTTCGGGCTTGAGGCTGAGCCGGAGGTTGGAGTCTTCAGGCTTGAGGCTAGACAGGAGGCTGGAGTCTTCGGGCTTGAGGCTTGGCAGGAGGCTGGAGGCTTGAGGCTAGGCAGGAGGCTGGAGTCTTCAGGCTTGAAGCGAGGCTGGAGGCTGCAGTCTTCAGGTTTGTGGCTAGGCAGGAGGCTGGAAACTTCAGGCTTGAGGCTAGGAAGGAGTCTGGAGTCTTCAGGCTTGACGCTAGACATGAGGCTGGAGTCTTCGGGCTTGAGGCTAGGCAGGAGGCTGGAGTCTTTGGGTTTGAGGCTACGCAGGAGGCTGGAGTCTTTGGGCTTAAGGCTTGGCAGGATGCTCGAGTCTTTGAGCTTGAGGCTAGGCAGGAGGCTGGAGTCGTCAGGCTTGAGGCTAGGCAGGAGGCTGGAGTCTTCGGGCTTGAGGCTAGGCAGGAGGCTGCAGTCTTTGGGCTTAAGCCCAGGCAGGAGGCTGGAGACTTCAGGCTTGAGACTAGGCAGGAGGCCTGAGCCTTCCGGCTTCAGGCTAGGCAGGAGGCTGGAGTCTTCGGGCTTAAGGCTTGGCAGGAGGCTGGAGACTTCGGGCTTGAGACTAGGCAGGATGCCGGAGTCTTCGGGCTTGAGGCTAGGCACGAGGCTGGAGTCTTCGGGCTTGAGGCTAGGCAGGAGGCTGGACTCTTCAGGCTTTAGGCTAGGCAGGAGTCTGGAGTCTTTGGGCTTGTGGCTAGGAAGGAGGCTGGATTCTTGAGGCTGGGCAGGATGCTGGAGTCTTCAGGCTTGAGGCTTGGCAGGAGGCTGGAGTCTTCGGGCTTAAGGCTAGGCAGGAGGCTGGAGTCTTCGGGCTTGAGGCTTGGCAGGAGGCTGGAGTCTTTCGGCTTGAGGCTTGGCAGGAGGCTGGAGTCTTCGGGCTTAAGCCTTGGCAGGATGCTGGAGTCTTTGAGCTTGAGGCTAGGCAGGAGGCTGGAGTCGTCAGGCTTGAGACTAGGCAGGAGGCTGAGGGTCTTCGGGCTTGAGGCTAGGCAGGAGGCTGGAGTCTTCAGGCTTGAGGCTAGGAAGGAGGCTGTAGTCGTCGGGCTTGAGACTAGGCCGGAGGCTGGAGTCTTCGGGCTTGAGGCTAGGCAGGAGGCTGGAGGCTTCGGGCTTGAGGCTAGGCAGGAGACTGGAGTCTTGAGGCTAGGCAGGAGGCTGGAGTCTTCAGGGTTGAGGCGAGGCAGGAGGCTGGAGTCTTCAGGCTTGAGGCTAGGAAGAAGTCTGGAGTTTACAGGCTTGAGGCTAGGATAGAGGCTGGAGTCTTCAGGTTTGAGGCTAGGCAGGAGGCTGGAGTCTTCAGGCTTGAGGCTAGGCAGGAGGGTTGAGTCTTCAGGCTTGAGGCTAGGCAGGATGGTGGAGTCTTCAGGCTTGAGGCTAGGAAGGAGGCTGGAATCTTCAGGCTTGAGGCTAGGCAGGATGCTGGAGTCATCGGGCTTGAGGCTAGGCAGGAGGCTGGAGTCTTCGGGCTTGAGGCTAGGCAGCAGGCTGGAGTCTTCGGGCTTGAGGCTAGGCAGGAGGCTGGAGTATTCGCACTTGAGGCTAGAAAGGAGGCTGGAGTCATCGGGCTTGAGGCTAGGGAGGAGGCTGGACTCTTCCGGCTTTGGGGCTAGGCAGGAGGCTGGAGGCTTGAGGCTAGGCAGGAGGCTGGAGTCTTCAGGCTTGAACCGAGGCTGGAGGCTGCAGTCTTCAGGTTTGTGGCTAGGCAGGAGGCTGGAAACCAGGCTTGAGGCTAGGAAGGAGTCTGGAGTCTTCAGGCTTGACGCTAGACATGAGGCTGGAGTCTTCGGGCTTGAGGCTAGGCAGGAGGCTGGATTCTTCGGGTTTGAGGCTAGGCAGGAGGCTGGAGTCTTCGGGCTTGAGGCTTGGCAGGAGGCTGGAGTCTTCGGGCTTGAGGCTTGGCAGGATTCTGGAGTCTTTGCAGTTGAGGCTACGCAGGCGGCTGGAGTCTTCGGGCTTGAAGCTAGGCAGTAGGCTGGAGTCTTTGGGTTTGAGGCTAGGCAGGAGGCTGGAGCCTTCGGGCTTGAGGCTGAGCCGGAGGTTGGAGTCTTCAGGCTTGAGGCTAGACAGGAGGCTGGAGTCTTCGGGCTTGAGGCTTGGCAGGAGGCTGGAGGCTTGAGGCTAGGCAGGAGGCTGGAGTCTTCAGGCTTGAAGCGAGGCTGGAGGCTGCAGTCTTCAGGTTTGTGGCTAGGCAGGAGGCTGGAAACTTCAGGCTTGAGGCTAGGAAGGAGTCTGGAGTCTTCAGGCTTGACGCTAGACATGAGGCTGGAGTCTTCGGGCTTGAGGCTAGGCAGGAGGCTGGAGTCTTTGGGTTTGAGGCTACGCAGGAGGCTGGAGTCTTTGGGCTTAAGGCTTGGCAGGATGCTCGAGTCTTTGAGCTTGAGGCTAGGCAGGAGGCTGGAGTCGTCAGGCTTGAGGCTAGGCAGGAGGCTGGAGTCTTCGGGCTTGAGGCTAGGCAGGAGGCTGCAGTCTTGAGGCTAGGCAGGAGGCTGGAGTCTTCAGGCTTGAGGCTAGGCAGGAGGCTGGAGGCTTCGGGCTTGAGGCTAGGCAGGAGACTGGAGTCTTGAGGCTAGGCAGGAGGCTGGAGTCTTCAGGGTTGAGGCGAGGCAGGAGGCTGGAGTCTTCAGGCTTGAGGCTAGGAAGAAGTCTGGAGTTTACAGGCTTGAGGCTAGGATAGAGGCTGGAGTCTTCAGGTTTGAGGCTAGGCAGGAGGCTGGAGTCTTCAGGCTTGAGGCTAGGCAGGAGGGTTGAGTCTTCAGGCTTGAGGCTAGGCAGGATGGTGGAGTCTTCAGGCTTGAGGCTAGGAAGGAGGCTGGAATCTTCAGGCTTGAGGCTAGGCAGGATGCTGGAGTCATCGGGCTTGAGGCTAGGCAGGAGGCTGGAGTCTTCGGGCTTGAGGCTAGGCAGCAGGCTGGAGTCTTCGGGCTTGAGGCTAGGCAGGAGGCTGGAGTATTCGCACTTGAGGCTAGAAAGGAGGCTGGAGTCATCGGGCTTGAGGCTAGGGAGGAGGCTGGACTCTTCCGGCTTTGGGGCTAGGCAGGAGGCTGGAGGCTTGAGGCTAGGCAGGAGGCTGGAGTCTTCAGGCTTGAACCGAGGCTGGAGGCTGCAGTCTTCAGGTTTGTGGCTAGGCAGGAGGCTGGAAACCAGGCTTGAGGCTAGGAAGGAGTCTGGAGTCTTCAGGCTTGACGCTAGACATGAGGCTGGAGTCTTCGGGCTTGAGGCTAGGCAGGAGGCTGGATTCTTCGGGTTTGAGGCTAGGCAGGAGGCTGGAGTCTTCGGGCTTGAGGCTTGGCAGGAGGCTGGAGTCTTCGGGCTTGAGGCTTGGCAGGATTCTGGAGTCTTTGCAGTTGAGGCTACGCAGGCGGCTGGAGTCTTCGGGCTTGAAGCTAGGCAGTAGGCTGGAGTCTTTGGGTTTGAGGCTAGGCAGGAGGCTGGAGCCTTCGGGCTTGAGGCTGAGCCGGAGGTTGGAGTCTTCAGGCTTGAGGCTAGACAGGAGGCTGGAGTCTTCGGGCTTGAGGCTTGGCAGGAGGCTGGAGGCTTGAGGCTAGGCAGGAGGCTGGAGTCTTCAGGCTTGAAGCGAGGCTGGAGGCTGCAGTCTTCAGGTTTGTGGCTAGGCAGGAGGCTGGAAACTTCAGGCTTGAGGCTAGGAAGGAGTCTGGAGTCTTCAGGCTTGACGCTAGACATGAGGCTGGAGTCTTCGGGCTTGAGGCTAGGCAGGAGGCTGGAGTCTTTGGGTTTGAGGCTACGCAGGAGGCTGGAGTCTTTGGGCTTAAGGCTTGGCAGGATGCTCGAGTCTTTGAGCTTGAGGCTAGGCAGGAGGCTGGAGTCGTCAGGCTTGAGGCTAGGCAGGAGGCTGGAGTCTTCGGGCTTGAGGCTAGGCAGGAGGCTGCAGTCTTCGGGCTTAAGCCCAGGCAGGAGGCTGGAGTCTTCGAGCTTGAGGCTAGACAGGAGGCTGGCGTCTTCGGGCTTGAGGCTAGGCAGGAGGCTGGAGTCTTCGTGCTTGAGGCTAGGCAGGAGGCTGGACTCTTCGAGCTTGAGGCTAGGCAGGAGGCTGGAGTCTTCAGGCTTGAGGCTAGGCAGGAGGGTTGAGTCTTCAGGCTTGAGGCTAGGCAGGATGGTGGAGTCTTCAGGCTTGAGGCTAGGAAGGAGGCTGGAATCTTCAGGCTTGAGGCTAGGCAGGATGCTGGAGTCATCGGGCTTGAGGCTAGGCAGGAGGCTGGAGTCTTCGGGCTTGAGGCTAGGCAGCAGGCTGGAGTCTTCGGGCTTGAGGCTAGGCAGGAGGCTGGAGTATTCGCGCTTGAGGCTAGAAAGGAGGCTGGAGTCATCGGGCTTGAGGCTAGGGAGGAGGCTGGACTCTTCGGGCTTTGGGGCTAGGCAGGAGGCTGGAGGCTTGAGGCTAGGCAGGAGGCTGGAGTCTTCAGGCTTGAACCGAGGCTGGAGGCTGCAGTCTTCAGGTTTGTGGCTAGGCAGGAGGCTGGAAACCAGGCTTGAGGCTAGGAAGGAGTCTGGAGTCTTCAGGCTTGACGCTAGACATGAGGCTGGAGTCTTCGGGCTTGAGGCTAGGCAGGAGGCTGGATTCTTCGGGTTTGAGGCTAGGCAGGAGGCTGGAGTCTTCGGGCTTGAGGCTTGGCAGGAGGCTGGAGTCTTCGGGCTTGAGGCTTGGCAGGATTCTGGAGTCTTTGCAGTTGAGGCTACGCAGGCGGCTGGAGTCTTCGGGCTTGAAGCTAGGCAGTAGGCTGGAGTCTTTGGGTTTGAGGCTAGGCAGGAGGCTGGAGCCTTCGGGCTTGAGGCTGAGCCGGAGGTTGGAGTCTTCAGGCTTGAGGCTAGACAGGAGGCTGGAGTCTTCGGGCTTGAGGCTTGGCAGGAGGCTGGAGGCTTGAGGCTAGGCAGGAGGCTGGAGTCTTCAGGCTTGAAGCGAGGCTGGAGGCTGCAGTCTTCAGGTTTGTGGCTAGGCAGGAGGCTGGAAACTTCAGGCTTGAGGCTAGGAAGGAGTCTGGAGTCTTCAGGCTTGACGCTAGACATGAGGCTGGAGTCTTCGGGCTTGAGGCTAGGCAGGAGGCTGGAGTCTTTGGGTTTGAGGCTACGCAGGAGGCTGGAGTCTTTGGGCTTAAGGCTTGGCAGGATGCTCGAGTCTTTGAGCTTGAGGCTAGGCAGGAGGCTGGAGTCGTCAGGCTTGAGGCTAGGCAGGAGGCTGGAGTCTTCGGGCTTGAGGCTAGGCAGGAGGCTGCAGTCTTCGGGCTTAAGCCCAGGCAGGAGGCTGGAGTCTTTGGGCTTGAGGCTAGACAGGAGGCTGGCGTCTTCGGGCTTGAGGCTAGGCAGGAGGCTGGAGTCTTCGTGCTTGAGGCTAGGCAGGAGGCTGGACTCTTCGAGCTTGAGGCTAGGCAGGAGGCTGGAGTCTTCAGGCTTGAGGCTAGGCAGGAGGCTGGATTCTTCAGTTTTGAGGCTAGGCAGGAGGCTGGAGACTTCAGGCTTGAGACTAGGCAGGAGGCCTGAGCCTTCCGGCTTCAGGCTAGGCAGGAGGCTGGAGTCTTCGGGCTTAAGGCTTGGCAGGAGGCTGGAGACTTCGGGCTTGAGACTAGGCAGGATGCCGGAGTCTTCGGGCTTGAGGCTAGGCACGAGGCTGGAGTCTTCAGGCTTGAGGCTAGGCAGGAGGCTGGACTCTTCAGGCTTTAGGCTAGGCAGGAGTCTGGAGTCTTTGGGCTTGTGGCTAGGAAGGAGGCTGGATTCTTGAGGCTGGGCAGGATGCTGGAGTCTTCAGGCTTGAGGCTTGGCAGGAGGCTGGAGTCTTCGGGCTTAAGGCTAGGCAGGAGGCTGGAGTCTTCGGGCTTGAGGCTTGGCAGGAGGCTGGAGTCTTTCGGCTTGAGGCTTGGCAGGAGGCTGGAGTCTTCGGGCTTAAGCCTTGGCAGGATGCTGGAGTCTTTGAGCTTGAGGCTAGGCAGGAGGCTGGAGTCGTCAGGCTTGAGACTAGGCAGGAGGCTGAGGGTCTTCGGGCTTGAGGCTAGGCAGGAGGCTGGAGTCTTCAGGCTTGAGGCTAGGAAGGAGGCTGTAGTCGTCGGGCTTGAGACTAGGCCGGAGGCTGGAGTCTTCGGGCTTGAGGCTAGGCAGGAGGCTGGAGGCTTCGGGCTTGAGGCTAGGCAGGAGACTGGAGTCTTGAGGCTAGGCAGGAGGCTGGAGTCTTCAGGGTTGAGGCGAGGCAGGAGGCTGGAGTCTTCAGGCTTGAGGCTAGGAAGGAGTCTGGAGTTTACAGGCTTGAGGCTAGGATAGAGGCTGGAGTCTTCAGGTTTGAGGCTAGGCAGGAGGCTGGAGTCTTCAGGCTTGAGGCTAGGCAGGAGGGTTGAGTCTTCAGGCTTGAGGCTAGGCAGGATGGTGGAGTCTTCAGGCTTGAGGCTAGGAAGGAGGCTGGAATCTTCAGGCTTGAGGCTAGGCAGGATGCTGGAGTCATCGGGCTTGAGGCTAGGCAGGAGGCTGGAGTCTTCGGGCTTGAGGCTAGGCAGCAGGCTGGAGTCTTCGGGCTTGAGGCTAGGCAGGAGGCTGGAGTATTCGCGCTTGAGGCTAGAAAGGAGGCTGGAGTCATCGGGCTTGAGGCTAGGGAGGAGGCTGGACTCTTCGGGCTTTGGGGCTAGGCAGGAGGCTGGAGGCTTGAGGCTAGGCAGGAGGCTGGAGTCTTCAGGCTTGAACCGAGGCTGGAGGCTGCAGTCTTCAGGTTTGTGGCTAGGCAGGAGGCTGGAAACCAGGCTTGAGGCTAGGAAGGAGTCTGGAGTCTTCAGGCTTGACGCTAGACATGAGGCTGGAGTCTTCAGGCTTGAGGCTAGGCAGGAGGCTGGATTCTTCGGGTTTGAGGCTAGGCAGGAGGCTGGAGTCTTCGGGCTTGAGGCTTGGCAGGAGGCTGGAGTCTTCGGGCTTGAGGCTTGGCAGGATTCTGGAGTCCTTGCAGTTGAGGCTACGCAGGCGGCTGGAGTCTTCGGGCTTGAAGCTAGGCAGTAGGCTGGAGTCTTTGGGTTTGAGGCTAGGCAGGAGGCTGGAGCCTTCGGGCTTGAGGCTGAGCCGGAGGTTGGAGTCTTCAGGCTTGAGGCTAGACAGGAGGCTGGAGTCTTCGGGCTTGAGGCTTGGCAGGAGGCTGGAGGCTTGAGGCTAGGCAGGAGGATGGAGTCTTCAGGCTTGAAGCGAGGCTGGAGGCTGCAGTCTTCAGGTTTGTGGCTAGGCAGGAGGCTGGAAACTTCAGGCTTGAGGCTAGGAAGGAGTCTGGAGTCTTCAGGCTTGACGCTAGACATGAGGCTGGAGTCTTCGGGCTTGAGGCTAGGCAGGAGGCTGGAGTCTTTGGGTTTGAGGCTACGCAGGAGGCTGGAGTCTTTGGGCTTAAGGCTTGGCAGGATGCTCGAGTCTTTGAGCTTGAGGCTAGGCAGGAGGCTGGAGTCGTCAGGCTTGAGGCTAGGCAGGAGGCTGGAGTCCTCGGGCTTGAGGCTAGGCAGGAGGCTGCAGTCTTCGGGCTTAAGCCCAGGCAGGAGGCTGGAGTCTTTGGGCTTGAGGCTAGACAGGAGGCTGGCGTCTTCGGGCTTGAGGCTAGGCAGGAGGCTGGAGTCTTCGTGCTTGAGGCTAGGCAGGAGGCTGGACTCTTCGAGCTTGAGGCTAGGCAGGAGGCTGGAGTCTTCAGGCTTGAGGCTAGGCAGGAGGCTGGAGTCTTCAGTTTTGAGGCTAGGCAGGAGGCTGGAGTCTTTGGGCTTGAGGCTAGACAGGAGGCTGGCGTCTTCGGGCTTGAGGCTAGGCAGGAGGCTGGAGTCTTCGTGCTTGAGGCTAGGGAGGAGGCTGGACTCTTCGGGCTTTGGGGCTAGGCAGGAGGCTGGAGGCTTGAGGCTAGGCAGGAGGCTGGAGTCTTCAGGCTTGAACCGAGGCTGGAGGCTGCAGTCTTCAGGTTTGTGGCTAGGCAGGAGGCTGGAAACCAGGCTTGAGGCTAGGAAGGAGTCTGGAGTCTTCAGGCTTGACGCTAGACATGAGGCTGGAGTCTTCGGGCTTGAGGCTAGGCAGGAGGCTGATTTCTTCGGGTTTGAGGCTAGGCAGGAGGCTGGACTCTTCAGGCTTGAGGCTTGGCAGGAGGCTGTAGTCTTCGCGGTTGAGGCTACGCAGGAGGGTGGAGTCTTCGGGCTTGAAGCTAGGCAGTAGGCTGGAGTCTTTGGGTTTGAGGCTAGGCAGGAGGCTGGAGTCTTTGGGCTTAAGGCTTGGCAGGAGGCTGGAGTCTTCGGGCTTAAGCCCAGGCAGGAGGCTGGAGTCTTTGGGCTTGAGGCTAGGCAGGAGGCTGGAGTCTTCGTGCTTGAGGCTAGGCAGGAGGCTGGACTCTTCGAGCTTGAGGCTAGGCAGGAGGCTGGAGTCTTCGGGCTTGAGGCTAGGCAGGAGGCTGGAGTCTTCAGGCTTGAGGCTAGGCAGGAGGCTGGAGTCTTCAGGCTTGAGACTAGGCAGGAGGCCTGAGCCTTCCGGCTTGAGGCTAGGCAGGAGGCTGGAGTCGTCAGGCTTGAGGCTAAGCAGGAGGCTGGAGTCTTCGGGCTAGAGGCTAGGCAGGAGGCTGGAGTCTTCGGGCTTGAGGCTAGGCAGGAGGCTGGAGTCTTCGGGCTTGAGGCTTGGCAGGAGAGTGGAGTCTTCGGGCTTGAGGCTTGCAAGGAGGCTGCAGTCTTCAGGTTTGAAGCTTGGCAGGAGTCTGGATTCTTCGGGCTTGAGGCTTTGCAGGAGGCTGGAGTTTTCGGGCTTGAGGCTGGACAGGAGGCTGGAGTCTTTGGGCTTGAGGCGTGGCAGGAGGCTGGAGTCTTCGGGCTTGAGGCTTGGCAGGAGGCTGGAGTCTTCCGTCTTGAGGCTTGGCAGGAGGTTGTTGTCTTCGAGCTTGAGGCTAGGCAGGAGGCTGGTGTCTTCGAGCTTGAGGCTAGGCAGGAGGCTGGGGTCTTCAGGCTTGGGGCTTGGAAAGAGGCTGGAGTCTTCGGGCTTGAGGCTTGGCAGGAGGCTGGAGTCTTCGGGCTTGAGGCTAGGCAGGAGGCCCGAGTCTTCGGGCTTGAGGCTAGGCAGGAGGCTGGAGTCTTGAGGCTAGGCAGGAGGCTGGAGTCTTCAGGGTTGAGGCGAGGCAGGAGGCTGGAGTCTTCAGGCTTGAGGCTAGGAAGGAGTCTGGAGTCTTCAGGCTTTAGGCTGGACAGGAGGCTGGAGTCTTCAGGCTTGAGGCTAGGCAGGAGTCTGGAGTCCTCTGGTTTGAGGCTAGGCAGGAGGCTGGAGTCTTCAGGCTTGAGGTTAGGCAGAAGGCTGGAATCTTCAGGCTTGAGGCTAGGCAGGAGGGTGGAGTCTTCAGGCTTGAGGCTAGGAAGGAGGCTGGAATCTTCAGACGAGGCTAGGCAGGGGGCTGGATTCTTCCGGCCAGCGGCCTGGCAGGAGGCTGGAGTCTTCGGGCTTGAGGCTAGGCAGGAGGTTGTGGTCTTCAGGCTTGAGGCTAGGCAGGAGGCTGGAGTCTTCGGGCTTGAGGCTAGGCAGGAGGCTGGAGTCTTCGGGCTTGAGGCTAGGCAGTAGGCTGGAGTCTTCGGGCTTGAGGCTAGGCAGGAGGCTGGAGTCTTCGGGCTTGAGGCTAGGCAGGAGGCTGGAGTCTTCGGGCTTGAGGCTTGGCAGGAGACTGGAGTCTTTGGGCTTAAGGCTTGGCAGAAGTCTGGAGACTTTGGGCTTGAGGCTTGACAGGAGGCTGGAGTCTTCGGGCTTGAGGCTTGGCAGGATGCTGGAGTCTTCGGTCTTAAGGGTTGGCAGGACGCTGGAGTCTTCAGACTTGAGGCTTGGCAGGAGGCTGGAGTCTTCAGGCTTGAGACAATGCAGGAGGCTCGAGTCTTCAGGCTTGAGGGTAGGCAGAAGGCTGGAATCTTCAGGCTTGAGGCTAGGCAGGAGGGTGGAGTCTTCAGGCTTGAGGCTAGGAAGGAGGCTGGAATCTTCAGGCTTGAGGCTAGGCAGGAGGCTGGAGTCTTCACTCTTGAGGCTTGGCAGGATGCTGGAGTCTTCGGGCTTGAGGCTAGGCAGGAGGCTGGAGCCTTCGGGCTTGAGGCTAGGCAGGAGGCTGGAGTCTTCGGGCTTTGGGGCTAGGCAGGAGGCTTGAGTCTTGAGGCTAGGCAGCAGGCTGGAGTCTTCGGGCTTGAGGCTAGGGAGGAGGCTGGATTCTTCGGGTTTGAGGTTAGGCAGGAGGCTGGTGTCTTCGGGCTTGAGGCTTGGCAGGAGGCTGGAGTCTTCGGGCTTGAGGCTTGGCAGGATTCTGGAGTCTTTGCGGTTGAGGCTACGCAGGCGGTTGGAGTCTTCAGGCTTGAAGCTAGGCAGTAGGCTGGAGTCTTTGGGTTTGAGGCTAGGCAGGAGGCTGGAGTCTTTGGGTTTGAGGCTAGGCAGGAGGGTGGAGTCTTCAGGCTTGAGGCTAGGAAGGAGGCTGGAGTCTTTGATTTTGAGGCTAGGCAGGAGGCTGGAGTCGTCAGGCTTGAGGCTAGGCAGGAGGCTGGAGTCTTCGTGCTTGAGGCTAGGCAGGAGGCTGGACTCTTCGAGCTTGAGGCTAGGCAGGAGGCTGGAGTCTTCAGGCTTGAGGCTAGGCAGGAGGGTTGAGTCTTCAGGCTTGAGGCTAGGCAGGATGGTGGAGTCTTCAGGCTTGAGGCTAGGAAGGAGGCTGGAATCTTCAGGCTTGAGGCTAGGCAGGATGCTGGAGTCATCGGGCTTGAGGCTAGGCAGGAGGCTGGAGTCTTCGGGCTTGAGGCTAGGCAGCAGGCTGGAGTCTTCGGGCTTGAGGCTAGGCAGGAGGCTGGAGTATTCGCGCTTGAGGCTAGAAAGGAGGCTGGAGTCATCGGGCTTGAGGCTAGGGAGGAGGCTGGACTCTTCGGGCTTTGGGGCTAGGCAGGAGGCTGGAGGCTTGAGGCTAGGCAGGAGGCTGGAGTCTTCAGGCTTGAACCGAGGCTGGAGGCTGCAGTCTTCAGGTTTGTGGCTAGGCAGGAGGCTGGAAACCAGGCTTGAGGCTAGGAAGGAGTCTGGAGTCTTCAGGCTTGACGCTAGACATGAGGCTGGAGTCTTCGGGCTTGAGGCTAGGCAGGAGGCTGGATTCTTCGGGTTTGAGGCTAGGCAGGAGGCTGGAGTCTTCGGGCTTGAGGCTTGGCAGGAGGCTGGAGTCTTCGGGCTTGAGGCTTGGCAGGATTCTGGAGTCTTTGCAGTTGAGGCTACGCAGGCGGCTGGAGTCTTCGGGCTTGAAGCTAGGCAGTAGGCTGGAGTCTTTGGGTTTGAGGCTAGGCAGGAGGCTGGAGCCTTCGGGCTTGAGGCTGAGCCGGAGGTTGGAGTCTTCAGGCTTGAGGCTAGACAGGAGGCTGGAGTCTTCGGGCTTGAGGCTTGGCAGGAGGCTGGAGGCTTGAGGCTAGGCAGGAGGCTGGAGTCTTCAGGCTTGAAGCGAGGCTGGAGGCTGCAGTCTTCAGGTTTGTGGCTAGGCAGGAGGCTGGAAACTTCAGGCTTGAGGCTAGGAAGGAGTCTGGAGTCTTCAGGCTTGACGCTAGACATGAGGCTGGAGTCTTCGGGCTTGAGGCTAGGCAGGAGGCTGGAGTCTTTGGGTTTGAGGCTACGCAGGAGGCTGGAGTCTTTGGGCTTAAGGCTTGGCAGGATGCTCGAGTCTTTGAGCTTGAGGCTAGGCAGGAGGCTGGAGTCGTCAGGCTTGAGGCTAGGCAGGAGGCTGGAGTCTTCGGGCTTGAGGCTAGGCAGGAGGCTGCAGTCTTCGGGCTTAAGCCCAGGCAGGAGGCTGGAGTCTTTGGGCTTGAGGCTAGACAGGAGGCTGGCGTCTTCGGGCTTGAGGCTAGGCAGGAGGCTGGAGTCTTCGTGCTTGAGGCTAGGCAGGAGGCTGGACTCTTCGAGCTTGAGGCTAGGCAGGAGGCTGGAGTCTTCAGGCTTGAGGCTAGGCAGGAGGCTGGATTCTTCAGTTTTGAGGCTAGGCAGGAGGCTGGAGACTTCAGGCTTGAGACTAGGCAGGAGGCCTGAGCCTTCCGGCTTCAGGCTAGGCAGGAGGCTGGAGTCTTCGGGCTTAAGGCTTGGCAGGAGGCTGGAGACTTCGGGCTTGAGACTAGGCAGGATGCCGGAGTCTTCGGGCTTGAGGCTAGGCACGAGGCTGGAGTCTTCAGGCTTGAGGCTAGGCAGGAGGCTGGACTCTTCAGGCTTTAGGCTAGGCAGGAGTCTGGAGTCTTTGGGCTTGTGGCTAGGAAGGAGGCTGGATTCTTGAGGCTGGGCAGGATGCTGGAGTCTTCAGGCTTGAGGCTTGGCAGGAGGCTGGAGTCTTCGGGCTTAAGGCTAGGCAGGAGGCTGGAGTCTTCGGGCTTGAGGCTTGGCAGGAGGCTGGAGTCTTTCGGCTTGAGGCTTGGCAGGAGGCTGGAGTCTTCGGGCTTAAGCCTTGGCAGGATGCTGGAGTCTTTGAGCTTGAGGCTAGGCAGGAGGCTGGAGTCGTCAGGCTTGAGACTAGGCAGGAGGCTGAGGGTCTTCGGGCTTGAGGCTAGGCAGGAGGCTGGAGTCTTCAGGCTTGAGGCTAGGAAGGAGGCTGTAGTCGTCGGGCTTGAGACTAGGCCGGAGGCTGGAGTCTTCGGGCTTGAGGCTAGGCAGGAGGCTGGAGGCTTCGGGCTTGAGGCTAGGCAGGAGACTGGAGTCTTGAGGCTAGGCAGGAGGCTGGAGTCTTCAGGGTTGAGGCGAGGCAGGAGGCTGGAGTCTTCAGGCTTGAGGCTAGGAAGGAGTCTGGAGTTTACAGGCTTGAGGCTAGGATAGAGGCTGGAGTCTTCAGGTTTGAGGCTAGGCAGGAGGCTGGAGTCTTCAGGCTTGAGGCTAGGCAGGAGGGTTGAGTCTTCAGGCTTGAGGCTAGGCAGGATGGTGGAGTCTTCAGGCTTGAGGCTAGGAAGGAGGCTGGAATCTTCAGGCTTGAGGCTAGGCAGGATGCTGGAGTCATCGGGCTTGAGGCTAGGCAGGAGGCTGGAGTCTTCGGGCTTGAGGCTAGGCAGCAGGCTGGAGTCTTCGGGCTTGAGGCTAGGCAGGAGGCTGGAGTATTCGCGCTTGAGGCTAGAAAGGAGGCTGGAGTCATCGGGCTTGAGGCTAGGGAGGAGGCTGGACTCTTCGGGCTTTGGGGCTAGGCAGGAGGCTGGAGGCTTGAGGCTAGGCAGGAGGCTGGAGTCTTCAGGCTTGAACCGAGGCTGGAGGCTGCAGTCTTCAGGTTTGTGGCTAGGCAGGAGGCTGGAAACCAGGCTTGAGGCTAGGAAGGAGTCTGGAGTCTTCAGGCTTGACGCTAGACATGAGGCTGGAGTCTTCAGGCTTGAGGCTAGGCAGGAGGCTGGATTCTTCGGGTTTGAGGCTAGGCAGGAGGCTGGAGTCTTCGGGCTTGAGGCTTGGCAGGAGGCTGGAGTCTTCGGGCTTGAGGCTTGGCAGGATTCTGGAGTCCTTGCAGTTGAGGCTACGCAGGCGGCTGGAGTCTTCGGGCTTGAAGCTAGGCAGTAGGCTGGAGTCTTTGGGTTTGAGGCTAGGCAGGAGGCTGGAGCCTTCGGGCTTGAGGCTGAGCCGGAGGTTGGAGTCTTCAGGCTTGAGGCTAGACAGGAGGCTGGAGTCTTCGGGCTTGAGGCTTGGCAGGAGGCTGGAGGCTTGAGGCTAGGCAGGAGGATGGAGTCTTCAGGCTTGAAGCGAGGCTGGAGGCTGCAGTCTTCAGGTTTGTGGCTAGGCAGGAGGCTGGAAACTTCAGGCTTGAGGCTAGGAAGGAGTCTGGAGTCTTCAGGCTTGACGCTAGACATGAGGCTGGAGTCTTCGGGCTTGAGGCTAGGCAGGAGGCTGGAGTCTTTGGGTTTGAGGCTACGCAGGAGGCTGGAGTCTTTGGGCTTAAGGCTTGGCAGGATGCTCGAGTCTTTGAGCTTGAGGCTAGGCAGGAGGCTGGAGTCGTCAGGCTTGAGGCTAGGCAGGAGGCTGGAGTCCTCGGGCTTGAGGCTAGGCAGGAGGCTGCAGTCTTCGGGCTTAAGCCCAGGCAGGAGGCTGGAGTCTTTGGGCTTGAGGCTAGACAGGAGGCTGGCGTCTTCGGGCTTGAGGCTAGGCAGGAGGCTGGAGTCTTCGTGCTTGAGGCTAGGCAGGAGGCTGGACTCTTCGAGCTTGAGGCTAGGCAGGAGGCTGGAGTCTTCAGGCTTGAGGCTAGGCAGGAGGCTGGAGTCTTCAGTTTTGAGGCTAGGCAGGAGGCTGGAGTCTTTGGGCTTGAGGCTAGACAGGAGGCTGGCGTCTTCGGGCTTGAGGCTAGGCAGGAGGCTGGAGTCTTCGTGCTTGAGGCTAGGGAGGAGGCTGGACTCTTCGGGCTTTGGGGCTAGGCAGGAGGCTGGAGGCTTGAGGCTAGGCAGGAGGCTGGAGTCTTCAGGCTTGAACCGAGGCTGGAGGCTGCAGTCTTCAGGTTTGTGGCTAGGCAGGAGGCTGGAAACCAGGCTTGAGGCTAGGAAGGAGTCTGGAGTCTTCAGGCTTGACGCTAGACATGAGGCTGGAGTCTTCGGGCTTGAGGCTAGGCAGGAGGCTGATTTCTTCGGGTTTGAGGCTAGGCAGGAGGCTGGACTCTTCAGGCTTGAGGCTTGGCAGGAGGCTGTAGTCTTCGCGGTTGAGGCTACGCAGGAGGGTGGAGTCTTCGGGCTTGAAGCTAGGCAGTAGGCTGGAGTCTTTGGGTTTGAGGCTAGGCAGGAGGCTGGAGTCTTTGGGCTTAAGGCTTGGCAGGAGGCTGGAGTCTTCGGGCTTAAGCCCAGGCAGGAGGCTGGAGTCTTTGGGCTTGAGGCTAGGCAGGAGGCTGGAGTCTTCGTGCTTGAGGCTAGGCAGGAGGCTGGACTCTTCGAGCTTGAGGCTAGGCAGGAGGCTGGAGTCTTCGGGCTTGAGGCTAGGCAGGAGGCTGGAGTCTTCAGGCTTGAGGCTAGGCAGGAGGCTGGAGTCTTCAGGCTTGAGACTAGGCAGGAGGCCTGAGCCTTCCGGCTTGAGGCTAGGCAGGAGGCTGGAGTCGTCAGGCTTGAGGCTAAGCAGGAGGCTGGAGTCTTCGGGCTAGAGGCTAGGCAGGAGGCTGGAGTCTTCGGGCTTGAGGCTAGGCAGGAGGCTGGAGTCTTCGGGCTTGAGGCTTGGCAGGAGAGTGGAGTCTTCGGGCTTGAGGCTTGCAAGGAGGCTGCAGTCTTCAGGTTTGAAGCTTGGCAGGAGTCTGGATTCTTCGGGCTTGAGGCTTTGCAGGAGGCTGGAGTTTTCGGGCTTGAGGCTGGACAGGAGGCTGGAGTCTTTGGGCTTGAGGCGTGGCAGGAGGCTGGAGTCTTCGGGCTTGAGGCTTGGCAGGAGGCTGGAGTCTTCCGTCTTGAGGCTTGGCAGGAGGTTGTTGTCTTCGAGCTTGAGGCTAGGCAGGAGGCTGGTGTCTTCGAGCTTGAGGCTAGGCAGGAGGCTGGGGTCTTCAGGCTTGGGGCTTGGAAAGAGGCTGGAGTCTTCGGGCTTGAGGCTTGGCAGGAGGCTGGAGTCTTCGGGCTTGAGGCTAGGCAGGAGGCCCGAGTCTTCGGGCTTGAGGCTAGGCAGGAGGCTGGAGTCTTGAGGCTAGGCAGGAGGCTGGAGTCTTCAGGGTTGAGGCGAGGCAGGAGGCTGGAGTCTTCAGGCTTGAGGCTAGGAAGGAGTCTGGAGTCTTCAGGCTTTAGGCTGGACAGGAGGCTGGAGTCTTCAGGCTTGAGGCTAGGCAGGAGTCTGGAGTCCTCTGGTTTGAGGCTAGGCAGGAGGCTGGAGTCTTCAGGCTTGAGGTTAGGCAGAAGGCTGGAATCTTCAGGCTTGAGGCTAGGCAGGAGGGTGGAGTCTTCAGGCTTGAGGCTAGGAAGGAGGCTGGAATCTTCAGACGAGGCTAGGCAGGGGGCTGGATTCTTCCGGCCAGCGGCCTGGCAGGAGGCTGGAGTCTTCGGGCTTGAGGCTAGGCAGGAGGTTGTGGTCTTCAGGCTTGAGGCTAGGCAGGAGGCTGGAGTCTTCGGGCTTGAGGCTAGGCAGGAGGCTGGAGTCTTCGGGCTTGAGGCTAGGCAGTAGGCTGGAGTCTTCGGGCTTGAGGCTAGGCAGGAGGCTGGAGTCTTCGGGCTTGAGGCTAGGCAGGAGGCTGGAGTCTTCGGGCTTGAGGCTTGGCAGGAGACTGGAGTCTTTGGGCTTAAGGCTTGGCAGAAGTCTGGAGACTTTGGGCTTGAGGCTTGACAGGAGGCTGGAGTCTTCGGGCTTGAGGCTTGGCAGGATGCTGGAGTCTTCGGTCTTAAGGGTTGGCAGGACGCTGGAGTCTTCAGACTTGAGGCTTGGCAGGAGGCTGGAGTCTTCAGGCTTGAGACAATGCAGGAGGCTCGAGTCTTCAGGCTTGAGGGTAGGCAGAAGGCTGGAATCTTCAGGCTTGAGGCTAGGCAGGAGGGTGGAGTCTTCAGGCTTGAGGCTAGGAAGGAGGCTGGAATCTTCAGGCTTGAGGCTAGGCAGGAGGCTGGAGTCTTCACTCTTGAGGCTTGGCAGGATGCTGGAGTCTTCGGGCTTGAGGCTAGGCAGGAGGCTGGAGCCTTCGGGCTTGAGGCTAGGCAGGAGGCTGGAGTCTTCGGGCTTTGGGGCTAGGCAGGAGGCTTGAGTCTTGAGGCTAGGCAGCAGGCTGGAGTCTTCGGGCTTGAGGCTAGGGAGGAGGCTGGATTCTTCGGGTTTGAGGTTAGGCAGGAGGCTGGTGTCTTCGGGCTTGAGGCTTGGCAGGAGGCTGGAGTCTTCGGGCTTGAGGCTTGGCAGGATTCTGGAGTCTTTGCGGTTGAGGCTACGCAGGCGGTTGGAGTCTTCAGGCTTGAAGCTAGGCAGTAGGCTGGAGTCTTTGGGTTTGAGGCTAGGCAGGAGGCTGGAGCCTTCGGGCTTGAGGCTGAGCCAGAGGCTGGAGTCTTCAGGCTTGAGGCTAGACAGGAAGCTGGAGTCTTCGGGCTTGAGGCTTGGCAGGAGGCTGCAGTCTTCAGGCTTGAAGCTTGGCAGGAGTCTGGATTCTTCGGGCTTGAGGCTTGGCACGGGGCTGGAGTCTTCGGGCATGAGGCTTGGCAGGAGGCTGGAGTCTTCAGTCTTGAGGCGTGGCAGGAGGCTGGAGTCTTCAGGCTTGAGGCTAGGCAGGAGGCTGGAATCTTCAAACGAGGCTAGGCAGGGGGCTGGATTCTTCAGGCCAGCGGCCTGGCAGGAGGCTGGAGTCTTCGGGCTTGAGGCTAGGCAGGAGGCTGTAGTCTTCAGGCTTGAGGCTAGACAGGAGGCTGGAGTCTTCGGGCTTGAGGCTTGGCAGGAGGCTGCAGTCTTCAGGCTTGAAGCTTGGCAGGAGTCTGGATTCTTCGGGCTTGAGGCTTGGCACGGGGCTGGAGTCTTCGGGCATGAGGCTTGGCAGGAGGCTGGAGTCTTCAGTCTTGAGGCGTGGCAGGAGGCTGGAGTCTTCAGGCTTGAGGCTAGGCAGGGGGCTGGATTCTTCAGGCCAGCGGCCTGGCAGGAGGCTGGAGTCTTCGGGCTTGAGGCTAGGCAGGAGGCTGTAGTCTTCAGGCTTGAGGCTAGGCAGGAGGCTGGAGTCTTCGGGCTGAGGCTAGGCAGGAGGCTGGAGTCTTCGGGCTTGAGGCTAGGCAGGAGGCTGGATTCTTCGGGCTTGAGGCTTGGCAGGAGGCTGGAGTCTTCGGGCTTGAGGCTTGGCAGGAGACTGGAGTCTTTACGGTTGAGGCCACGCAGGCGGCTGGATTCTTCGGGCTTGAAGCTAGGCAGGAGGCTGGAGCCTTCGGGCATGAGGCTAGACAGGAGGCTGTAGTCTTCGGGCTTGAGGCTTGGCAGGAGGCTGCAGTCTTCGGGCTTGAGGCTTGGCAGGAGACTGGAGTCTTTGGGCTTAAGGCTTGGCAGAAGTCTGGAGACTTCGGGCTTGAGGCTTGACAGGAAGCTGGAGTCTTCGGGCTTGAGGCTTGGCAGGATGCTGGAGTCTTCGGTCTTAAGGGTTGGCAGGACGCTGTAGTCTTCAGGCCTGAGGCTTGGCAGGAGGCTGGAGTCTTCGGGCTTGAGACAATGCAGGAGGCTCGAGTCTTCAGGCTTGAGTCTTTTCAGGAGTCTGGAGTCTTCGGGCTTGAGGCTAGGCAGGAGGCTGGAGTCTTCAGGCTTGAGGCTAGGAAGGAGGCTGGAATCTTCAGGCTTGAGGCTAGGCAGGATGCTGGAGTCATCGGGCTTGAGGCTAGGCAGGAGGCTGGAGTCTTCGGGCTTGAGGCTAGGCAGCAGGCTGGAGTCTTCGGGCTTGAGGCTAGGCAGGAGGCTGGAGTATTCGCGCTTGAGGCTAGAAAGGAGACTGGAGTCATCGGGCTTGAGGCTAGGGAGGAGGCTGGACTCTTCGGGCTTTGGGGCTAGGCAGGAGGCTGGAGGCTTGAGGCTAGGCAGGAGGCTGGAGTCTTCAGGCTTGAACCGAGGCTGGAGGCTGCAGTCTTCAGGTTTGTGGCTAGGCAGGAGGCTGGAAACCAGGCTTGAGGCTAGGAAGGAGTCTGGAGTCTTCAGGCTTGACGCTAGACATGAGGCTGGAGTCTTCGGGCTTGAGGCTAGGCAGGAGGCTGATTTCTTCGGGTTTGAGGCTAGGCAGGAGGCTGGACTCTTCAGGCTTGAGGCTTGGCAGGAGGCTGTAGTCTTCGCGGTTGAGGCTACGCAGGAGGGTGGAGTCTTCGGGCTTGAAGCTAGGCAGTAGGCTGGAGTCTTTGGGTTTGAGGCTAGGCAGGAGGCTGGAGTCTTTGGGCTTAAGGCTTGGCAGGAGGCTGGAGTCTTCGGGCTTAAGCCCAGGCAGGAGGCTGGAGTCTTTGGGCTTGAGGCTAGGCAGGAGGCTGGAGTCTTCGTGCTTGAGGCTAGGCAGGAGGCTGGACTCTTCGAGCTTGAGGCTAGGCAGGAGGCTGGAGTCTTCGGGCTTGAGGCTAGGCAGGAGGCTGGAGTCTTCAGGCTTGAGGCTAGGCAGGAGGCTGGAGTCTTCAGGCTTGAGACTAGGCAGGAGGCCTGAGCCTTCCGGCTTGAGGCTAGGCAGGAGGCTGGAGTCGTCAGGCTTGAGGCTAAGCAGGAGGCTGGAGTCTTCGGGCTAGAGGCTAGGCAGGAGGCTGGAGTCTTCGGGCTTGAGGCTAGGCAGGAGGCTGGAGTCTTCGGGCTTGAGGCTTGGCAGGAGAGTGGAGTCTTCGGGCTTGAGGCTTGCAAGGAGGCTGCAGTCTTCAGGTTTGAAGCTTGGCAGGAGTCTGGATTCTTCGGGCTTGAGGCTTTGCAGGAGGCTGGAGTTTTCGGGCTTGAGGCTGGACAGGAGGCTGGAGTCTTTGGGCTTGAGGCGTGGCAGGAGGCTGGAGTCTTCGGGCTTGAGACTTGGCAGGAGGCTGGAGTCTTCCGTCTTGAGGCTTGGCAGGAGGTTGGTGTCTTCGAGCTTGAGGCTAGGCAGGAGGCTGGTGTCTTCGAGCTTGAGGCTAGGCAGGAGGCTGGGGTCTTCAGGCTTGAGGCTTGGAAAGAGGCTGGAGTCTTCGGGCTTGAGGCTTGGCAGGAGGCTGGAGTCTTCGGGCTTGAGGCTAGGCAGGAGGCCCGAGTCTTCGGGCTTGAGGCTAGGCAGGAGGCTGGAGTCTTGAGGCTAGGCAGGAGGCTGGAGTCTTCAGGGTTGAGGCGAGGCAGGAGGCTGGAGTCTTCAGGCTTGAGGCTAGGAAGGAGTCTGGAGTCTTCAGGCTTTAGGCTGGACAGGAGGCTGGAGTCTTCAGGCTTGAGGCTAGGCAGGAGTCTGGAGTCCTCTGGTTTGAGGCTAGGCAGGAGGCTGGAGTCTTCAGGCTTGAGGTTAGGCAGAAGGCTGGAATCTTCAGGCTTGAGGCTAGGCAGGAGGGTGGAGTCTTCAGGCTTGAGGCTAGGAAGGAGGCTGGAATCTTCAGACGAGGCTAGGCAGGGGGCTGGATTCTTCCGGCCAGCGGCCTGGCAGGAGGCTGGAGTCTTCGGGCTTGAGGCTAGGGAGGAGGTTGTGGTCTTCAGGCTTGAGGCTAGGCAGGAGGCTGGAGTCTTCGGGCTTGAGGCTAGGCAGGAGGCTGGAGTCTTCGGGCTTGAGGCTAGGCAGTAGGCTGGAGTCTTCGGGCTTGAGGCTAGGCAGGAGGCTGGAGTCTTCGGGCTTGAGGCTAGGCAGGAGGCTGGAGTCTTCGGGCTTGAGGCTTGGCAGGAGACTGGAGTCTTTGGGCTTAAGGCTTGGCAGAAGTCTGGAGACTTTGGGCTTGAGGCTTGACAGGAGGCTGGAGTCTTCGGGCTTGAGGCTTGGCAGGATGCTGGAGTCTTCGGTCTTAAGGGTTGGCAGGACGCTGGAGTCTTCAGACTTGAGGCTTGGCAGGAGGCTGGAGTCTTCAGGCTTGAGACAATGCAGGAGGCTCGAGTCTTCAGGCTTGAGGGTAGGCAGAAGGCTGGAATCTTCAGGCTTGAGGCTAGGCAGGAGGGTGGAGTCTTCAGGCTTGAGGCTAGGAAGGAGGCTGGAATCTTCAGGCTTGAGGCTAGGCAGGAGGCTGGAGTCTTCACTCTTGAGGCTTGGCAGGATGCTGGAGTCTTCGGGCTTGAGGCTAGGCAGGAGGCTGGAGCCTTCGGGCTTGAGGCTAGGCAGGAGGCTGGAGTCTTCGGGCTTTGGGGCTAGGCAGGAGGCTTGAGTCTTGAGGCTAGGCAGCAGGCTGGAGTCTTCGGGCTTGAGGCTAGGGAGGAGGCTGGATTCTTCGGGTTTGAGGTTAGGCAGGAGGCTGGTGTCTTCGGGCTTGAGGCTTGGCAGGAGGCTGGAGTCTTCGGGCTTGAGGCTTGGCAGGATTCTGGAGTCTTTGCGGTTGAGGCTACGCAGGCGGTTGGAGTCTTCAGGCTTGAAGCTAGGCAGTAGGCTGGAGTCTTTGGGTTTGAGGCTAGGCAGGAGGCTGGAGCCTTCGGGCTTGAGGCTGAGCCAGAGGCTGGAGTCTTCAGGCTTGAGGCTAGACAGGAAGCTGGAGTCTTCGGGCTTGAGGCTTGGCAGGAGGCTGCAGTCTTCAGGCTTGAAGCTTGGCAGGAGTCTGGATTCTTCGGGCTTGAGGCTTGGCACGGGGCTGGAGTCTTCGGGCATGAGGCTTGGCAGGAGGCTGGAGTCTTCAGTCTTGAGGCGTGGCAGGAGGCTGGAGTCTTCAGGCTTGAGGCTAGGCAGGAGGCTGGAATCTTCAAACGAGGCTAGGCAGGGGGCTGGATTCTTCAGGCCAGCGGCCTGGCAGGAGGCTGGAGTCTTCGGGCTTGAGGCTAGGCAGGAGGCTGTAGTCTTCAGGCTTGAGGCTAGACAGGAGGCTGGAGTCTTCGGGCTTGAGGCTTGGCAGGAGGCTGCAGTCTTCAGGCTTGAAGCTTGGCAGGAGTCTGGATTCTTCGGGCTTGAGGCTTGGCACGGGGCTGGAGTCTTCGGGCATGAGGCTTGGCAGGAGGCTGGAGTCTTCAGTCTTGAGGCGTGGCAGGAGGCTGGAGTCTTCAGGCTTGAGGCTAGGCAGGGGGCTGGATTCTTCAGGCCAGCGGCCTGGCAGGAGGCTGGAGTCTTCGGGCTTGAGGCTAGGCAGGAGGCTGTAGTCTTCAGGCTTGAGGCTAGGCAGGAGGCTGGAGTCTTCGGGCTGAGGCTAGGTAGGAGGCTGGAGTCTTCGGGCTTGAGGCTAGGCAGGAGGCTGGATTCTTCGGGCTTGAGGCTTGGCAGGAGGCTGGAGTCTTCGGGCTTGAGGCTTGGCAGGAGACTGGAGTCTTTACGGTTGAGGCCACGCAGGCGGCTGGATTCTTCGGGCTTGAAGCTAGGCAGGAGGCTGGAGCCTTCGGGCATGAGGCTAGACAGGAGGCTGTAGTCTTCGGGCTTGAGGCTTGGCAGGAGGCTGCAGTCTTCGGGCTTGAGGCTTGGCAGGAGACTGGAGTCTTTGGGCTTAAGGCTTGGCAGAAGTCTGGAGACTTTGGGCTTGAGGCTTGACAGGAAGCTGGAGTCTTCGGGCTTGAGGCTTGGCAGGATGCTGGAGTCTTCGGTCTTAAGGGTTGGCAGGACGCTGTAGTCTTCAGGCTTGAGGCTTGGCAGGAGGCTGGAGTCTTCGGGCTTGAGACAATGCAGGAGGCTCGAGTCTTCAGGCTTGAGTCTTTTCAGGAGTCTGGAGTCTTCGGGCTTGAGGCTAGGCAGGAGGCTGGAGTCTTCGGGCTTGAGGCTAGGCAGGAGGCTGGAGTCTTCGGGCTTGAGGCTTGGCAGGATTCTGGAGTCTTTGCGGTTGAGGCTACGCAGGCGGCTGGAGTCTTCAGGCTTGAAGCTAGGCAGTAGGCTGGAGTCTTTGGGTTTGAGGCTAGGCAGGAGGCTGGAGCCTTCAGGCTTGAGGCTGAGCCAGAGGCTGGAGTCTTCAGGCTTGAGGCTAGACAGGCGGCTGGATTCTTCGGGCTTGAAGCTAGGCAGGAGGCTGGAGCCTTCGGGCATGAGGCTAGACAGGAGGCTGTAGTCTTTGGGCTTGAGGCTTGGCAGGAGGCTGCAGTCTTCGGGCTTGAGGCTTGGCAGGAGACTGGAGTCTTTGGGCTTAAGGCTTGGCAGAAGTCTGGAGACTTTGGGCTTGAGGCTTGGCAGGATGCTGGAGTCTTCGGTCTTAAGGGTTGGCAGG
Organism: Mobula birostris; assembly: GCF_030028105.1. Lineage (NCBI taxonomy): Eukaryota > Metazoa > Chordata > Chondrichthyes > Myliobatiformes > Myliobatidae > Mobula > Mobula birostris. The sequence continues at coordinate 117,635,015 of NC_092371.1, read as the reverse complement.
ACGCTGGAGTCTTCAGGCTTGTGGCTTGGCAGGAGGCTGGAGTCTTCGGGCTTGAGACAATGCAGGAGGCTCGAGTCTTCAGGCTTGAGTCTTTTCAGGAGTCTGGAGTCTTCGGGCTTGAGGCTAGGCAGGAGGCTGGAGTCTTCGGGCTTGAGGCTAGGCAGGAGGCTGGAGTCTTCGGGCTTGAGGCTAGGCAGGAGGCTGGAGTCTTCGGGCTTGAGGCTAGGCAGGAGGCTGGAGTCTTCCGATTTGAGGCTAGGCAGGAGGCTGGAGTCTTCGGGCTTGAGGCTTGGCAGGAGGCTGGATTCTTCGGTCTTAAGTCTTGGCAGGAGGCTGGAGTCTTCGGGCTTAAGGTTTGGCAGGAGGATGTAGTCTTCGGGCTTGAGGCTAGGCAGGAGGCTGGAGTCTTCAGGCTTGAGGCTAGGCAGGAGGCTGGAGACTTCAGGCTTGAGGCTAGGCAGGAGGCTGGAGTCTTCGGGCTTGAGGCTTGGCAGGATGCTGGAGTCTTCGGTCTTAAGGGTTGGCAGGACGCTGGAGTCTTCAGGCTTGAGGCTTGGCAGGAGGCTGGAGTCTTCGGGCTTGAGACAATGCAGGAGGCTCGAGTCTTCAGGCTTGAGTCTTTTCAGGAGTCTGGAGTCTTCGGGCTTGAGGCTAGGCAGGAGGCTGGAGTCTTCGGGCTTGAGGCTAGGCAGGAGGCTGGAGTCTTCGGGCTTGAGGCTAGGCAGGAGGCTGGAGTCTTCGGGCTTGAGGCTAGGCAGGAGGCTGGAGTCTTCCGATTTGAGGCTAGGCAGGAGGCTGGAGTCTTCGGGCTTGAGGCTTGGCAGGAGGCTGGATTCTTTGGTCTTAAGTCTTGGCAGGAGGCTGGAGTCTTCGGGCTTAAGGTTTGGCAGGAGGATGTAGTCTTCGGGCTTGAGGCTCGGCAGGAGGCTGGAGTCTTCAGGCTTGAGGCTAGGCAGGAGGCTGGAGACTTCAGGCTTGAGGCTAGGCAGGAGGCTGGAGTCTTCGGGCTTGAGGCTAGGAAGGAGGCTGGAATCGTCGGACTTGAGGCTAGGCAGGAGGCTGGAGTCTTCGGGCTTGATGCTAGGCATTGGGCTGGAGTCTTTGGGTTTGAGGCCAGGCAGGAGGCTGGAGTCTTCGGGCTTGAGGCTAAGCCGGAAAGCAGGATTCTTCAGGCTTGAAGCTTGGCAGGAGTCTGGATTCTTCGGTCTTAAGTCTTGGCAGGAGGCTGGAGTCTTCGGGCTTAAGGTTTGGCAGGAGGATGTAGTCTTCGGGCTTGAGGCTCGGCAGGAGGCTGGAGTCTTCAGGCTTGAGGCTAGGCAGGAGGCTGGAGACTTCAGGCTTGAGGCTAGGCAGGAGGCTGGAGTCTTCGGGCTTGAGGCTAGGAAGGAGGCTGGAGTCTTCGGGCTTGAGGCTTGGCAGGAGGCTGCAGTCTTCAGGCTTGAAGCTTGGCAGGAGTCTGGATTCTTCGGGCTTGAGGCTTGGCACGGGGCTGGAGTCTTCGGGCATGAGGCTTGGCAGGAGGCTGGAGTCTTCAGTCTTGAGGCGTGGCAGGAGGCTGGAGTCTTCAGGCTTGAGGCTAGGCAGGGGGCTGGATTCTTCAGGCCAGCGGCCTGGCAGGAGGCTGGAGTCTTCGGGCTTGAGGCTAGGCAGGAGGCTGTAGTCTTCAGGCTTGAGGCTAGGCAGGAGGCTGGAGTCTTCGGGCTTGAGGCTAGGCAGGAGGCTGGAGTCTTCGGGCTTGAGGCTAGGCAGGAGGCTGGATTCTTCGGGCTTGAGGCTTGGCAGGAGGCTGGAGTCTTCGGGCTTGAGGCTTGGCAGGAGACTGGAGTCTTTGCGGTTGAGGCCACGCAGGCGGCTGGATTCTTCGGGCTTGAAGCTAGGCAGGAGGCTGGAGCCTTCGGGCATGAGGCTAGACAGGAGGCTGTAGTCTTTGGGCTTGAGGCTTGGCAGGAGGCTGCAGTCTTCGGTCTTGAGGCTTGGCAGGAGACTGGAGTCTTTGGGCTTAAGGCTTGGCAGAAGTCTGGAGACTTTGGGCTTGAGGCTTGACAGGAGGCTGGAGTCTTCGGGCTTGAGGCTTGGCAGGATGCTGGAGTCTTCGGTCTTAAGGGTTGGCAGGACGCTGGAGTCTTCAGGCTTGTGGCTTGGCAGGAGGCTGGAGTCTTCGGGCTTGAGACAATGCAGGAGGCTCGAGTCTTCAGGCTTGAGTCTTTTCAGGAGTCTGGAGTCTTCGGGCTTGAGGCTAGGCAGGAGGCTGGAGTCTTCGGGCTTGAGGCTAGGCAGGAGGCTGGAGTCTTCGGGCTTGAGGCTAGGCAGGAGGCTGGAGTCTTCGGGCTTGAGGCTAGGCAGGAGGCTGGAGTCTTCCGATTTGAGGCTAGGCAGGAGGCTGGAGTCTTCGGGCTTGAGGCTTGGCAGGAGGCTGGATTCTTCGGTCTTAAGTCTTGGCAGGAGGCTGGAGTCTTCGGGCTTAAGGTTTGGCAGGAGGATGTAGTCTTCGGGCTTGAGGCTAGGCAGGAGGCTGGAGTCTTCAGGCTTGAGGCTAGGCAGGAGGCTGGAGACTTCAGGCTTGAGGCTAGGCAGGAGGCTGGAGTCTTCGGGCTTGAGGCTTGGCAGGATGCTGGAGTCTTCGGTCTTAAGGGTTGGCAGGACGCTGGAGTCTTCAGGCTTGAGGCTTGGCAGGAGGCTGGAGTCTTCGGGCTTGAGACAATGCAGGAGGCTCGAGTCTTCAGGCTTGAGTCTTTTCAGGAGTCTGGAGTCTTCGGGCTTGAGGCTAGGCAGGAGGCTGGAGTCTTCGGGCTTGAGGCTAGGCAGGAGGCTGGAGTCTTCGGGCTTGAGGCTAGGCAGGAGGCTGGAGTCTTCGGGCTTGAGGCTAGGCAGGAGGCTGGAGTCTTCCGATTTGAGGCTAGGCAGGAGGCTGGAGTCTTCGGGCTTGAGGCTTGGCAGGAGGCTGGATTCTTCGGTCTTAAGTCTTGGCAGGAGGCTGGAGTCTTCGGGCTTAAGGTTTGGCAGGAGGATGTAGTCTTCGGGCTTGAGGCTCGGCAGGAGGCTGGAGTCTTCAGGCTTGAGGCTAGGCAGGAGGCTGGAGACTTCAGGCTTGAGGCTAGGCAGGAGGCTGGAGTCTTCGGGCTTGAGGCTAGGAAGGAGGCTGGAATCGTCGGACTTGAGGCTAGGCAGGAGGCTGGAGTCTTCGGGCTTGATGCTAGGCATTGGGCTGGAGTCTTTGGGTTTGAGGCCAGGCAGGAGGCTGGAGTCTTCGGGCTTGAGGCTAAGCCGGAAAGCAGGATTCTTCAGGCTTGAAGCTTGGCAGGAGTCTGGATTCTTCGGGCTTTAGGCTTGCCAGGAGGCTGGAGTCTTCGGTCTTGAGGCTCGGCAGGATGCTGGAGTCTTCAGGCTTGAGGCTAGGCAGGCTTCTCCTGGGCAGGGCGTGGATCACTACCCGACAGAGGCATGTAACAGGAAGGGCAGAACCAATCGCAGATAATGGCAAGGCAGCCTGGCTTACCTGGGTGGAAGCAAGGGAGAGGAAGAGAGCTAGGTACAGGGTGGCTCCAGGACAAGTCTGCAGGTGAGACGAGGCGAGAGTTACCAGCAAGACAAGACAAAAGAATGCGAGACGAGAAATTCAGGTGACGCGAGAGTTACTGGCTAGACAAGGCAAGGATTCTGGCAAAGCAAGGCGAGACGCGAACTTCAGGCGAGGCGAGAGTTACCAGCAAGAGAAGGCAGGGGTTCAGGCGAGGAAACAGAAGGCCAAGGAAGGGATACAAGGAGTAAGAACAATCTAGCAGCCACGCCTTGGTCTCTGAAGGTATTTATGCAGCCAGCCCCAACGAGCATCAGCTAGCTCAATTAGAGCTCAACAAGAACAGAAACAGGGTAGACAGGAAAACCTGGAGCCGGGGTCGATGGACCTGACCTTGAACTGGAATACGGATTTCACGGTCCGGAACATTATAATAAGACACAGGAGCAGAATTAGGCCATTTGGCGCATCAAATCTGCTCTGCCATTCCATCATTGCCGATTTATTATCCCTCTCAATCCCATTCCTGTGCCTTCTCCTCATAACTTTTCGCGCCCTGACTAATCAAGTACTTACCAACCTCCACTTTGGGTATACTCAGTGACTTGGCCTTCACAGCCACTTGTGACAATGAATTCCAATACCCTCTAGCTAAAGACATTCTTCCTCATCTCTGCTCTCTCCATTGTCTGATGCTGAGCTCCCTGGTGCAAGACACACCTACTATAGGAAACATCATAGCTACATCCACTCTACCCAAACCATTCAATATCCGATAAGTTTCAATGAGATCCCCACTCATTCTTCCAAACTCCAGTGAGTATAGGCCCAGAGCCATCAATCACATCTCATACATTAACTCTTTCATTCCTGGAATCATTCTCATGACTTCCTCTGGGCTCTTTCCAATGCTAGCGCATCTTCTCAAATCATTAGAAAGAAGTGACATAGCATTGGAAGGTGTTGAATCAATGTGGATAGAGCTAAGGAACTGCAAAGGTAAAAAGACCCCAATGGGAGTTGTACACAGACCCCTCCCCAAACAGTAGTAAGGATGTTGCCTACAAAGTACAACAGGAGATTGAAAATGCATGCCAAGAAGGCAACGTTACAACAGTCATGGGACACTTCAATATGCAGGTACATTGAGAAAATCAGTTTGGTGTTGGATTACAGGAGGGGGAATTTCTAGAGTGCCTATGAGATGGCTTTTTAGAGCAGGTTATGGTTGGGCCTACTAGACGATCAGCAATTCCCGAATGGATGTTGTGCAATGAACCAGACAGCTTAAGGTAAAAGAACCCTAAGGGGAAAGTGATGATAATATGATTGAATTCCCCTTGAAATTTGAGAAGGAGAAGCTAATTTCAGATGTATCAGTATGACGGTGGAATAAAAGGGATTACCGAGGCTTTGAGAAAAGAGCTGGCCAGAATTGTTTGGAAAAGAACACTGGCAGAGCAACAATAGCTGGAACTTCTGGAAGCAATTTGGAAGGGCCAGGATATATTCATCCCAAAGAGGAAGGCATATTCTAAAGGAAAGATGACACAACCATGGCTAACAGGAGAAGTCAAAGCCAACACAAAAGCCAAAGAGTGGGCATATAATAGAGCAAAGATTAGTGCGGTTAGAGGACTAGGAAGCATTTAAAAACCAACAGATGACAACTAAAAAAGTCATTAAGGTAAAGATGGAATACAAAAGTAAGCTAGCCAATAATATTAAAGAGGATACCAAAAATTTCTTCAGATACATAAAATGTAAAAGAGAGGTGAGAGTGGATATTGGACCACTGGAAAACAATGCTGGAGAGGTAGTAATGAGGGTCAATGAAATAGCGGATGAATTGAATAAGTATTTTGCAACACACACAAAATGTTGGAAGAACTCAGCAGGCCAGGCAGCATCTGTGGGAAAGAGTACAGTCAACACTTCAGGCTGAGACCCTTCAGCAGGACCATGAAATTACCATAAGTATTTTGTATTATTCTTCACTGTGGAAGACACTAGTAGTACGGTGGACGTTCCAGGTGTTAGGGGGCATGAAGTGTGTGAAGTTACCATTACCAGGGAGAAGGTTCTTGGGAAACTGAAAGGTCTGAAGGTAAATAAGTCACCTGTACACCCTGGAGTTCTGAAAGAGGTGGCTGTAAAGATTGTAGAGGTATTGGTATGAGCTTTCAAGAATCACTAGATTGTGGTATTGTTCCAAAAGACTGGAAAATTGCAGGTGTCATTTCATTCTTCAAGAAGGGAGAGAGCAAAAGAAAGGAAATTATAGACCAGTTAGTCTGACCTCAGCGATTGGGAAGAAGTTGGAGTTGATTATTAAGGATGAGGTCTCAGGGTACTTGGAGGCACTTGATAAAATAGGCCATAGTCAGCATGGTTTCCTCAAGGGAAAATCTTGTCTGACAAATCTGTTGGGATTCTTTGAATAAGTGACAAGCAGGATAGACAAAGGGAAATCGGCTGATGTTGTGTACTTGGATGCTCAGAAGGCTTTTGACAAGGCTGCTTAATAAGTTATGGGCCCATGGTTTTACAGGAAAGATTCTAGCATGGATGAAGCATTGGCTGATTGTCAGGAGGCAAAGAGTAGGAATAAAGGGAGCCTTTTCTGACTGGCTGCCAGTGACTAGTGGTGTTCCACAGGGGTCTGTGTTGAGACTGATTGTTTTCACGTTATATGTCAATGATTTGGATGATGGAGTTGATGGCTTTGTTGCAAAATTTGCAGATGATACGAAGACAGGTGAAGGGGCAGGTAGCTTTGTGGAAGTAGAGAGGCTACAGAAGGACTTGGACAGATTAGGAGAATGGGCAAAGAAATTGCAGATGGGATACAGTGTCCGGAAGTGTATGGTCATGCACTTTGGTAGAAGAAATGAAAGGGGTGACTATTTTCTAAATGGAGAGAAAATAATAAAAACTGAAGCACAAAGGGATGTGGGAGTTCTTGAGCAGGAACGCCTAAAGGTTAATTTGCGGGTAGAGTCTGTAGTGTGGAAGGCAAATGTGATGTTTACAGCAATTTCAAGAGGTCTAGAATACAAAAGCAAGGATGTAATGTTGAGACTTTATAAAGCACTGGTGAGGCCTCACTTGGAGCAGGTTTAGGCCCCTTATCACAGAAAGGTTGTGTTGAAACTGGAGAGAGTTCAAAGGAGGTTTACGAAAATGATTCCAGGATTGAATGACTTGTCATATGGAGAGCATCTGATGGCTCTTGGCCTATATTCACTTACTAGAATTCAGAAGAATGAGGGTGACCTCATTGAAACATATTGAATGGTGTAAGACCTTGATAGAGTGGATGTGGAGAGGATGTTTCCTTTGGTGGGAGAACCTAAGACCAGAGGACACGGCCTCAGAATAGGTGGGGGCATCCTTTTAGAATGAAGATGAGGATGAATTTCTTTAGCCGGAGGGTGTTGATTCTTTGCCACAGGCGGTTGTGGAGGTCAAGTCTTTATGCACATTTAAGGCAGTGGTTGATGGATTCTTGATTGGTCAGGGCATGAAGGGATACAGGAAGAAGGCAGGAGACTCTAGCTGAGAGAAAAATTGGATCAGCCATGATGAAATGGTGGAACGGATTCGATGGGCCAGATGGCCTATTTCTGCTCTAGTATCTTATTGTCTTCTGATCTTATGGACTAAACCAGCCATGTTGAGATGGTGGAGTAGACTCGATGGGTCATGAATCCTAATTCTGCTCCTGTCTTATGGTCTATGGTCTTTATAGTCCTATGATCTTTTCTTAGATAAGGGGCCTAAAACAGCTAACAATACTCTAACAACAGGAATTCTGCAGATGCTGGAAATTCAAGCAACACACATCAAAGTTGCTGGTGAACGCAGCAGGTCAGGCAGCATCTGCAGGAAGAGGTGCAGTCGACGTTTCAGGCCGAGACCCTTCGTCAGGACTAACTGAAGGAAGAGTGAGTAAGGGATTTGAAAGTTGGAGGGGGAGGGGGAGATCCAAAATGATAGGAGAAGACAGGAGGGGGAGGGATAGAGCCAAGAGCTGGACAGGTGATAGGCAAAAGGGATATGAGAGGATCATGGGACAGGAGGTCCGGGAAGAAAGACAAGGAGGGGGGGAGACCCAGAGGATGGGCAAGGGGTATAGTCAAAGGGACAGAGGGAGAAAAAGGAGAGTGAGAAAAAGAATGTGTGTATAAAAATAAATAACATTCTTTCTCTCACTCTCCTTTTTCTCCCTCTGTCCCTCTGAATATACCCCTTGCCCATCCTCTGGGCCCCCCCCCCCCGTCTTTCTTCCCGGACCTCCTGTCCCATGATCCTCTCATATCCCTTTTGCCAATCACCTGTCCAGCTCTTGGCTCCATCCCTCCCCCTCCTGTCTTCTCCTATCATTTTGTATCTCCCCCTCCCCCTCCAACTTTCAAATCTCTTACTCACTCTTCCTTCAGTTAGTCCTGACGAAGGGTCTCGGCCTGAAACGTCGACTGCACCTCTTCCTACAGATGCTGCCTGGCCTGCTGCGTTCACCAGCAACTTTGATGTGTGTTGCTGTAACAATACTCTAAGTGCGGTCTGATCAATGCCTTTTAAACCTGAGCATTATGTCCCTGCTCTTGTATTCTAGTCATCTTGAAATGAATGCTAACATTGTAAATGACTTATCTGCCTCCGATTCATCCTGCAAGTTAACCATCAGGGAAACCTGCACAAGGATTCCCAAGGCCCTTTACACTTCTGATTTTTCCATTTTCTTCCCATTTAAAAAATAGTCTACATCTTTATTCTTCCTATCAAATTGCATGACATACACTCCCTACACTGCCACTTCCATCAACCACTTCTTTGCCTATTCTTCTAATTTGTCTAAATCCTTCTGCAGTATCCCTGTTTCCTCAATACTACTTGCCCCTCAGCTTATCTTTGTATTGTCCATAATCTTGGCCACAAAGCCATCAATTCCATCACCCAGATTATTCACATATAACGTTAAAAGAAGTGAACCCTGTGGAACACCACTAGTCTCTGGCAGCCAACCAGAAAAGCTCCATTTATTCCCCCTCTTTGTCTACTGCCAGTCAGCCTATCTTCTATCCATGCTATTATCTTTCCTGTAATACCATGGGCTCTGATCATATTAAACAGAATCATATGCGGTACCTTGTCAAAGGCCTTCTGAACTTCCAAGTAAGCAACCTCCACTGACTCTCCTTTGTTTATCTTGCCTGTTATTTCTTCAAAGAATTCCAACATATCTGTCAGGCAAGATTTTCCCTTAAGGAAACCATTCTGACTTTACCCTATTTTATTATGTGCATTCAGGTACCTTGGAACCTCATCCTTTATAATGGACTCCTCTAACATCTTGCTAACCACTGAATTCAAGCTAAGTGACCTATAATTTCCTTTCTTCTGCTTCCCTCCCTTCTTAAAGAGTGGAGTGGCGTTTGCAATTTTCCAGTCCGTTGGAACCATTCCAGAATCTATTGTTTCTTGAACGATCTTTACTGAAGCCTCCAGAATCTCTTCGACTACCTCGTTCAGAATTCTGGAGTGGAGTTCATGTGAGTCCAGGCAATTTATTTACCTTCAGACCTTTCATCCTCCCGAGCACCTTCTCCTTAGTAATTGCAACAACACTCACTTCTGCCCCTTGATGCTTTTGAATTTCTGGTTTACTGCTAGTATATTCCACAGTGAAGACTGATACAAAATACTTATTAATTTCCTCCGCCATTTTTTGTTTCCCATTACTACCCATGTAGTTTCCCATTACTACAGCATCATTTTTCAGTGGTCTAATATCCACTCTCATCTCTCTTTTACTCTTTATATATTTGAAATAACTTTAGGTATACTCTTTAATACTATTGGCTGGCTTCCATTCATATTTCATTTGTTCTCTCTTTATGGTTTTTAGTTGCCATCTGTTGGTTTTTAAAAACTTTCCAATCCTCTAACAACCCACCATTGTTTGCTATATTGTATGCTCTCTCCTCTCTTTAGAATACTTCTTCATCTTTGTGATGTGCCATCTGAATTGTCCCCAGAAAAGCAAGCTATTGCTGTTTTCCCATCATCCCTGCTAGTGTCCCCTTGCAATCAACTCTGGCCAGCTCCTCTCTCATGCATCTGTAATTCCCTTTACTCCACTGTAATTCTGGTTCATCTAACTTTATCGTCTCCTTCTCAAACTTTAGGGTGAATTCTATCATATAATGATCACAATTCCTAGAGGTTCCTTTACTTTAAGCCCCCTAATCAAATTTGGTTCATTACACAACACCCAATCCAGAAATGCCTTTTCCGTAGTGGGCTCAACCACAAGCTGCTCTAAAAGCCATGTTGTAGGCATTCTACAAATTGCCTCTCTTGAGATCCAGCACCAACCCAACTTTTCCAATCTACCTGCATATTGAAATTCCTCATGACTGTCATACCATTGCCCTCTTTACATCTTTTCTATCTTCTGTTATAATTTGTATATCACATCCTGGCTACTATTTGGAGCTCTGCATGCATCTCTTAGCAGGGTCTTTTTAACCTTGCAGATCTTTATTCCACCCACGAGGACCCTGCATCTTCCAATCCTATGCACCTCTTAAGGTTTGATTTCAATTTTTACCAACATAGCCACCCCACCACCTCTGGCCACTTGCATGTCCTTTCAATACAAGATGTACCCTTAGATGTTAAGTTCCCAACTATGACCTTTTTTCAGCCGTGACTCAGTGATGCCCAGAATGCTGCACCTGCCAATCTCTAATTGTGCTGCCTTATTCTGTATACTTTATAACACCTTAAGTCCTGTATTCATCACCCTTATCGCCCCCAATGTTACACTTCAGTTCATCCACCTGACTGCAATTTTGCCCTATCATCGGCCCGTCTTTCCTCACTGTGTCTCTACACATGGCAACTATTTGTATGCCAACTGCCCCATCCTCAGCCCTCTTATTCCAGCTCCCGTCCCCCTACCAAATTAATTAAAACCCTCCCCAAAAGATCTAGCAAACCTGCCCATAACTTTATTGGTCTCCTTTAGGTTCAGGTGTAACCTATCCTTTTTGTACATGTCTTAGCTTCTCCAGAAGCGATGCCAATGATCCAGAAATCTGAAACCCTGCCCCCTGCACCAATTGTTCAGCTGCACATCCACCTGCCGAAACACCCTATTCTTACCCTCACTGGCGCGTGTCGCAGGCAGCAATCTAGAGATTGCTACTCTGGATGTCCTGCTATTCTGCGTTCTACCTAACTCCCTATATTCCCTCTTCAGGACCTCCTCCCCTTTCCTACCTATGTCGTTCATACCAATATGTACCATGACTTCTGGCTGTTCACCCTCTCCTTTTAGAATGCTGTGGATCTGATCTGAGACGTCCTTGACCCTGGCACCTGGGAGACAAAATACTATCTTGGTATCTTTGTTACATCCACAGAATCTCCTGTCTGCTCCCTTAACTATAGAATTCCCTATCATTGTTGCACTCCTGGTCTCCCCTCTTCCCTTCTGAGCTACCGAGACAGATCGGTGCCAGAGACCTGTTTCTGTGGCTTCTCCAAGGTAGGTCACTCCAGCTCCAACAGTGTCCAAAGCAGTACGTATACTTATTATTGAGGGGAATGGCCATAGGGGCAGTCTGCACTGGCTGCCTATTCCACTCCCCTCTCCTGACAGTCAGTCAGGTACCTGCCTCATGCAACTTAGGGGTGAATACCCCCTTGTTGCTCCTGTTTATCACCTCCTCATTCTCTCATAAGAGCCGAAGATAAATGATCCGGAAATTTAGGTCCTTAACATGGTCTCTAAGGAGTTGCAGCTCAGTGCACTTCGTGCAGATATAGATAACTACCAGGGAGCTGGAGGTCTCTCAAATTTCCCACATCTCACACAAAGGACGTAGCCACTAACTCTGGACATATTCTCAGTTCACTAGCTATGTACCCACAAAAACTTACTAGAAACTTATTTAGAAACTCTGCTTGTGCTTGCTCAACCCTTTTGAGCCAAAACTGGAACTCTCTAACACTGCCACACTCCAACAATGGCTGCTCCAGGTACACCTCCTTTCTTTTTACTGGCTCAAATAAGACTCACTCCCAATGGAACTTGCAGTTTTCAAATAGTGCCCGCCCTACAAGATGTCGCATTCTCACTCGCTACTTTGAACAATGACTCACTCCTGATGAGACTTGCAACTTTCAAATGGCTGCCATCATACGAGGGGGGGGGGGAAGAGAGAGAGAGAGAGAGAGAGAGAGAGAGGGAGGGGGGAGAGGGGGAGAGTGCAACTATTGATGCCAGGCAGAAAATTTCTGAAGTTTATTGATAATGGCTGGGGTCATCTATCTTGTAAAGACACTGCCCAGAAGAAAACAATGGCAAACCACTTCTGCAGAAAAATTTTCCAAGAACAATCATGGCCATGGAAAGACCATGAGCGCCCACATCATATGATTATGGTACATAACGATGGTGATGATGATGATTGTTCTTACATCTGGAAAAGTCAAGGGATTTGGTGAAAATGCTGCAACAGGATATTGATTTTGATGATAAGCCATGATCATAATGAATGGATAAACAGGCCCAAAGTGCTGAATGGCCTACTGCTGTTTCTATTTACAATGTTTCTAATTTGGAGCATTCATTAAGGTTGGCTTTGATGTAGACTCATTGGTTAATATCATGTCTTTCACACCATTATGAAGCAAATAGAAGATGGAGATGAACTTTTGTGAGCAGCCTCATTGAGGAAACACTTCTGAAGTTAAGGGTTTCGGTGAGGCTGAGAAGGTCAGGTTTAGCTGCTGATGCTGCCCTTTTGGAGTTGCCTGTACCATGAGCAGAATCCACATTGTGATTCAGGGAGCCGCTCTTCAGCCATTGGAACAAGGTGGTAGTGAAGGATGCCATTAATGACTTTCTCTCTGGCAGGCAACAGCTGCTGGATTTGAAATTGGTGTTCGTGGTTTATTACAGCAACATCTACCAACATACCAAATTACCTTTGCATGGCATCCATACAAATTACTTCAGGACATTAGTACAAGGGAAAAGCAATAACAGCATGCAGAATATATTGTTACAGTTACAGAGAAAGTGCAGTATCAGTAGACAATAGGTGAAAGGTCAATAATTAGGTAGATTGTGAGGTCAAGAGTCCAAATGGTTCCATTTATTATTAGAGAATGTATACAGTATACAACCTGAAATTCTTATTCTTCTTAGACATCCATGAAAAACAGAAGCATCCCAAAAGAATGAACAACAGAAAAACATTAGAACCCCAAAGCCCCCCTTTCCCTTGAACAAGCAGCAACAGGGCATCAACTTTCCCCTCCCCCACTCACTTCAGTAGAATGCGTTAGTGCCCGCCACCCACCCAGCAACAGCAAAGCACCCAAAGAGAGCCCATGGTCTGCAGTCAGCAAAAACTATTGTTTATCCCTACAGTTCGACGTGCCGTAGGCTCCCTCTCTCTCACTAACAAAGGACAGAGGGATGTCACTCATTTCACAGTGAAACGGGAAGCAACAAACAGTAACTGTTATGATGTTACAGTCGGCTGCGTCACTTTTTATCGCAGATTTTCCAACTCGAGAATTGGCAGCAAACTCTTTGCCCAACATAAACATACAGGAGGTCCATTCAAGAGTCTTATAACAGTAAGGTAGAAAGACCTCTCTTTATTGACCACAGATTGGGTGGTTTCCTTTTCTGAATTTGGCCATGATTCTGGTACCTCTGAGGTCACCTGAATATCCACATCTTCCCAAGTATGGCCATGAAAGTGTGGATTTGTGACTGAACCTCGTCACCAACATATTTTGGAGTTTATCTCCTCTGAAGGCCTGATTCACCACTGCTCTGTTAAGTAAACCACTGACAGCAAGAACAGAACCAGATAAAATTCCATAGATTCTGTGGGTGTTGCAGTGGAATGATTGGGAATTGTTCTCTCCCTGTCCCACCCATGCATGAAATGCCTTGAAGGAATGTTATAGTAGAAGGGTGGAGATGGGTTTCATGTGGGACTCTTACTTTGACCTACCGATTAATACTTCTCAACTGATAAGATATCCTATCTTTACGTAATGCTGTTTGCTTAAGATTTCAGAGTCAGTGTGACATTTCCATGGAAACAGGCATTTGTGCCCAGCCTGGTAGCTATACCCATTTCATTTCTCATGCATTCTCAGCATATTCTCATCATATTTACCTCCACACCACCCCACGACTCTACCGCTCACCAACATGCTGAAGGCAATGTACAGTAGCCAATTAACCTACCAACTCACATCGCTTTGGGATTTTTTTTGGGGGGGAAATGTTAGAGTACCCTGAAGACCTTGAAGGCTCAACTTGCACTGTACTTCTGCCACAAAACAACCCATTTCATGTCATCTAAGACAGTGGTATTAAACATGATTCTGATTCTGAGGATTACACCTCATAGGCCAGCAACTTCTTACCTATTGCCCACCTGAATGATCGTAACACCATCTCCTACTTAAGTATTTTTTTTCACTCTCTATCTCAATCTTACACTAGTTTTGTTATATTTAATCTGTGGTTTATTTTGTGCAGGTGTAATTTAAGTTTATGCTAACTTGTGTTCCATAGCCTGTATGTCTGTGACGACAACCAGAAGGCTGGACCTTGAACTTAAAACCTATGTGGTCAGAAGGACCATGTACACAGTAGCAGAGGTCAGAATTGAGTTGGGCTTTCTGGCACTGTGAGAGAGCAGCCCCACCAATTGTGTCACTGTACCACTCATTAAATCAAAGTGATTCATAGCTGCAAACTGCTTTTTCTATTCATACGTACATGCTGTGAGAAATGGTGAAATTGAAAGGCAATCTTTTTCTCTGCTATATGACTCATCTAAAAATTGTAATATCTGAACAACCTCAGTTAATCTGATTTTGAAAAATCAAGACCGATTGCTTTCTATAACCTCAGGGAGACCCAGGAGTTCAGGTACACAGTCGCTTGATAGTGGTGGTGCAGGTAGACAGGGCAGTGGAGAAGACATCTGGCATGTTTGCCTTAATGGGACAGAAGATTGAATAGGGGTATTATGTTACGGTTATACAAGACGTTGGTAAGGCCACTTCTGGGGCATTTCTGGACACCCTGCTATAGGGAGGATGTCTTTAAACTGGAATATATATTTACAAGCTTGTTACTGGGACTGGAAGGATGGTGAGGCTGATCAGGGGAAAGGAACATTTTTCCCTTGAGCATAGGATGCTGACGGGTGACCTTATAGATTTTCACAAAATCACAAGGGGTATAGATAAGGTGACTAGCCAATGTCTCTTCCACAGGACAGAGTAGTCCAATATTAGATGGCATAGGCTTAAGGAAAAAGGGGAAAAATTTGAAAGGGACAAGGGGCACTTTTTTCACATGGAAGATGGTGAGTCTATGCAACGAGCTGCCAGAGGAAGTAGTAGAGGCAGGTAAACTACTACTAAAGGCATTTGGAAAGTTACAGGAATAGGAAAGGTTTAGGTGGATATGGGCCAAATGGGATTAGATCAGTTAGACAACTTGATGAGCATGTCCGAGCTGTGTGCTGTATGTTTCTATAACTTCATGACTTGAGTCTCAAGACTGTTTGGTTCAACCAGGTGCAGAAGGTTTGGCCTTAGTGTTCTTGCAACACCTTGTCAAGGCTGTTGATGCCCCCATGCATTTTCTTCCACGAGTGTGCTGACACGCAGCTCGTTGTTGTTCAGAGGGTCTCCACCGGCTGTGGCGGAACGCAAAGGTGAAGCTTTGAGCCACATTTTTAAAATGGAGTTCTCTATACAGTACACTTGTGGAATTCAAAACATGCCTAACTCTTCCTTCAGTTAGTCCTGACGAAGGGTCTCGGCCTGAAACGTCGACTGTACCTCTTCCTAGAGATGCTGCCTGGCCTGCTGCGTTCACCAGCAACTTTGATGTGTGTTGCTTGAATGTCCAGCACCTGCAGAATTCCTGTTGTTCATGTGAAACAAAGCTCGTATTCCACAAGTTTCAGAAAGATAATCTTTATTGCTGCTCACCTGCCTTTCTTTAACAATGAAGTAATGTACCAACAAAATTGCCTGTCCTATAGAATGATAGCAAACAATTGTCTGAAAAATATTTTGCACAATCACTCTTTTGCCCAGCCCTAGTTTGCCTTTTCATTGACGTTAGATGCTGGGACAAAAGTGAAAGATTTATGAATATCTGAATAATTTTGAAGGACACACCTTCAATTAATCCCTGGTATAATGCTGAACCACATATTAGCACAACTCCAGTGCACCAAGTGAGTGACTGCATCTGGACCAGCCAAGTGACTTTCCTTACAGCTTTACTGACATTGCAGCAAATACCATGTCATCTTCAGCTGGATCAAGCAGTCCCATACCATCTGGAGGGAGTGTGTGTACATCATTTCCAGAACTCTTGATGTTAGGCGAATTTGTGAGTAATATTACTTTGTTCCATTGCACTAAAGGACAGCATTTTTATGTGTACATATTTTGAATTACAGTGGGATTCTAATACAGGTGTGTCGTATTAGCTATGGGTGGCTGAGAAAAAGAGACAGTAATGTGTTTGAGAAAGAGCAAAATAGAAGCTTTGAGATGAAAAAAGCAACAGTTAAAAGATAGACAGAGAGGCACAAGAACAGAGTATATGTATAGTAAATTTGCAAGATGGTATCTTGATGAAGGAGTAGCGAACAGGAGACATCAAGGGTCATAAAGGGAAACAAGTTGCTCACTGGAAATCAGTAAAGAGGCTGTCAGGAATTCTCTTAATGATACATAAAGAAAATGAGTCTGTGCTCCTGTACCTGTTTGGTGAAGAATATTTTGCATGGAATCCCCTCAGTTTGAATGGGGAATGGACAAGACTACAGATAGGGAGCAGCTGTCTCTATGGTAGAGATCGACCAGAGGGACGATGAGTGAGGTGGATATCTTCCTACCCTTGGGATAAGGAATCCTTCTTGCTCTGGAATTTTTCCACCAGATTTATGACTGCCACATGCAAGAACCAGTGATGACTCTCTGCAGTTCTCTAGCATTCTGAAACATCCTGCTCTGTGTTTATTAACCTTCTCTATATCTACTATGGAGGCTCCATATACCACTGCAGAAAAATTGCTTCTATTCAGTGCCTGCAGTTGGCTGCTTCATCACTTTCAGATCATAGTAATTAACCATTCAGCTCAACACTATGCTTCAAAATGAGACTTACACAGGCATGAAAACAGTAACACACTCAGGATGCTGGGGGCATTCAGCAGGTCAGGCAGCATCTATAGAGGAGAATGAAAAATTGGCATTTTGAGCCGAGACCCTTCTTCTGGTGTGTCCCGTATTAGCACAACACCCGCCTTGTGCTGTTTTTTCAATCTTTACCAAAGTAACCTCTAATGAGAATAAGGGGAAGCGAGCGAGATGAAGAAGGTAGATTGAGAACGGGTGCATTTTCAGCCTTGAGATCGAAATGTGTTGTTACTAATGCCATTTCTAAAACACCAAACTGTTGCAATAACTATAAACTTTATTATCCCACTGAAGAAAAACTGAGATATTTGTAGTTTAACTCTTAATGGCTGAAAGAACGTTCCGGTAACTTCAACAGGATTGGCGGGATGCTGGGAGTAGACCATGGGGAATTAATACAAGAGGAACATGTGAAACTCTAGAAGCTTGAGATCCCCAATATTTAAGCATGAAATTGTTTTCTTATTGTCAGTCTTTTATTGTTTCTATGGATAATGCTGCCCTTGGTTTAAGGCTTTGAAATTTAAATGATATTCAGCACAGGTAATTGTTCTTAAGTTAGGCCAACGGTATAGAATGGGTATAGTCAACTAGAACTTGGTGATACATCATAACAATGCAAATATAACTAGTATTGGGCAAACAGTAGGAAGACAAATAATAATTACACAAGCAAATGCATTATATAAAAATACAGAAGGCACAAGAGATTGGAAACTGGGGCAGCAAGCAATCTTTTGGAGGAACTCAGTGGGTGATATAGCATCTGTGGTGGGGGAAGGGGATTGTCAACATCTCAGGTCTACATTTGCCTTGCTTGCTTACTACTACAGGCTGTCCCTGAGGTAAAGAATGTTCTACTTATGGGCACCCCTACATAAGAATTAACTGCTGCTGTATTACATTCAAAAGTCCAACGGACCTATAGAACCAGCAAAGCTGGTTTCCTCTCTCCCCTCTCAATCCTCTTTCTGCACCCCCCTACTCTCTCTACACTTTTAGTAATTGCTCTTTCCTACCAGACCAGTCTTATG
Organism: Mobula birostris; assembly: GCF_030028105.1. Taxonomy (NCBI): domain Eukaryota; kingdom Metazoa; phylum Chordata; class Chondrichthyes; order Myliobatiformes; family Myliobatidae; genus Mobula; species Mobula birostris. The sequence continues at coordinate 117,617,183 of NC_092371.1, read as the reverse complement.
TGATTTTTCTGCCATTCACTACAACAGCGTGGAGCAGCTTAGTGACCACACCAAATGCTTTTTGTGTATTTTCCAACTACAGACAAAATTGAATTATGGATGTCTGTAAAACTGGAAACTGATCATTAACTGGGATGGACTGTTAAAAAAAACATCATGAAAGTTAGAGCAGAGAGTAGAACGTTTGCCAGCCAGGTCATGCTGGTCTTTAACCTCAACTTTTGTATATGGATCTAATTGCATTTACGCCCTCTTTCTATTTGCCTTCCTAGCCCTTTTCTTTTATCATCTGTCAAGTGATTCATAACTATTGATTTTTTTTGCCTCAACTACTGACGTTGGAAATTAACTTCATAGGCTCACAACTACTTATAAGCAAAACAAGCTTTCTATTGTGTATCAGTCAGAATTACATGGAGATTATAATTTCACTTGCCTGACAGCAGCCAATGGATAGGACATTAAAATGCTCAGAGCTCTCCACCTCTTCATGAAGAGGTCAATTGCACTCAGATTGGAGGTGAAAAGAGGCTGAGAGATAAAATGAATTCAAGTTGAGTAAAAAACTGACTGGGGTTAAAATGAGTCAGTGCTGCTGCAGGGTTTCTCTGAAAATTTCGACAATTCCTCTCCTCTGCTTGGCTCACTGAGATCTTTTAACCAATTGTTTGATGCCCCAGATTCCAGCACCTGCAGCCGTTGTGTCAATATCGTACAATGTCAAAAGACAAGGGCAGCTTGGGTATGAAATGGATAATTAAAGTGATGGGAGATTTACAGTTGTGTAGAGAATATAAGTGTTCAACATGGCAATTACTCATTTTATATGACTTCCCAAAATAGAGACTATATTAGATCATACTTCAGTAAGATGGCACTATTAAATGGTAACTGTCTGTAGGCAGCTCCGATGGGAATATTCAAATATTCCCTTTTAGGACTACTATGTCACAGCTTTGAGTAAGCAACATCAAGTTAAGACGTTTAAAAAATCTATCGATATTCAAAATCCATGAATGTTGGATGGCAGACTCGGGTCATGAGTGCAGTTTCCCTTGAAGTAAGTGGAAGCGGGAACATTGTGGTAGTCTACAGGTATAAATGAAATGCAGGGGCCTTAGACTTCCACTCCTGACTATCCTGCTGCCAAAAGTGCAGTCTCTGGAAAATAAAACTGAAGACTTCAGAGCAAGATTGCTGTACCAGAAGGATATCGGGGACTGCTATGTACTCTGCTTTACAGAAGCATGGCTCACACCCTCAATTTCGGATGCAGTGTTGCAGTCCAATGGCTTCACCATTCTCCACAGAGACTGGACAGCTCAGTCTTTTAAAGGCAAAGGAGATGGAGTCTGCTTCATGATTAACTCATCGTGGTACACAGACATGGTGGTCTGTCTCAGTCCTGCTCACCAGACCTGGAACATCTAGTGGTTAAATGTTGTCCACTTTATCTGCTAAGGGGGTTTTCTGCCATCATCCTAGTAATGGTGTACAGTGAACCTCAGGCCAAAGTTGGGCAGACACTGGAGGAACTGAGCAACCCGATCAGCAGGCACAAAACTTCCCTGTCACTGTGAGAGATTTCAACCAGGCTAGCTTGAAGAAGTCTGTGAACAACTACCACCAACACATCACCTGTGGAAACAAAGGAGCTACTGTTTTGCCACCATCAAGTATGTTTACTATGACATCCCACGCCCACACTTTGGCAAGGCTGATCTCCTGGCTGTACTTCCACTCCCAGCGCATAGGCAGAGGCTAAAGACCTCAGTGCCAGTGGTGAGGACTCAGAAGATATGGGTCAAGGGAAGTGGAGCACTGCTTACAGAAAAGTTTTGAGTCAATGGATCACACAATATTCAGAGATTTATCTTCAAGTCTGAATGAATACACAGCAGTTGTCACCAAGACTGTGACAACTTCAAGACCTGTGTCGATGAGCGTGTGCCTTCAAGAACATACTGGACATACCCAAAACGAAAACCATGGATGAACCAAGAGACTCATAGCCTGCTGAGGGTTGGATCTGTGGCATTTAAATACAAGAAATCCAGGCATGACCTATGGAAGGCTGTTTTAAGAACAAAAAAACATACCATTTGTGGTTAGAGATTCGCATCAGCTCTGACAGGTTTTGCAGGCCATTCCTTCCTACAAAGTGAGCCTATCATCATGTATGGCTGTGATGTTTCACTCTCAGATGAGCTCAACGCCTTTTATGCTCGCTTTGAGAAGGAGAATAAAGCTAGACCTGTGCAAATCCCTGCAGCATCTGGTGACCCTGTGATCTCTGTCTTGGAGGCCAATGTCAGAACATCTTTCAGGAGGGTGAACCCTCGCAAGACATCAGGCTTTGATGGTGTACTTGGTGGGGCCCCGGAAACCTGTGCCAACCAACTGGCGGGAGTGTTAAAGGACGTCTTCAGTCGCACACTGCTGCAGTCTGAGGTTCTCAACTGCTTCAAAAGACCATCAGAGAGTAGGGTGAGCTGCCTCAATGATTATCTGTAGTGGCACTCACATCTACTGTGATGAAGTGCCTTGAGAGGTTGGTCATGGCCAGAATCAACTCTTGCCTAAGCGAGGACCTGGACCTGCCTATCACCACAGCTGGTCTCCAGCGGTTGCAATCTCACTGGCTCTCCACCTGGCCTTGGATCACCTGGACAATAGTAATACCCGTGTCAGGCTTCTGTTGATTGATCACAAACAAGAGAAAATCTGCGGATGCTGGAAATCCAAGCACAACACACAAAATGCTAGAGGAACTCAGCAGGCCAGGCATAATCTATGGAAAAGAGTACAGTTGTCGTTTCAGGCCGAGTCCCTTCAGCAGGACTGGAGAAAAAAAGATGAGGAGTAGATTTAAAAGATGGGGGAGGGGAGGGAGTAACACAAGGTGGGGGAGGTGATAGGCGAAAATGGGAGGGGGATGGGTGAAGTAAAGAGCTGGGAAGTAGATTGGTGAGAATGATACAGTGCTGGAGATGGGGGTGTCTGATAGGAGAGGACAGAAGGCCATGGAAAAAAGAAAAGGGGGGGAGGAACACCAGAGGGAGGAAATGGGCAGGCTAGGAGATAAGGTAAGAGAGGGAAAAGGAGATGGGAAATGATGAAGAGTGGGGGGAGGGTAAATTACTGGAAGTTCGAGAAATTGATGTTCATGCCATCAGGTTGGAGGCTACCCAGATGGAATATAAGGTGTTGTTCCTTCAATCTGAGTGTGGCCTCATCACAACAGTGGAGGAACCCACAGATTAACATATCAGGATGGGAATTAAAGGGGGTGGCCATTGGGAGATCCCGCTTCTTCTGGCAGACTGAGTGTAGGTGCTCGGCAAAGCAGTCTCCCAAACTACGTCGGGTCTGACTGATATACAGGAGGCCACACCGGGAGCACTGCACCCAGTATATGACCCTAGAAGACTCACAGGTGAAGTGTCGCCTCACGTGGAAGAACTGTTTGGGGCCCTGAGTGGTAGGTAGAGAGGAGGTGTAGGGGCAGCTATAGCACTTGTTCCACTTACAAGGATAAGTGTGAGAAGAGAGAACAGTGGGGGGAGGTGGAAATGAATGGACTGGGGTGTCACATAGGGAGCAATCCCTGTGTAAAGCAGAAAGTGCAGGGGAGGGAAGTATGCGCTGGTTTCACCTATAACATTATGTTTCTTATTATTGTAATTTACCATTTTTATCATGTATTGTAAGGTACTGCTGCCTCAAAACAACAAATTTCATGCCAGTGATATTAAAACTGATCTGGTTATTATGATAACCAATATTATATATTACATTTCAAGCATTTGAAATTTTTTGGGGGGATCTGGGTGTAGTTGGCAATGCCCAGGATGGAGTTTGTGTGGGAAGAGTTTGGGAAACTGGGAACTGAGGATGGTGTTGAGAGTTCTGCAGTTGCACAGGAAGGTGAGCAATATGTACAAGATGCTGGAGGATGGAAGAACTCAGCAAGTTAGGCAGAGTTTATGGAGAGGATCCTAAATCTTGAAAAAGGCTTAGCCTGAAATGTCAACTGTTTATTGCTCCCCGTAGATGCTGCCAGACTTGTTGAGTTCCTCCCGCATTTTGTGTATTTTGCTTAAGGTGCCTAGCATCTACAGAATCTGTTATGGCCACGGGAAGGTAAGCTGTGCACTGTTGATGATTGAAGATTGAATGCATGGCGTCAGGAAGGGAACCTTCATGTTGGAACATTAGAAGTAGCAGGGAGGGAAGATATGTCTGGCAGTGGGTATCAAGCTGGAGGTTCCAGGGATGATCCATCAAAAGAGAAAAACCCTATGGTGACTCTGAAAGGAACAGGATAGGCTGGGAACTGGTTCTGAAAATGGAATGGTTCCTGTCAATGACATATTGTCTTTGCTGGAGGGCTAATTCTCAGGTGAGGTAAAAGATTATCAGAAGCACCGCAATATCTTCAACAGAACAAATGCACGCTGGAGCAGAGGGCAGAAAGTCGGGCAGTGTTGGATAATGTGAAGGGAGGAAAGGAAATTGGTTCAAAGTTAGAACAAAGTTTTGACTCGGAACAAGGCCAATGATCCAGCCATCAATGTGTCAAAAAAAGAAGCAAAGGAAGGAGGTAAGTTTGTTCAACATGTCCTATGAAGAGTTAGGCAGGGTTAGACCGAAATATCGTAGGTCATCCAGGCCTATCTGATGGTTACATTTGTTACATGATTGTTACATCTCTGCCTCTATGTTGAATCTCCAATAGTCCAGACGTCAATGGCTTAACTTCCACCGAGGTTCCACAGCGAATTTCAATATTCGTAACCTTCTGCGATAAGAAATTCTACTCCACTTCTGAAGTAAATGTATGTCCCCTTATTTTGAAGCTATGGTCCTAAGTTCAAGGTTACACCATAAGGAAAGACATTTTATCCCTGGACAAGGCTACATAGAATATTGCATATTTCACAAAGTTCATTTCTCATTCTTTTTCAATCAGCATCGGCCCAACCCACTGAGACTTTCCCCACAAGGAAACCATTTGATCCCAGGATTCAAGCCTCATGAGCTCTCTTTGAACTGCCTCCAAGCAAGTATATCCATCAGTAAATAAAGAGACAAGAGAGTATGCATTACCTCAGATGTGATCTCACGAAGGCCATATGTACTTGTAACAGGAACTGAAAACCAAAAAAGAAAAATTCTGCAGATGCTGGAATTTGGAACTAAGAATAGAAAATGCTGGAAGCACTCAGAAAATCAGGCAGCTTCAGTGGAATGAGAAACAATCTTTCCTAAAGCATTAAGTCTGCTGGCTGGGCACCCGCATGGCTCAGAGGGAAGTGGTCATGACCTGCATCAGTACTAATTAGCTGTTAGTTCAATGTTCCAGAATTCCAGCATCTGCAATCTCTTCGGTTCCTCACTTTCTGGAGTCCCTTTGCGTTTCCCTCACAACTTCCTCTCAATTCTATCTTCCCAGGTTTGGGGGAAATGTACTCAGCCCCTTCATCAAAATCACTTATGGGTTATAAACAATGAAATGGTGGCGGGGTGAAGATCCGTCTCTACTAAAGGAGGCCTAGGACACTCTTCCCTCCGCTAGCCTGCAGGTCGCCTTTGGACAAGGTGTCGCACCTGCTTTGCCCCCCCCCCCCCCGATCAGATTCACGTGAAGCCACGGAAGCAGGTGGTAGATGGTCATATGAGCAGCCGGTGCAGATCACCTGGTTATGCGACCACTGATGCCAGGCGGACTTTGAAGAGTATTGTTAATGACTGGGGTCACCCATCTTTTAAAGACACTGCTCACAAGAAGTTAATGGCAAACCACTTCTGTACAAAAGGTTTACAAGAATAATTATGGTCATGGAAAAACATGATTGGCCATGTCATAGGATATGGCACAGAGTGAGTGAATGAAACAGTTGAAGTCAGAACACCGTGTTCTGTAATGACCTGCTATAAACCAGCCAGCCTGAAGTGGACTCACCCATCCTGATTCAGCCCTCTGTCCTCTGTCCAACTTTGTATGTGGCATTGTATTGTATTGTGTGCAAATCTGATCACTCCATTACAGGGAGGATGTGGAGGCTTTGGAAGAGGTCAGAAGAAGCTTACCAGGATACAGCTTGGATTAGAGAGTGTGAACTATAAGGAAAGGTTAGACAAACTTGAGCTGTTTTCTCTTGAGGCTGACAGGAGAACAGGGGTTTCCAACCCGGGGTCCATGGACCACTTGCTTAATGGCATTGGTCCATGGCATAAAAAAGGCTGCAAACCCCTGACATAGAAGTTTATAAGATTGTAAGAGGCTTAGATGTTGAAGGCAGTCAGAATCTTTTTCCCAAGGTAGAAATACCAGATACTGGAGGACATGTATTTAAGATGAGAGGGGACAAGTTTAAAGAAGGTGCATAAGAGCAAGGTTTTTACACGATGAGTGATAGGTGCCTGGAATGGGCTGCTGGTGGGGAGGGGAAGTGGTGGAAGTGAAAACGATATTGCAGTTCCGGAGATTGTTTTCAGGCCCATGAGTATATAGGATATGGATGGAAGTAGATAAAGTGCTGGCAGAATAGATTTAATTTAATCTGGCACAGACATTGTAGGCTGCAGCGCCTGTTCCTGTTCTAGACTTCTAGAAATCCAACTACACTATATCTATTGGTTCCTCTTTATCTTCCCCGCTGGCTACATTCTCAACAAGCTAACAAATTTGTCAAGCATTTCTCTTTCATTAAGCTCTGCTCATTCTGCATGACTACATGTCTTTTTTTTTTGTCTCTGTGGATTCCTACTTTGACCTTCCACCATCAGGCACTTGAACCAGTGTGGACAGCTTCACACACCTCAACACTGAACTGGTTCCATAACCTATGGGCTCACTTTCAATAAATTTATTTACTTAGATACTTAATTTGTTTGTTTGCTTATTTTCTGTATTTGCACAGATCGTCTTCTTTCGCACAATGGTTGTCAGTTCTTGTGTGTCGTTCTTCATCAATTCTATTGTATTTCATTTTCTTGTTTGATAGCCTGCAAGAAAATAAATCTCAGGGTAGTATATGATGACATAAACATACTTTGATAATAAATTGTGAGCCCTACAGTGGGGAAGCTGCATGGCCTTGGTTGCTACACGGACCAGGCCCTCAAGCCGCGGCGTCACCTGTTACAGCCACCCAGGACAGGAGGCAGTGTGGGAAAGTACAGAGGCATGATGGGCTTGCTGGAATCCATGCAGGGTTGGGGCCTGGCCCCCTCCAGTCAGTATTGCTTCCATTGTTGGCTCCCTGGAAGACAAACTTGATTGCCTTCCCCTGTGGCTGACAAAGCACGCGACAAGCTGATTTGCCTTTGTCTGTGGCTGACGCAATGTGAGATGATGAAATGCAGCCTACTTGTTCTTGCAAAAACATGGCTTCCCATGCACCATCAATCTCCGGGCCATGCCACTCAGGGTCTTGTGCTAATATTACTTTTTGTGACTGTATGTGCTATCATAACTATGTGCTGTGCCTGACTGTATGTACTGTGTTTTACATCTTGGCCCCAGAAGAATGCTGTAGCTGTATGCATGTATATGGTTGAATAACAACTAAACTTGATTTTGAAATTTAAAATGAAGTTTGAACTTTTTATTTTTTGTTTCCTTTCTTGAATAGAGGAATTACATTTCTAATGTTCCAACCCACTGGGACTTCCAGGCTCTAGGGAATTTTAGAAGATGATATCCAGTTAATTCACTGTGTCCACAGAGACTCCTCTCCAACCTGAGATTTGAATCGCATTAATTTGCCTCATCTTGTTTTTATACTGATAATTATTGATTTAAGTTCCTCCTGCTTTTTATCCTCAGATTTTCCACTATAATTGAATGCTTTTGGTGACCTCCACTATGAAGGGATAGCGTCATGGAATCATAGAAAAGTACAGCACCAAAACAGGCCCTTCGGCCCATCCAGTGTGTGCTGAACCATTTAAACAGCCTAGTCCCATTGACATGCACCGGGACCATAGCCCTGCATACCCATTCCATCCATGTACTTATCCAACCTTCTCTTAAATGTTTAATTGAGCTTGCATGCACCTCCTGCACTGGCAGCTCGTTCACCCTCTGAGTGAAGAAGTTTCCCCTCATGTTCCCCTTGAACATATCTACAATACAAAATACAAAACAGGTACAAAGTATATGGTCAAAGTCTGTTATTTACTGAACTTCCATTATTAACTTCCCACTCATTCTCAACTTCAGCTACTCATTTGAGTATGCCCACAAGGAGATGAATCTCAGGTTTGATTGTGCTTACGGTGTGCATGGTGAACTAAGGCCCTGCGATTAGCACTAATCAAGCATCCACTTGAATAATACAAAAGCACGGAATCTCTGTGCCTATCAACATAAACTTAACAAGCTTAAACAGAAGGTACCAGGAGTCAGCATTACAAAGAGCAAGTTGCTCTAGGAAAACACAAGGAACTCCAAATGAATAACAACTGCCTGCAAGACTATGCTGGACTACAAGAACTTGGGGATCAGCAGGTCTACTGCATCAGTGAGTTGATCAGAGTAGCTGGCCAGGAAGTTACCATGCTAGGAGAAGATTCTTGGGATGCTGAAAGGTCTGAAGGTAGATAAGTCACTTCGACCAGACGATGTACACTCTGAAAGAGCTAGCTGAAGGGATTACGGAGGCATTGCTATTGATCTTTCAAGAATTACTGGATTCTGGAATGGTTCTGGAAGACTGGAAAATTGCAGATGTCACTCCGCTCTCCGAGAAGGGAGCGAGGCAGAAAAAAGGAAACTATAGGCCAGTTAGTCTGACCTCAGTGGGTGGGAAGATGTTGGAGTCAATTATTAAGCATGAGATGCATGAGGCTGCTTTACAAGCTATGAGCCCACGGTGTTACAGGAAAGATCCTAGCATGGATAAAGCAGTGGCTGATTGGCAGGAGGCAAAGAGTGGGAATAAAGGGATCCTTTTCTCCAGTTACCTGCTGGTGACTAATGGTGTTCCACAGGAGTCTGTGTTGGGACTGATTCTATTTATGTTATATGTCAATGTGTCAGATGATAGAATTGATGACTTTGTTGAAAAGATTGCAGACAATATGAAGATAGGTGGAAGAGCAGGTAGTTTTGAGGAAGTAGAGAGGCTACGGAAGGACAGAGAGATTAGGAAAATGGGCATAGATATGGCTGATGGAATTCAGTGTCACAAAGTGTATGGTCATGCACTTTGGTAGAAGAAATGAAAGGGTTAACTATTTTCTAAATGGAGAGAAAATACAAAAAAAAGAGGTGCAAATGGATTTGGGAGTCCTTGTGCTGGATTCCCTATAGGATAATTTGCACGTTGAGTCTATGGTGAGGAAGGCAAATGCAATGTTAGTATTAATTTCAAGAGGAGTAGAATATAAAAGCAAGGATGTGATGTTAAAACTTTATAAAGCACTGGTGAGGCCTCACCTGGAGTATTGTGAGCAGGTTTGGGCCCCTTATTTTAGAAGTGATGTGTTGAAGCTGAAGAGGGTTCAAAGGAGATTCCACAATTGAATATGAAGAGCGTTTGATGGCTCTGGGCCTGTCTTCACTAGAATTCAGAAGACCTTATTGAAAGCTATTGAATGATGAAAGGACTTGAGAGAGTGGGTATGGCGAGAATGCTTCTTCTGGTGGGAAAGTCTAAGACGAATGGACACAGCCTCAGATTAGAGTGGCATCCTTTTAGAACAGAGATGAGGAGGAACATCTTTACCCAATGAGTGGCGAATCTGTGGAATTCTTTATGACAGGCGGCTGTGGAGGCCAGTCTTTATGTATATTTAAGGCAGAGGTTGATAGATTCTCGATTGGTCAGTGCATGAAGAGATATGGGAGAAGGCAGAAGATTGGGGCTGAGAGGAAATTTGGATCAACCATGATGAAATGGTGGAGCAGACTCGATGGGCCAAATGACCCAATTCTGCTCCTGTGTCTTATGGTCTTGTGGCCTTATGGTTCCTTCTTCCGATGATGCTTGGCTGAGCCACCGATGTTCTTTTCGAATTATTATGAATAAACTCTCGTCACTGTCTCTACATCAGAGCCTGACTTTCCTCTGCACTTGGGTTCCACTGTGACATCTGGGGAAAATGTTTCACCTCATCTCTGTCTCGAATAGGTGACCCCTTATTTTTAAAAAGTGTCTCCTAATTTTAGATTCCGCTACAAGGAGCCATCTTCCCTATATACATCATCTCTATTGTTATTGGATCTTATGTTGCAATCAAGTCCCCTCTCAGTTATCTGATTCTATGCAACATCTATCATAGGAGATCTCACACATTCCAGATATTAATCTTGTGAGGCTTCCCTGAACAGCTTCTGCTGCATAACATCCTTCCTCAATCACTTTACATAGTGGCTCAGATGTTGACTCTTCTGTGCCCTGCAAAATGGAAGAATGACCTTCCTCATTTTTTACTCAATTCCCAAGTAATACACTGTAAAATTCTACTGATTTTCTTAATTGCTCGCTCTTCCTGGATTTTAGACTTCTTCAAACAATAGTCCGGAGCATCTTCTTCCCTGTGCAGTGTTCTGAAATCTCCAGTCATTTAGACAATGCACTTCTTTTGTCATTTTCTTGTGAAAAAAGTCCCGGATGTTTGCCCTCTCATCTAACCTATCCACAGACGAAAGAGTTTGTTTTCAGTGTGATTTCATGGGATTAGAAACTGTCATTTGTGAATGCGTCAAGATAAATGAGTTGGAAAAAAATGTTTATTTATTTATTTTTTTTTCACATTAATTTTGTAAAAGTGAATTTTTATTTTGACCCTCAGATTTCTTTCTGGTAGTGATTTTTAAAGTATGTAAGCATGAAGTTCTGTTACCCAAAAAGCCATGACCCAGGCATCACCTGTATATCCTTTTCATTCTCATTACCTCTTCTTCACAGCTTACTTTATTCCCTCTCTCTGTGTTATCAACCAAGTTAGCAACTATACCTTCACCCCTTCACCCATACTACTTAGCCAACTGTTGAAGCTCCTGCACAGATCCTGGTGACACACTACTTGTTATGGTGGAAAGTAGATTAAAATAAAAACCTTTTTAAGTCTGCAACACACACAAAATGCTGGTGGAATGCAGCAGGCCAGGCGGCATCAATAGGAAGAAGTACAGTCGACGTTTTGGGCCAAGACCCTTCGTCAGGATTAACTGAAAGAAGAGATAGTAAGAGATTTGAAAGTGGGAGAGGGAGATCCGAAATGATAGAAGAAGACAGGAGGGGGAGGGATGAAGCTAAGAGCTGGGAAGTTGATTGGCAAAAGGGATACAGAACTGGAGAAGGGAGAGGTGCTCGGTACTCGGTGTCGGAGGGCTGATCAGAGCTCGAAGTTTTCGGACGACTCAGAGTCGGACTGTGGTCAGGCATGGCAGGGAGAGTTTTCTTCCTTCTCCCGTCTGCGTGAGATGTGGGACTTTCAAGAGACATTGAACTTTTTTACTGTGCCATGACCTGTTCTTCATCAAGTTATGGTATTGTTGCACCATTGCAACTATATGTTATAATTATGTGGTTTTGTCAGTTTTTTCAGTCTTGGTCTGTCCTGTGTTTTGTGATATCACACCGGAGGAAATGTTGTATCATTTCTTAATGCATGCATTACTAAATGACAATAAAAGAGGACTGTGCGTCCTCATAATCTAATCTAATCTAATCTAATCTAATCATGGGATGGGAAGCCTAGGGAGAAAGAAAGGGGGAGGGGAGCCCAGAGGAAGATGGAGAGCAGGCAAGGAGTGATTGTGAGAGGGACAGAGAGAGAGAAAAGAGAGAGGAAAAAAGTGGGGGGGGGAGGAGGAAGAGGGAATAAATAAATAAATAAATAAATAAATAAGGGATGGGGTAAAAAGGGGAGGAGGGGCATTAATGGAAGTTAGAGAAATCAATGTTCATGCCATCAGGTTGGAGGCTACCCAGACGGAATATAAGGTGTTGTTCCTCCAACCTGAGTGTGGCTTCATCTTGACAGTAGACAAGGCCGTGGATAGACATATCAGAATGGGAATGGGATGTGGAATTAAAATGTGTGGCCATTGGGAGATCCTGCTTTCTCTGGCAGACAGAGCATAGGTGTTCAGCAAAATGGTCTCCCAGTCTGCGTCGGGTCTCGCCAATATATAGGAGGCTACACCGGGAGCACCGGACGCAGTATATCACCCCAGCCGACTCACAGGTCGTTGTTTCCTGTTAACCAGCCAGTTCTTGATTCTATTCCAACACGCTACCTCCAGTCACATGAGTTTTTACTTTCTGCATTAACCTTGGAAGTACCTTCCCAGTAAATCGATCAAACATGATATGGAACGAGCAGCCTGAGAAAGTAGTTGAGGCAGGTAACATTTAAAAAGTATTTTAATAAGTACACAGATTGGAAAGGAGGGATATAGCCCAAATGTAGGAAATGGTACTAGCTTGGTCAGCATGGAGATATTGGGCTGAATGGTCTGCTTCCATGACACTCTAAGACTCCATTAACTCCATCAATTTGCTGAATGACACTGCTCTGGTGATTGCAATTTTCCTAATTTCTTCTCTCCCTTTCAATACCTGATTTTTACAGCTATTTCTGAAAATTACTTTCAACTTTTAGTTCTGTTTTATTTTATTGAGATACAGCACGGAGTAGGCCCCTCTGGCCCTTTGAGCCTCACAGACTAGCAAACCCCTGATTTAATTCTAGCCTAATCACAGGACAATTTACAGTGACCAATTAACCTGCTAACCGGTACATCTTTGGACTGTGGGAGGAAACTGGAGCACCTGGAGGAAACCCACACGCCACGAGGAGGACTCCTTACAAGGCACGGCGGGAATTGAACCTGCGCTGCTGGTACTGAAAAGCATTGTGATAACCACTACACCACCATGCCATCCCCTGTCATGTAGATGAAAATATAATGCAAACCCGATGCCCATTTTCAGGAGCTATTCAGTTTATCCTTCAGTTCATTGCCCAGCCCAGTTGAAGGATCTTTGCATGGAAAGTGTACAATACGACTTTAGAATAACTTGCCAAACTGTTCAGCCGCTTCATTTTTTTTAATGGTTTGCTTTCTAGGTTTTTGGTGGCCTAGTCTGGATCCTTGTGGCTTCAGCTCATGTTTCATTAGCTGGTGATCAAGGCTGGGTGATGTTCGTTTCGGTCTTCTGCTTTGTTATAACCACGTTGCTGCTCATCCTGTACACAGCTGGAGTTCAGAACAGTTCCTCTGCGTGGACTGCGGTGGTAGGTCTACAGCTAGAGATTGCCGCGTAGTTCTCATGTGTTGTAACATTTTATCTTAAAAATATTCCTAATGTATCAACTTCTTCATAAAAACTCGAGAAAGTCTGCAGATGCTGGAAATCCAAAGCAACAATCGCAAAATGCCGGAGGAACTCAGCAGGTCAGGCAGCATCTGTGGAAGTGAATAAACAGTTGATGTTTGGGCCGAGACCCTTCATCAGGACTGAGATGGAAGGGGGAAGCTGCCCGAATGAAAAGGTGGAGGCAGGGGGAAGAGGCTATCTGGAAGGTGATAGGTGAAGCCAAGTGGGTGGGAAAGGTCAAGGGCTGGAGAAGATGGAATCTGATAGGAGAGGAGAGTAGACTATAGGAGAAAGGGAAGGAAGAGGAGACCCAGGGGGAAGTAATAGGCAGGTGAGAAAAGGTAAAAGGTCAGAGTGGGGAATAGAGGAAGAGAGGAAGGGAATTGTTTCCCAGAAGGACAAATCGATAATCATGTCACCAGGTTGGAGGCTACCCTGATGGAATATAAGCTGCTGCTCCTCCCCCCTGAGGGTGGCCTCATCTTGGCACAAGAGGGGACCATGGATCAACATGTCAGAACTGGGATGGGAATTGGAATTAAAATGCTTAGCCATCGGGAAGTAATCACTGTAGTGAGCTTAAAGCCTGAGTTAAAGTTCAAAGTTTAAGATATATTTATTAGCAAAGTACGTATATGTTACAATATACAACCCCGAGATCCATCTTCTTGTGGGCATACCCAATAAACCCATGATAGAATAATAACCATAACAGAATCAATGAAAGACCAGACCAACTTGGGTGTTCAATCTGTGTGTAAAAGACAACAAAGTATGAAAATACAAAAAGAAAGAAATAATAACAATAATAATGAAAAAATAATCAATAAGCATCGAGAACGTGAGATGAAGGGTCCTTGAAAGTGAGTCCTTAGGTTATGAGAATATTTCAATGATGGAACAAGTGAAGTTGAGTGAAGTTATCCCCCTTGGTTCAAGAGCCTGATGGCTGAGGGGTAAAACTGTTCCTTAACCTGGTGGTGTGAGTTCTGAAGCTCCTTTACCTTCCTCCTGACAGCAGCAGCAGGAAGAGAGTGTGCCCTGGGTTGTGGGGGTCCCTGATGTTGGATGCTGCTTTCCTGGGACAGTGTTTAACGTAGATGTGCTCGATGTTGGGGAGGGCTTGTTGTGGGATTTTCTATGCGACAGATTGGTGTTTCCCTGCTGGGCCACAATGCAGCCAGTCAATAAACTGTCCGCCACACCCCTGTAGAATGCTTGTCAAAGCAGAAACGTTACATGCTTTACTTGATGTTTTAGTGCAGCAGTACAGAATGATCACAAATAAGACCAATTATAAACATAATCCCTATCCTTTGAACATAATTAGTGATTTAATGGAACAGAGAGAGGTAAAAAGGGAATGAATGTAGACTATATGTTTGAATTCAAAGGCCCTTCGGCATCCTGAGCTCACTGGCTGAAATGATTCGAAATTACTTTCCAGCTCAGGGGTACCCAGCATTTTTTATGCCATGGAGCTCAACCATTAACTGATGGGTCCATGGACCCCTGCCTAACTAATCACTAACAAAGTTGCAGAGTTTGAAAAGGGCATGGAAAGAGGTCCTTTAGCTCAATGCTGCCCTTATAGTGGCAGATAACGTGTCTGCTGTCTTCTGAAACCTCAGCCAAGTAACCATTATTCACATGTGGAACTGGTCCACGGGTGTCAGTGCCTTCTGATGAGGGGTGCTTAACTTGACGCTTTAACCACTTCTATTTCTGCAGGTGTTGCCTGTTCTGCTCAGATTTACTGGCAGTTTTGTCTGTTATTTCTGTTTCTAATCTCAGGAAGGGAAATTTGGCTGGTTTTCATGAGCCTGACTTGAGGACAACTACTGCAGCATCCCTTTAGCCTAACGAGCAGTTCACTTACAAACCAGACCTGGCTGTGATATCATTGTGTAGACTGGTTTCTCATTCTCTGTTTCCTCCTCTCTTCCAGGATGTTTTCTACCACTTCATTGCAGCTGTGTTTTATTTGAGTATTGCTGTTTTGGAGGCCAGTGACACAAGGTTTACTCTAATCGATAGGGATCAAAAGAATTACAGAATCAATATTGCTGCCACAGTAAGTCACCATGATGTAGTTGCAATATCAGAATGATAGAGTCATAGAGGTGTTCATCTCAGAAGCAGGCCCTGTCTATACTCACCATTTCACTTATGTTTACTAATTCCATGTACCCACATTAATCCTCACGCTCAAAGGCTTGAGCGGACATTTCTTACATGTTGTGAAAGAATACTTACCTTCATCATTTCCTCAGGCATTGTGTACCAGATTCCAACCATCATCTGGGTGAAAACTCTCTTCAAAATCTCCCAATACTCATCTATACCTATGACCTCTTATTTTAGACCGAGGGAAAACTATCACGCTAGGTGGCGAGGTGGAGATACGGCTCTACCAAAGGAGGTGTAAGGTGTTCCTTCCCTCCGCTCACTGGCAGATCACCCTTGGGTGAGGTGTAGCACCTGCTTAGACCCCCCGATCAGGGTCATTTGAAGCCATGGGAGCCGTTGGTGGATGATTGGATGAGCACAGCATAATTCCTGGTTATGCGACCACTGGCACCAGGCAGACAATTTCTGAAGAGTATTGATAATGGCCGGGGTAAAGACACAGCCCAGAAGAAGGCAATGGCAAACTGCTTCTGCAGAAAAATTTGCCAAGAACAATCATGATCATGGAAAGTCCATGGTTGCCCATATCATACAACACGACACATAATGAAGAAATGAACCCTATCTAATCACATCATAATTTTGTATGTCTCAGTCAGGTCCCCTTATTTTCTTCTGCCCTAGGTAAAACAAACCCTGCAATCAATCCTTCTTAACTGAAATCCACCAATCTAGACAACATCCTGGTGAATCCCTTTTGCACCGTCTCCAGCACAATCCCATCCTTCCTTTAGTATAGTTAAGTAATAGCCCAAGTGTGGCTTAACCACTGTTTATAAAGTTGTATCATGATGCCTCTGTTCATATAATCTCAAAAAAAATTCAAAGTCCAAAGTAAATTTATTATCAAAGTATGCATATGTCACTATATACTACCCTGAGGCTCATTTTCTTGTGGGCCATTCACAGTAGATGCAAAGTAACACAACAGAATCAATGAAAAAATGCACATGACAAAGACAGACAACCATTATGCAAAAGACCACAAGCTCTGTAATACAAAAAAGCATAAAAATGATGATAAATAATTAAAATAACATGCTGAATTTTCCAAATATTAAACGTAAAGAAAGATGCGGTAGAGCTAGTGGAATACAAAACAGACAGCAGGATACAATACAACCGATGGGTGAATATGAAACATGTTAGTATTTGGGATATCAACAGGCAAAGAAAACAGATCATTGTGCGATAAAGGGAAAACTTCCAACAGGATTTACCTTAAGCCTTAAGAAATTCTGCCAAACAGAGCTCAACAGGAAAAATATAATCCAAGGCAATAAACACTTCCACTATTCTCATATTAACATATTCTTTTGGCATAGTATCTTGGTCCAAAACTGATCTGAACAATTTACACTGTGTACATACATCTATTGATGCTTCTGGACACATCTTCAGTGATGTTCCTGGAATCATCGGGGTGTTTCGGGTCTTTCAACATCATACAGCCTCCTCCAGGTGACCCAGCCGGGGCTGATCAGACCCCAGCTTGTGTCCAGATGGCTAGCTACTTATGGCTCCATGGCTCCCCTCTTTTGAACCACAACCATCTTGAAGCCCTCTCTGCCGCATTGGTGGTACTGCGGATGGCTCTCCTCTTCCTCTCTCCCTCGATGTCCAAAATGCTGAAGGCTCTAACTAAGGAACGGGCTGCGAATCCTCTAGAACCAGCCTCCACTGGGAGACACCTCGCTCTCCATCCAGCCTGCTGACAGTTGCTGACCAGCCCTGCGTACTTGGAGAGCTTCCTTTCAAAGCAAAGAACTGAAATAACAAATTTTAGAAAACACCCATGTATATTTGGACACACTTAGATTAACACTACCTAGGACAGAAGGAGGAAGAGGCAAAACAGACATAAAAAATTTGCACAACAGTCAGATAAAATTTCCAAACATTTGCTTTCATCAAAGAAAACAGAATTCAGCACTACATGTGAGCATATGCAATTCTGAAAAGAAGCACACACCATTAAACTTAAATGAAAGCAGAACCCAGAAGAAATGAAGAAATTATTACTATAGAAGAAGAAGTTAACCAATAGAAGAGTATGACCATCCATGGTAGATGTCTCCATGATCTGAGCAGACTAGTTGTTGCCAAGGAAACTTTGAACGCCTGGCTCAGAGTTGGAGACCTCCTCCCAGAAACAGAAGGGTTCCTCGTGGCAGTGCAAGACCAGCTGGTTAGCACAAAAAAAAATCAAAAATGCGTAATAAAAGACAATCAAACTCAAAGTGTTAAATTAAGAAAAGGCCAAGAGAAACCAGGAGCAATCCAACACATTACAGTTTCGTGCAGCAGTTTACAGTAACTCAATCTGATTACTTACACAGGCACAGTCACGTGGGAAACATCATTCACCAAAATTTCGCTTTAAAATGCAAACTCATGAAAGACACCATGCCTTACAATAAATATAAGGCTGATCTGGTTTTAGAGTCAGAATCCTACAAAGTATGTTACGACCAATTCATTATGACAGATAGGGAAATCCATAATAACCGTCTGGATATAATATTGCAGGATAAACAAGCAAGAGCAATTTACTTAATAGATATGGCCATTCCAAACACACCTAACATACAGAAATCAATAAATGAAAAACACCAGAAATATGCAGCACTAAAAGAGGAAATTGAAAGACTACGGAACATGAACGTTGCCCTGATGGTAATATCTACAACTGCTATCATCTCAAAGGCACTACACAACAGCATTAAACAACCAGGCGCGGGCAGCAATATTTATGTAAATCTCCAGAAAGCTACAATTCTAAACACCACTAGAATAGTTCAATAGTTCCTAGCAATTGGGAAATGAGTGTGCTTAGTTATGCCCTTTTCTCAGGTTTTACCAGCTTGAGCTGAGAAAAAATAATAACAAATCATTAGGCAATAAATATCAAGAACATGAGTTATAGAGTCCTTAGAGTGAGCCCAAAGATTGAGGAATAAGTTCAGTGTTGGGGTGAGTGGACTGGAGTGGAAGTTATCCCTTCTGGTTGAAGAGCCTTATGGTTGAGGGGTAATAACTGTTCCTGAACCTGTTGGTGTGGGACTTGAGGCTCCTGTACTTCCTTTCTAATGGCAGAAGTGAAAAGAGAACTTGGGCTGGATGGAGGGGTTTGTTGATGGATGCCAAATCTTCGCAAACTTCTAAGAAAAGCCAAGGATCTGCAAAGGCCGATTAAGCCAGCATCACGCACGCCTTCTTCACCACCCCACGTACCTGTGCTGTCACTTTCCTAACACTCTTCCTCTATTACCAAGATTTAATCTGCTTTAACCTTCAGCACTAACCTAAGCGTGCACAATCTTATCGAAGTCCTTACAGCAGTCCAGGTAGATGACTTCTTCATCACATTGAACAATATACTTAGTTAACCCTTCAAAAGCTTAATTAAATTAATGGGACAGAATTGCCCACGAACATAGCCTTACTGACTTTCCATAATCATTCAAACATGAGGAATTCTGCAGATGCTGGAAATTCAAGCAACACACATCAAAGTTGCTGGTGAACGCAGCAGGCCAGGCAGCATCTGTAGGAAGAGGTACAGTCCATGTTTCGGGCCGAGACCCTTCGTCAGGACTTGACAAAGGGTCTCGGCCCGAAACGTCAACTGTACCTCTTCCTAGAGATGCTGCCTGGCCTGCTGCGTTCACCAGCAACTTTGATGTGTGTTCCATAATCATTCCCTGCCTTTCCAAGTGTAAATGAACATTGTCCCTCGGAATTCTTTAAGGGACTCACTGCCCTGGCTTGCCTTTGCTCTCCTTCTTGTATAAAGGAATCGTAGCAATTATTTATCAGTCATCTGGCACCTCGCCTCTGGCTAGCAAAGATGAAACAACCTCTGTCAGTGTCTTAGCAATATTGTCTCTAGCCTCCCATGGCCACCTGAGATTTATCTCACTAGGCCGAGTGGATTTATTCACGCAACACACATCAAAGTTGCTGGTGAACGCAGCAGGCCAGGCAGCATCTCTAGGAAAAGGTACAGTCAACGTTTCAGGCCGAGACCCTTCGTCAGGACTAACTGAAGGAAGAGTGAGTAAGGGATTTGAAAGTTGGAGGGGGAGGGGGAGATCCAAAATGATAGGAGAAGACAGGAGGGGGAGGGATGGAGCCAAGAGCTGGACAGGTGATAGGCAAAAGGGATACGAGAGGATCATGGGACAGGAGGTCCGGGGAGAAAGACCGGGGGGGGGGAACCCAGAGGATGGGCAAGGGGTATATTCAGAGGGACAGAGGGAGAAAAAGGAGAGAGAGAAAATGAATGTGTGTATAAAAATAAATAACGGATGGGGTACGAGGGGGAGGCGGGGCATTAGCGGAAGTTAGAGAAGTCAATGTTCATGCCATCAGGTTGGAGGCTACCCAGATGGAATATAAGGTGTTGTTCCTCCAACCTGAGTGTGGCTTCACCTTTACAGTAGAGGAGGTCGTGGATAGACAGGAAGCAAAGAGTGGGAATTTTCAGAATGGCAGGCGGTGACTAGTGGGGTACCGCAAGGCTCAGTGCTGGGACCCCAGTTGTTTACAATATATATTAATGACTTGGATGAGGGAATTAAATGCAGCATCTCCAAGTTTGCGGATGACACGAAGCTGGGTGGCAGTGTTAGCTGTGAGGAGGATACTAAGAGGATGCAGGGTGACTTGGATAGGTTGGGTGAGTGGGCAAATTCATGGCAGATGCAATTTAATGTGGATAAATGTGAAGTTATCCACTTTGGTGGCAAAAATAGGAAAACAGATTATTATCTGAATGGTGGCCGATTAGGAAAAGGGGAGGTGTAACGAGATCTGGGTGTCATTATACACCAGTCATTGAAAGTGGGCGTGCAGGTACAGCAGGCGGTGAAAAAGGCGAATGGTATGCTGGCATTTATAGCAAGAGGATTCGAGTACAGGAGCAGGGAGGTACTACTGCAGTTGTACAAGGCCTTGGTGAGACCACACCTGGAGTATTGTGTGCAGTTTTGGTCCCCTAATCTGAGGAAAGACATCCTTGCCATAGAGGGAGTACAAAGAAGGTTCACCAGATTGATTCCTGGGACGGCAGGACTTTCTTATGAAGAAAGACTGGATGAACTGGGCTTGTACTCGTTGGAATTTAGAAGATTGAGGGGGGATCTGATTGAAACGTATAAGATCCTAAAGGGATTGGACAGGCTAGATGCAGGAAGATTGTTCCCGATGTTGGGGAAGTCCAGAACGAGGGGCCACAGTTTGAGAATAGAGGTGAAGCCTTTTAGGACCGAGATTAGGAAAAACTTCTTCACACAGAGAGTGGTGAATCTGTGGAATTCTCTGCCACAGGAAACAGTTGAGGCCAGTTCATTGGCTATATTTAAGAGGGAGTTAGATATGGCCCTTGTGGCTACGGGGGTCAGGGGGTATGGAGGGAAGGCTGGGGCGGGGTTCTGAGTTGGATGATCAGCCATGATCATAATAAATGGCAGTGCAGGCTCGAAGGGCCGAATGGCCTACTCCTGCACCTATTTTCTATGTTTCTATGACATGTCAGAATGGGAATGGGATGTGGAATTAAAATGTGTGGCCACTGGGAGATCCTGCTTTCTCTGGCGGACAGAGCGTAGGTGTTCAGCAAAGCGGTCTCCCAGTCTGCGTCGGGTCTCGCCAATATATAGAAGGCCACATCGGGAGCACCGGACGCAGTATATCACCCCAGCCGACTCACAGGTGAAGTGTCGCCTCACCTGAAGGACTGTTTGGGGCCCTGAATGGTGGTAAGGGAGGAAGTGTAAGGGCATGTGTAGCACTTGTTCCGCTTACAAGGATAAGTGCCAGGAAGGAGATCAGTGGGGAGGGATGGAGAGGACAAATGGACAAGGGAGTCGCGTAGGGAGCGATCCCTGCGGAAAGCAGAGAGAGGGGGGAGGGAAAGATGTGCCTAGTGGTGGGATCACGGAGGTGGTGGAAGTTACGGAGAATAATATGTTGGACCTGGAGGCTGGTGGGGTGGTAGGTGAGGACCAGGGGAACCCTATTCCTGGTGGGGTGGCGGGGGGATGGAGTGAGAGCAGATGTACGTGAAATGGGGGAGATGCGTTTGAGAGCAGAGTTGATAGTGGAGGAAGGGAAGCCCCTTTCTTTAAAAAAGGAGGACATTTTCCTCGTCCTGGAATGAAAAGCCTCATCCTGAGAGCAGATGCGGTGGACATGGAGGAATTGCGAGAAGGAGATGGCATTTTTGCAAGAGACAGGGTGAGAAGAGGAATAGTCCAGATAACTGTGAGAGTCAGTAGGCTTATAGTAGACATCAGTGGATAAGCTGTCTCCGGAGACAGAGACAGAAAGATCTAGAAAGGGGAGGGAGGTGTCGGAAATGGACCAGGTAAACTTGAGGGCAGGGTGAAAGTTGGAGGCAAAGTTAATAAAGTCAACGAGCTCAGCATGCGTGCAGGAAGCAGCGCCAATGCAGTCGTCGATGTAGCGAAGGAAAAGTGGGGGACAGATACCAGAATAGGCACGGAACATAGATTGTTCCACAAAGCCAACAAAAAGGCAGGCATAGCTAGGACCCATACGGGTGCCCATAGCTACACCTTTAGTTTGGAGGAAGTGGGAGGAGCCAAAGGAGAAATTATTAAGAGTAAGGACTAATTCTGCTAGATGGAGCAGAGTGGTGGTAGAGGGGAACTGATTAGGTCTGGAATCCAAAAAGAAGCGAAGAGCTTTGAGACCTTCCTGATGGGGAATGGAAGTATATAGGGACTGGACATCCATGGTGAAAATAAAGCGGTGGGGGCCAGGGAAATTAAAGTCATCGAAAAGTTTAAGAGCGTGAGAAGTGTCACGAACATAGGTAGGAAGGGATTGAACAAGAGGGGATAAAACCGTGTCAAGGTATACAGAAACGAGTTCGGTGGGGCAGGAGCAAGCTGAGACAATAGGTCTGCCAGGACAGGCAGGTTTGTGGATCTTGGGTAGGAGGTAGAAACGGGAAGTGCGAGGTGTGGAAACTATAAGGTTGGTAGCAGTGGATGGGAGATCCCCTGAGCGGATAAAGTCGGTGATGATGTGGGAGACAATGGCCTGGTGCTCCTTAGTGGGGTCACGATCGAGGGGTAAATAATAGGAGGTATCCGCGAATTGTTGCTGTGCCTCGGCAAGGTAGAGGTCAGTACGCCAGACTACAACAGCACCCCGCTTATCGGCGGGTTTAATAACAAGGTTAGGAGTAGTGCGGAGGGAGTGGAGAGCAGAGCGTTCTGAAGGAGTGAGGTTGGAATGGGAACAAGGTGTGGTGACGTCGAGACGGTTGATGTCCCGTCAGCAGTTAGCGATAAAGAGATCCAGAGCAGACAGAAGACCAGAGCGGGGTGTCCATGAAGAGGAGGAGGGTTGAAGACAGGAGAAGGGGTCATCGGTGGGGGTGGAAGAGTCCTTGCAGAAGAAGTAGGCTCAGAGATGGAGATGGCGGAAGAAGAGTTCCGCATCGTGGCGAACACGGAACTCACTGAGGTGTGGGCGAAGGGGGACAAAGGTGAGGTCCTCAGTAAGGTACTAAGCACATCTTTGCCTGCTCCTCTCTCTCTGCTTTCCGCAGGGATCGCTCCCTACGCGACTCCCTTGTCCATTCGTCCCCCCCATCCCTCCCCACTGATCTCCCTCCTGGCACATATCCTTGTAAGCGGAACAAGTGCTGCACATGCCCTTACACTTCCTCCCTCACCACCATTCAGGGCACTTTCTCCTTAATGGTCTTGGATATCACTATCCTGCTCCCTAATCTCTTCGTCTAGTTTGCCTTTCTCTAAAATGAAAACAATGAGAAGTATTCAATTAACACCCCAATCACAGATTGTTCCTTTGATTTTAAAGGCAATTAGTGCTTTCCCTGAAAGTGCCTTGGCATTCTCCTTAATCTCGTCTACCAATGATATTTCATGGATCCCCTTTGTCTTCATCATTTCCTTTATAAATACTTTCCTACATTCTCTGTATTCCTTAAGGGTCTCTCCTGCTCCCGGTTGCCTATACCTGCCACATGTCAAATTTTCATTGAAGCTGTTCAAAAAGAATACATCAATAAAATGTATTGAATATAAAATGAATATTGAATATCAATAAAATGTATTGAATATAAAATGTTAAAGCATCAGAATATCAAGCAGCAGAACAGTAATCAATAATTCAAATTATAATTTGAAAACTCAAATTGAAGTGCTAAAGTCTATTAGTAACAGTGGTCCATGCATATTGTCGAATGGGTTGAAATGTATCATCCAATCTGGGATGTATGTAACTTCAGGCCTTCAATTATATGCTTGACAACTCTCTGTAGTAGCTTTGGGAGGCACTAATCACTTGGGTGGGACAGAAATCTTCAAGCTCCCTACAATACCATCACCTTTGCTGAAACACTGCAGCAATTCAAGTAAATGTTTGACTCAGGGAAATAAGGACTGGGTAATACATGTAGGCTTATCTAGTGGATGCACAATATGAAAAAACACCAAAACTGTTAACCTGAAAAATAGGAACAGGAGTTGGCTATTTGGCCCCTCTAAACTACCCCATGATGTAAATTCAATCCAAATTCAATACCCTGTTCCAGTTTTCTCCACGTATCCTTTGATCCATTTTAATATATAAATCATTCTTCAATCTCTAAGTGTTATTAATATCCTCATTTCCCCAAGAGCAGCTTTACATAAACATTAATTAAATGGTTCTACCTGAGTATCAGAATTGGGACATCATGTAACAAATGTAAAGGATCGTACTTGGAAGTATTGTGTACAGTTTTTCCTAGCTATAGAAAGGATGTTATTAAGCCGGAAAGGATGCAAAAAATAATCGCAAGGGACTGGAAGGCTTGAGTTACAAGGAAAATCTGGAGAGCTGGAATTTATGAGATTGTGGATGACCAGATATAGGTTTATAATGTTATGAAGGGCATTTGAGAATGGTCACAGTCCTTCTCCCAGGATAGGAAATCCTAAAGCTAGGGGGAATAAGTTGAAGGTGAACAGGGAAAGATGTGATGGGAGCAGGAGGGGCAAGTTTTTTACACAGAGAGTGGAACTAGGTGCCACAGGAAGTGATAGATGTGGATCCAATGGCAGTGTTTAAAAGACATTTGGACAGTTACACAGATAGGAAAGGTCTAGAGGGACAGGCAATTGGGGCTAACGGAGATAAGCAACTTGGTCAGCATAGAGCTGGTATAACTTTGTGTGAAGGGTTTGTTACCATGCTATATAAACTCTATGATGCTGTGTCTCTGTTAACCATGAGGCCATAAGACATAGAAGCAGAATTAGGCCATTTGGCCCATTGAGTCTGCTCTGTCACTCAATCATGGTTGATCCATTTTTCCCCTCCTCAGCCCCACTCCCCAGCCATCTCCCCGTAACCTCTGATGCCGTGTCCAATCAAGAATTTATCAATCTCTACCTTAAATATACCCAATGACCTGGCCTCCACAGCTGCCTGAGGTAATAAGCTCCATAAAAATCACCACCCTCTGGCAAAATAAATTTCTCCACATCTCTGCCTTAAATGGACACCCCTCTATCCTGAGGCTGTGCCCTCTTGTCCTAGACTGCCCCACCAAGGGAAACATCTTTTCCATATCTACTCTGTTTAGGTCTTTCAGTATTTGAAAGGTTTCAATGAGATCCACCTTCATCCTTCTAAATTCCAGTGAGTACAGACCCAGAGCTATCAAATGTTCCTAGTATGATAATCCTTCCATTCCTGGAATCATCCTTGTGAACCTCCTCCAAAACCTCTCTGTGCCAGCACATCGAGGGGCCCAAAACTGTTCACAATACTCAAAGCGAGGTCTCACCTGTGCCTTATAAAACCTCAGCACCACATCGCCGCTCTTGTATTCTAGATCTCTTGAAATGAATACTAACATTGCATTTGCTTTCCTCACCACCAACTCAACCTGCAAGTTAACCTTTAGGGTGTTCTGCACAAGGATTCCGAAGTCCCTTTGCACTTCAGATTTTTGGAATTGTTCCCTGTTTAGAAAATAGTTTGCAGATTTATTTCTACTACTGAAGTGTATGACCATGCACTTTCCAATGTAGCATTTCATTTGCCACTCTCTTGCCCATTCTCCTAATCAGTCTAAGTCCTTCCGCATCCTATCTGTTTCCTCAACAGTACCTGCGCCTCCACCAGTCTTCGTATCATCTGCAAGCTTGGCAACAAAGCCATCTATTCCAACATCTAAATCATTGATACACAGCACAGAAAGAAATGGTCCCAACACCAACCCCTGCGGAACACCACTAGTCACTGACAGCCAATCAGAAAAGCATCCTTATATTCACACTCACTGTATCCTAGCAATCAGCCAATGCTCTAGCCATGCCAGTAATTTTCCTGTAATATTATGGATTCTTAATTTGGTAAGCAGCCTCATGTGTAGCACCTTGTTAAAGACCTTCTGAAAGTCCAAATATGCAACATTCTCTGTGTCCCCTTTATCTATCCTACTGGCAATCTCCTCAAAGAATTCCAATAGGTTTGTCAGGCAAGATTTTCCCTTAGGACTTTGTCCTATCTTGTCCTGTGTCACCAAGTCCTCCATCACCTCATCCTTAACAATTGACTCCAATGTCTTCTCAGCCACTGAGGTCAGGCTAACTGGTCTATAATTTCCTTTCTGCTGCCTTCCTCCTTTCTTAAAGAGTAGAGTGACATTTGCAATTTTCCATGCCAGAGTCCAATGATTTTTTTTTAAGATCATTACTAATGCCTCCACAATCTCTGACGCTATCCCTTTCAGAACCTGATGGTGCAGTTCACCTGGTAAGGGTGACTTATGTACCCTTAGGTCTTTCAGCTTTTTGAGCTCCTTCTCCCTTGTAATAATAACTGCACTCACTCTCTTCTCTCATACCCTTCAATACCTGGCACACTGCTAGTGTCTTCCACAGCGAAGACTGATACAAAATACTCACTTAGTTCATCTGCCATCTCCTTGTTTCCTGTTATTGCTTCCCCAGCCTCTTTTTCTAGCAGTCCTATATTCACTCTCATTTCTCTTATTTTTTCTCTCTCTCTTCATGTGCCTTGCGCGTTACACGCTTGGGCGATCACGGCTTTCCACATCGAACGATCCCACGCAGCGTCAATGATATCTCGCACGCTTGGATCTGTTAGTTCTTTCACAGTGTCCAGATATTTTTTTCTTTGCCTTTCTCTTCTGCATTTCCCAGGCATATGGCCTTGTAATGTTAGGCATTCTATTTCTCCCTTTCTGATGACATGGCCCAGGAATTTAAGTTTCCTCTCATTTAATGTTCTCATTAAAGATCTTTTTGTATGGACACGTTGGATTACTGTCTCATTAGTTACCCTATCTCTATATGATATTTTCAGCATTCTTCTAAGAAACCACATTTCTGTTGCTTCCAAGTTTCTTTGGAGTTCTGGTGTTATAGCCCATGTTTCGGAAGCATACAGCAAGATTGACCAGATGTAACATTTTAGTAGCCTAAGCCTTGTTGTTATAGAAATGTGTCTGTTGGT
This sequence comes from Mobula birostris, assembly GCF_030028105.1. Taxonomy (NCBI): domain Eukaryota; kingdom Metazoa; phylum Chordata; class Chondrichthyes; order Myliobatiformes; family Myliobatidae; genus Mobula; species Mobula birostris. Next base: position 117,590,118 of record NC_092371.1, on the reverse strand, counting down.
AAAAATAGGTTTCATTTTTTGGAAGCTGGTTTTGGCAATGGCAATTCTTATTTTTTATATACTTGAAAAAAGCTTTTACTCCACCTGGATATTGTTTTCTAGTTTGCTTTCATATTTCATCTTTTCCCTCCTAATAATTCTTTTAGTTGCTCTCTGTAAGTTTTTAAAAGCTTCTCAATTCTCTATCTTCCTGCAAATGTTTGCTTCGTTTTATGCCCTCTCTTTTGCTTTTACATTAACTTTGACTTCCCTTGACAGCCACAGTTGTACTATTTTGCCATTTGAGTGTTTCTTCATTTTTCGAATACATCTGTCCTGCACCTTCCTCATTTTTTTCCCAGAAACTCATGCCACTGCCGCTCTGCTGACATCCCTGCCAGCATCTCCTTCCAATTTTCTTTGGCCAACTCCTCTCTCATACCATTGTAATTTCCTTTACATCACTGAAATATTGCTACGTCAGACTTTACTTTCTCCCAAAAAAAGTTCAAGTTGAGCTCAGTGATATTGTGATCACTGCCTCCTAAGAGTTGTTTTACCTGAAATTCCCTAATCACCTCCGGTTCATTACATGACACCCAATCTAGTATAGCTGATCACCTAGTGGGCTCAATGACAAATTACTCAAAAAAGCCAGCTTATAGGCATTCAACAAACTTACTCTCTTGAGATCCATTTCCAACCTAATTTTCCCAATCAGCCTGCACATTTAAATCCCCCATGATTATCATAACATTGCCCTTTTGACACGCCTTTTTCTATTTCCCATTGTAATCTGTGGTCCACAACCCAGCTACTGTTGGGAGGCCTGTATATAACTGCCATCAGGGTCCTTTTACCCTTGCAGTTTCTTAACGCAACCCACAAGGATTCAACAGCTTCTGATCCTATGTCACATCTTTCTACTGATTTGATGCCATTCTTTACCAGCAGAGTCACACCACCCCCTCTGCCTACCTTCATATCCCTCCGAAACAATGTGTAACCTTGGACATTTAGATCCCAACTACAACCATCCTTCAGCCATGACTCAGTGATGGCCACAACATCAAACCTGACAATCTGTAATAGTGCAACAAGATCATCCACTTTATTTCTTATACTCTGTGCATTGAGCTATAACACTTATGAGAATCAGAACCAAATCAGGTTCATTATCACTGACATACGTTGTGAAATTTGTTAGTTTTGTGGCAGCAGTACAGTGCATTACATAAATATGCTGCATATATATATATATATATATATATATGCTTATATGCATATATAAATATAAAATCGGTAGTGCAAAAAGAGAACAAAAATAATAATGAGTTAGTGTTCATGGGATTGTCTATTCATTAATCTGACGGCAGAGAAGAAGAAGCTGTTGATGAAATGTTGAATCTTCAGGCTCCTACTTCTCTCTGTTGGTAGCAAACAGAAGAGGACATATCCTGGGGATCATTAATGATGGATACTCCCATTCTGAGGGATCACCTTTTGAAGCTGTTCTTGATGGTGGGGAGGCTAGTGCCCATGATGGAGTCCGCTGAGCTTACAATTCACTGCGGCCTTTCCTGATGCTGTGCAGTGGCCCCCTCCATGCCAGACAGCCATGCAGCCAGCCAGAATGCTAACCATAGTACATCTGTAGAAATCTCCTTGAGTCTTTGATGACATGCCAAATCTCCTCAAACTCCTCATGAAATGAAGACACTGCCGTGCCTTTTCCATAATTACATCTTTATGTTGGGCCCAGGATAACTTATACAGAAAATAACAAAAAAAAAGGACTTAGAAATTTCATTTGTACTTTTGACATTGGTCTAGAAATTCTTTGAAGCCTAGAAAAGTGTGTTAATCAGGTAGTGAATGGTGAGCCAGTGAACATTTGCTGTGAAGCCTGACACAACAATGGTGCATTACACCTAACTTGTGAGCTGTTGTGTAGTTGAAGACCTACAGGGTCAAATCAAGGCCTCTGTGGGGGGGGGGGGCGCAGGGGAGGTCTGTCATTCATTGCTGGCAGTTGGAGTCAAGTTTTCACTGGGTAGGGAATATGAGGATCACAAAGGGTTTTTTTTAAACAGTTTTGCCTGTATTGCCTGCCACTGCGAGCTTACCCTGTAATATCTTAAAATGTTCAGTTTGGGAAAGGTTTTGCCAAATAGATCTATTACACTGCCTTGATCTCACCCAAAACTCAGCTTAGGTTTGTGAATGCTCTTTCTTTCACCCTGCAGTGTCAAGGCTGACTGAAAACAGAAATATCCTCCCCAGCAGATATGACATCCAAAGAAATGCAGAGAATTTTGGAAGTGCTCAGCAGGTCAGGCAGCATCGTGGAGAGAGAAGAAGAGTTTTCGACAGATTCTACATGATCTATTGAGTGTTTCCATAAGAGTATAAGACTATAAGCTACAGGATCAGAACTAGGCCATTTGGCCCATTGAGTCTGCTCCACCATTTCATCATGGCTGATCCATTTTTTCTCTCAGCCCCAACCTCCTGCCTTTCCACTGTATCCCTTCATGCCCTGACCAATCAAGAATCGATCAACCTCTGCCTTAAATATGCATATATCCACAGCTGCCTGATTCTCGACTCTCTGGCTAATGAAATTCCTCCTCAACTCTGTTCTAAAAGGACGTCCCTCTATTCTGAGGCTGTGTCCTCTGGTCTTAAACACTCCCACCATAGGAAACATCCTCTCCACATCCACTCTATCAAGGTCTTTCACCATTCAATGAGGCCACTCCTCATTCTTCTAAATTTCAGTGACAACAGGCCCGGTGGCTTCAACTGCTCTTCTTATGACAAGCTGTTTACTCCTGGAATAATTTTTTGTGAACTTCCTTGAAACTCTCTCTGGTTTCACCACATCCTTTCTAAGATAAGGGGCCCAAACCTACTCACAATATTCCAAGTGAGGCCTCACCAGTGCTTTATAAAGTTTCAACATCACATCCTTGCTTTTACATTCTAGTCCTCTTGAAACGAATGCTAACATCACACCTGCCTTCCTTCCCACAGACTTATCCTGCAAATTAACCTTTAGGGAATCCGGCACAAAGACTCCCAAATCCCTTTGCGTCTCAGATTTTTGTATTTTTTCTGCATTTAGAAAATAGTCAACCCTTTCATTCCTTCTACCAAAGTGCATGACCGTACATTTCCCAACACTGTATTCCATCTGTGGCTTCTTTGCTCATTCTCCTAATCTAAGTCCTTCTGTTGCCACCCAATTTTGTATCATCTACAAACTTCACAACAAAGCCATTATTCCATCATCCAAATCATTGACATATAACATAAAAAGAATCTGTCCCAACTCAGATCCCTACAGAACGCCATTAGTCATTGGCAGCCAGTCACTCTTTCTCACTCTTTGCCTTCTGCCAATCAGCCATTGCTTTATCCATGCTAGAATCTTTCCTGTAATACCATGTGCTCGTAGCTTGATAAGCAGCCTCATGTGTCGCACCTTCCCAAAGGACTTCTGAAAATCCAAGTACACAACACCCTCCTTTGTCTTTGCTGCTTGTTATTTTTTCAAAGAATTTCAACAAACTTGTCAGGCATGATTTTCCCGTAAGGAAACCATGCTGACTACAGCCTATTTTATCATGTACCCTGAAACCACATCCTTAACAATTGACTCCAACGTCTTCCGAACCACTGGGATGAGACCAGTTGGCCTGTAATTTCCTTTCTTCTGCCTCGCTTCCTTCTTGAAGAGTGGAGTGACATTTGCAATTTTCTAGTCTTCCAGAACCATTCCAGAATCTAGTGAAACTTGAAAGATCATTACTAATGCCCCCACAATCTCTTCAGCCACCTCTTTCAGAACCCTGGGTGTACACCATCTGATCCAGGTGACGTATCTATCTTCAGACTTCTCTGTTTCCCAAGAACCCTCTCTCTAGTAATGGTAACTTCACACACTTCATGACTCCTGACACCTGGAACTTCCACCATACTGCTGGTGTCCTCCAGAGTTTTCAGGTTTTATTTCAGATTTCCAACAAGTGCAGATTATTGGCTTTTCATTCATACTCTTCACTTTAAAGAGCAGAAGCCATTTAAAAAAATATTTCTTTGATATTGAAGGTGTAATGAAATTTAGCCCTTGCCTTTATGTACTAAATTAACTGCACCAAGGAAGGCAAGTGCAGTGGGAGCAAAACTGAGGGCTTCACAATTTGAAGCCAATATTGTTCTCCACCAGACACCAGACATTCATGATTTCAAATCCCTCACCAACAATGATCAAGAGTTGGAGTTCAGTGAAGTATTTCCTAAATGCAAGGTGCTCTTGTCTGATTTTAACACAACAAATCCTGCCATAAGTAAATCAGCAAAAAAGACTCTTTGGGGATTAATGTGAGCATTGAAATGGTTTAGAAGACATGGCTGCCCAATGGTAAACCTTTGAACCTTCTGTAAGTTAAACTGAAGAGAGTTCAAGAACTTGCTTGGTGTAGAGTGGAAAGGAGAGCTTTATACAATTATACAAAAAATATCACATATTTATTCTGCAACAAGCCTTCTTTTCTAGATATTATTTTCCTGTAAACCTTTTTGTGTTTCAGGTGTTTGCATTTGCGGCCACCTTACTGTATACGACGCATGCTATATGGTCGATAGTGAGATGGAAGAAATCCTCATGAACAAGAAGACAGGCAACACATACCCCCAGAAGATTTTACCGTCTTCCCAAAACTGTTGATTTGTCCTTCCTTATTATTGTTTTATATCCATCTTTAATGCAACTGTGATTACAGTGTTTATATATAGCCATGAAAGTACACAATACAATTGATGCATTGCAAAAAGTACCTGATATGTTCAGTTTGAGTGACATATCCTTTTGGTATCTTGTTCCATGTTAATAATACATATCTCAATAAAGCAGAGGTACGAATCAAGCCTTTCTGCATGGAGATTTTAAAACGATGTTCTATGTTCTATTTTCTATCCCTCCTAAGTGTGTGCATGAAAATTCTCAACAGTGCACACGGAAGAAAATGCAACAATTTACCTTACAGCCTCGTATTTTGGAAATGTTACAATACATACGGGTTAAGATACTCGACCAGCATGCAAACGCTGAAGCAATTAAAATGCTGAAAAATGAAAAAAAGTCTTGCATCAGTAATGGCTGGGCATTGTTAGATTAACCAGAAAGCACCATGACATTCAGTAGGCCAGGCAACATCAGTGGACAGAGAAACAGAGTAACTATCTCGGGTCATCGGAATGGGCTGCAATCCTATTTGGTTCACTGGTATCCTTCATAGAAACAGGCTCACTATCTTTATCTGTTTTTTTTAGCGTGTCGCACCAGACAGCCGGCCATTCTTGTCTGGCGCGTGGTGTCAGGATTGGTCTCCTTTCGGATTAACCGGGTCACGATATGAATGTTCCTGACTCAACCCTTGTTTTTTCACAAGGCCGAGTGGCCAGCTCGACGCTCAACCCGGCACAGATGGAAAGCGTGCTCGGGGGGGTGGCCCGACCTGGATTCGAACTCGGGAGCCTTCGCTCCGGAGTCCGGCGCTGATGCCATTGAGCCACCAGTTTTACCTGGCACAACTATAACTGCAGCCTATGGACACATACCACTGAAATATTCTAGCTGCCTTGAAGTGTTGAAGGCAACTAGGAACAGGCGACTAATGCTGACCTTACCATCGATGCCTATATCCTATGAAAACACGTTTTAAAGAAGCATGATATAATTCATTTCTAGTGCTTGGATATAGTGTTATATTGAACTGAACTGAACTACATTGAACATTCTTAGACTATTTCGATGACTTTGTCGTTCGGTGTTTTATATTCTGTGTTTTTCGCTCGTCTTTTGCCATTTGAATGATTTGTTCCTTCTTTTTTGCTTGCTGGTTTTTTGATGTTTTCTTTGAAAGGGTTCCGTTGTGTTCCTTTGTTTTGTTGCTGTCTGTGGGAAGAGGAATCTCAACGTTGTATTCTGCATACGTACTTTGATAATAAATGTACTTGGAATCTTTGAACATGAATGTTGTTGCTGGAGGAATTTTGGTCAGGACAGATTGCACTCTCTTAAAAGTTCGATTTGTCAGATTTTCCACCCTTTGATCTTAACTGGATGGTGAGGCAGGGTTTGCCCTGGAGTATATAGAGACTTGTCTTCCTTATTACCCTACCTACACAGAGGAATCTGTCATCCAGGGGTAAAGGGGGAGGAACCTCAAATGAATGGTATCTGAGGCCCAACACAAGCCTGAAGGACAGCTCCTCATCTTTAACGCAGAATAATTCAAATAATAAGCATATTTTCCAGTTTCTGATAATGCACTATTTTTCTCTGTCCTTGGCTTTCGCCATTGCCAAGGTGAGACCAAACACAAACTAGAACATCGCCTTATAGTCCGCATTGATAGCCTACACCCAGTTTCTGGTAGCCCATGTCTCCTTTGTTCCCTTCTTACTCCCAGTGGTCCACCTGGATTCACCCTCCCCTCACCCAAGCCCCCTGATCTAGGTTCAGTATCCTCTTCCATCTAGTTCCGTCTGCCCTTCACCCATACACCTATCCACCTGCTGTCCTTCAATCTGGGACCAGTCTTTTATCCCTTCCCAATCTAGCACCATCTGCCTCTCATCCCTCACCTCACCCGTTCTCATCACCTCCTTCCTGTATGCTCTCAGTTCCGATGTAGGGTCTTGACAGATTCTGCCTGACCCACTGAGTTAATACAGTGGTTTGTTTCTCTTTGCTCCCAATTTCAGACTCTCTTGTGTCTCCAGCTGGCAAATCTCTGATTATCTCATATCACCCCATCTCCCAACCACTATCATAAGTCTCACAATCCCAGACTCTCGCGTTCCTCCCTCAAAATTCAGGCTCCTTGTCACCTTCCCAAAGTTTCTGCTACCCACCGTCCCTATGTACATCCCTCATATACCCCAAAATTACTTGGATGGGGATACATGCTGGGAATTTTCCTCACAGAAACATTGATGAGACAGTTATTTTGACCTCCAGAAGAAAACCCTGAATTGGATGCCTGGACCATGCCATGAGGTGTCCAGGTGACCTAACACTCACAAATAAAACTCTTCTCATTTACAATGGTGCTGGTGAATCTCAGTGACTTCTGGTGGGTGGCTAACGAAACAAGGAAAATAACTAAATACTTTGTTAATCACTATTTATGGCAAACGATAATCAAAAGCAATAGCCTGTAACCTCTCTTTGGATTTAGAGGCAGAACTGAGGCGAGGTGAGGCTGAGAGCGAGGAAGATCCGAGGTTCAATCAATGTAAGCACCAGGCTGAATTGGAAAGGTCAGGTGCAAATCGAATCGAGGCGATGGGGTCCATGCTTCACAGCGTATCGAAACGACTGAACCTGATGTTTGGACGGCGCTGATTTAAGTCACAAGCCGGATCAGAAAGTCGGTTACAATCCGATTCGAGGCACGGGGGTTCGCGCCCCGGAGTACATCGAAGAGACCGAACCCGATGTTTGGACAATGACTTAAGCGCCGGGCCAAATTGGAAAGGTCGGGCCCAGGCCAAATTGAAGCGGCAGGTCCAGGCCTAAGACTGTAGCAAAACGACAGAATCTGATGTTCGGACGATGTTTTAGACGCCAGGCCAGATTGAAAAGGTCAGGGTGTCGGGGCTTGAGGTGAGGGATGGGCTCTGTGCTGAACTAAGTTTCTGGGAATGGACTCTCTTTGTGGACTTCAGTTCTGAAAGCTATTTGCTCGTGTTTATTGTTTGCATGATTTGCTTTGATCTCTCTGCATGCTGGGTGTTTGATGGTCTTCTATTAATGGATTCTTTTGGGTTTCTTTGTTTTGTGACTGCCTGTAAAGAGACAAATCTCAAGGTTGTATAATGTATACATACTTTGATAATAAATGAACTTTGAATTTTTGAATTTTGAAATCCAAGGTAGGGATTGAAATAGGTAGCTAGCCTTTATTACTGAGAAAATCAAAACAGTTTGGGAGAAGGAAGGGCAGAAGTCAGATGCTAGAGAGTACCCCTGTGGCTATCCTCCTTAACAATAAGTACTCCTGTTTGAGTACCGTTGGGGGAGATGGCCTACCTGGGGGAAGCAACAGTGGTCATGCCTCTGGCACAGAGTCTGGCCCTGTGGCTCAGAAGGGCAGGGAAAGGAAGAAGATGGCAGCAGTGATAGGGGACTCTATAGATAGGGAGTCAGATGGATGATTCTGTGTTCGCAGGAAAGAAACATGGATGGTAGTTTGCCTCCCAGGTGCTAGAGTCTGGGATGTTTCTGATTGCATCCATGATATCCTGAAGTGGGAGGGTGAACAGTCAGAGGTCGTGGTACATATTGGTACCAACAACATAGGTAGGAAAAGGGAGGAGGTCCTGAAAGCAGACTACAGGGAGTTAGGAAGGAAGTTGAGAAACAGGACCTCAAAGGTAGTATTCTCGGGATTACTGCCTGTGCCATGCGACAGTGAGTATAGGAAAAGAGTGAAGTGGTGGATAAGTGCCTGGCTGAGGGATTGGAGCAGGGGGCAGGGATTCAGATTTCTGGATCATTGGGACCTCTTTGGGGCAAGTGTGACCTGTACAAAAAAGACTGGTTGCACTTGAATCCAAGGGGGAACCAATATCCTGGCGGGGAGGTTTGCTAAGGCTATTGGGGAGAGTTTAAACTAGAATTGTTGGTGGCTGGGAACCGACCTGAAGAGACGGAGGAAGGGGCTGTTGGCTACAAATAGAGAAAGCTTGGAGACAGTGTGAGATAAAGATAGGCAGTTGATAGAGAACGGATACGCTCAGACTGATGGTTTGAGATGTGTCTATTTTAGCACAAGAAGCATCATGAAAAAAGCAGATGAGCTTAGAGCATGGAATAGTACTTGGAGCTATGACATTGTGGCTATTACAGAGACTTGGATGGCTCAGGGGCAGGAATGGTTACTTCGAGTGCCAGGCTTTAGATGGTTCAGAAAGGACAGGGAGGGAGGCAAAAGAGGTGGGGGCGTGGCACTGCTGATCAGAGATAGTGTCCCGGCTGCAGAAAAGGAGGAAGTCATGGAGGGGTTGTCTATGGAGTCTCTATGGGTGGAAGTTAGGAACAGGAAGGGGCCAATAACTCTATTGGATGTTCTTTATAGACCACCCAATAGTAACAGGGACATCGAGGAGCAGATAGGCAGACAGATTCTAGAAAGATGTAATAATAACAGGGTTGTCATGGTGGGAAACTTTAATTTCCCAAATATTGATTGGCATCTCCCTAGAGCAAGGGGTTTAGATGGGGTGAAGTTTGTTAAGTGTGTTCAGGAAGGATTCCTGACACAATATTTAGATAAGCCTACAAGAGGAGAGGTATTGGGAAATGAATCTGGTCAAGTGTCAGGTCTCTCTGTGGGAGAGCATTTTGGAGATAGTGATCACAATTCTATCTCCTTTACCATAGCATTGGACAAGTTAGGGAAATGTTTTATTGGAGTAGGGGGAAATATAAAGCTATCAGGCAGGAACTTGGAGGCATAAATTGTGAAGGGATGTTCTCAGGGAAATGTACAGCAGAAATGTGGCAAATGTTCAGGCGTACACTCCAATGAGATGGGGAGAGGATGGTAGGGTACAGGAACCATGGTGTACAAAGGCTGTTGAAAATCTACTCAAGAAAAAAAGAAAAGCTTATGAAAGTTTCAATAACTAGGTAATGATAGAGATCTAGAAAATTATAAGGCTAGTAGGAAGGACCTTAAAAATGAAATTAGGAGAGTCAGAAGGGGCCATGAGAAGGCCTTGGCAAGCAGGATTAAATAAAACCCCAAGGCATTCTACAAATATGTGAAGAGCAAGAGGATAAGACATGAGAGAATAGGACCAATCAAGTGTGACAGTGGAAAAGTGTGTATGGAACCGGAGGAGAAAGCAGAGTTACTTAATGAATATTTTGCTTCAGTATTCACTATGGAAAAAGATCTTGGTGATTGTAGGGATGATTTACAGTGGATTGAAAGGTTCAGTATATAGACATTAAGAAAAAGGATGTGCTGAAGCTTTTGGAAAGCATCAAGTTGGATAAGTCTCCGGGACTGGATGAGATGTACCCCAGACTACTGTGGCAAGCGAAGGAGGAGATTGCTGAGCCTCTTACAAGGATCTTTGCATCATCGATGGGGATGGCAGAGGTTCGAAAGGATTGTAGGGTTGCAGATGTAGTTCCCTTATTCAAGAATGATAGTAGAGATAGCCCAGGAAATTATAGACCAGTGAGTCTTGCTTCAGTGGTTGATAAGCTGATGGAAAAGATCCTGAGGTGCAGGATTTATGAACGTTTAGAGAGGCATAATATGATTAGGAATAGTCAACATGGCTTAATTTTTTTAGGATGTGACTAAACATGTTGATGAAGGTAGAGCAGTAGATGTAGTGTATATGGATTTCAGCAAGGCATTTGATAAGATACCCTGTGTAAGGAGGCATGGGATGCAAAGGGACCCAGCTTTGTGGATCAAGAATTGCTTTGCCCACAGAAGGCAAAGAATGGTTGTAGATGGGTCATATTCTGTATGGAGTTCAGTGACCAGTGGTGTGCCTCAGGGATCTGTTCTGGGACCCCTTCTCTTCGTGATGGAGGGATGAGTTAGTAAATTTGCTGATGGCACAAAAGTTGGGGGTATTGTAGATAGTGTGAAGGGCTGTTAGAGGTTACAATGGGACATTGATCGGATGCAAAACTGGGCTGAGAAGTGGCAGATGGAGTTCAACCCAGGTAAGTGTGAGGTGGTTCATTTTGGTCGGTCAAATTTGATGGCAGAATATATATTACACCTTTCTCAGAAAGGTGTAATAGCAATTGTATATAATATAATTATGAATTTATGTCCTGATGCCTCTAATAAAATTAAAGCTGACTGGGAAAGAGGACTTGAGATTAATATACCGACTGAAAAATGGAAAAAAATTCTTCAGCTGGTGAATTCATCCTCTGTATGTGCTAAGCATAGGTTGATACAGTTTAAAGTAGTTCACAGGGCTCATATGTCCAAAGATAAACTATTTCGTTATTACTCTTATATTAATCCAATATGTGACAGATGCCAGTCTGAGGTTGCTTCTTTAACTCACATGTTTTGGTCATGTCCCTTGTTGGAGAAATATTGGAAAGATATTTTTGATATTATTTCAACGGTCCTAAATCTAGACTTACAACCTCATCCAATTCCTGCTATCTTTGGATTACCAATGATAGACTCAAATAATTTAACCTCTTCATCACGAAGGATGATTGCATTTCTTACTTTAATAGCTAAAAGGTCCATCTTGTTGAATTGGAAAGGGATCAACCCTCCTACAGTATTTCATTGGTTTTCACAAACTATGGTGTGTCTGAATTTGGAGAAAATTAGAAGTGCAGTTTATGACCCTTCTATTAAGTTTGAAAAAATTTGGAGGCCATTTATTCAGCATTTTCATTTGATGTAATTTGATCATTTCCAAACTGGTTTTATTTCTCTGTACTGTTGTTGGAGGGGAGTGGAGGCGTCGACGCTGAGGTTTTCTTCCTTTCCATTTTTAAGTTGCTAGTTTTGCCCAAGTCTTTTAGTTTAGTATAGTTTTTTTTTTCTTTTGGGATGGGTTTTTTCTTCTTTTTTTTGTCTTTTTCCTTTTTTTTGCTTTATATTATCCGTGATCAGTTCTACATGTATGGGAGTTTTGGTAATTTCCACTATTTGGTTTTGCAATTACTCTTTTTTTAAATGTAATAATACATCTCATATTATCTGTATTATTGCTATGTTTTGTTTCTATATTTTGAAATTAATAAAAAGATTGAAAAAGAAAGAAATTTGATGGCAGAATATAGTATTAATGGTAAGACTCTTGGCAGTGTGGAGGACCAGAGGGATCTTAGAGTCTGAGTCCATAGGACACTCAAAGCTGCTGCATAGGTTGACTTTGTGGTTAAGAAAGCATACGGTGTATTGGCTTTCATCAACCATGGGATTGAGTTTAAGAGCTGAGAGGTAATGTTACAACTATATAGGACCCTGGTCAGACCCCACTTGGAGTACTGTGCTCAGTTCTGGCCGCCTCACTACAGGAAAGATGTGGAAACCATAGAAAGGGTGCAGAGGAGATTTACAAGGATGTTGCCTGGATTGAGGAGCATGCCTTATGAGAACAGGTTGAGTGAACTCGGCCTTTTCTCCTTGGAGCAATGGAGGATGAGAGGTGACCTGATAGAGGTGTACAAGATGATGAGAGGCATTGATCATGTCGACAGTCAGAGACCTTTTCCCAGGGCTGAGATGGCTAACATGAGAGGGCACAGTTTTATGCTTGGAAGCAGGTACAGAGGAGATGTCAGGGGTAAGTTTTTTACACAGAGAGTAGTGAGTGCATGGAATGGGCTGCCGGTGATGGTGGTGGAGGTGAATGCGATAGGGCCTTTTAAGAGACTCCTGGACAGGTACATGGAGCTTAGAAAAATAGAGAACTATGGGCTACCCTACGTAATTTCTAAGGTAAGGACATGTTTGGCACAGCATTGTGGGCCGAAGGGCCTGAATTATGCTGTAGGCTTTCTAAATTACTATGCTTCTAAAATCATAATAAAATTAAGTAGAATTAACATAGCTTTAATTTGTGTTAGTACTCTTTGAGGATGTAATGAGCAGGGTGGAATTACAAATACTCAGAACCATGAGTGTATTTTGAGTTTATACACGTTGTAGACAATTGCCCCATAACTATTCTCTGCAAGTGAACACTGCAAGTGATGTTAAGACTCATAGCACAAACAATCGAAATCACTTCTAAAGTTTATAACAACTAAGTAAATGCTCTAAATTAAAAAATTAAGAGAAGGCTCTACAAATAATACAAGCATGAGAATAATACAGACATTGCCAAGATCTATAATTTACAAAATACAGTGTAATCTTGTACCCTCTGTTCTCCAAGGCTGTCATGCCTACTTAACTCTGAACTGTAACTCTTGAATTTAACAAGATTATTTCCACAGGTGGAAGATTTTACGGTTGTGCTTCCACGATGAATTCCATTAAGCCCTAGAAGCAGAGATAACAACTCCAAAGCAACACACACACACACAATGCGGGAGGAACTCAGCAGGTCTGACAGCAAATGAATAAACAGTCGATACTTCAGGTCAAGACCCTCCTTCAGGACTCTTAGCAACTCTGTATCTGTCTGATATCGATTGCTCTGTACAATCTTCCCATTCCCTGGAGAATTCCCCACATTCCCCTCTGTTGAGCGAAGTGGCTAAGCTGAAATTCTACTTTCCATCAAGTGTTGATGTGCCACCAGAGCCATAGTAAGTGACCTATCTACAGAGATACCATAAGCAACATGATGTGCATTATATCAATATTTCATTATTATTTGTATTCTAATTACTCAACATTTATCATCTTCTACTCTGAGCAGGGGTTATCAGTGATGATTCAGAATATGAATAAATATTGCAATACTACTTCTAACATTGCACCTTCAGCAGAATCATCACATATGTGATTGTTTTGAGCTCTAAATAATCATAATAATCTACATAAACTTACAACAGGTGATACGTGTGAATGTATTTCATTTCAGATGCAATTCATTTTTGTCTGAAGCATACAAATACTATTACCAAATTTTAAAAAAACACTATGGAAATAACTTTGTCCTTAATCAATCGTTCTTTCAGCTTTCTTGAATAAAATTAAAAACCTACACCAGCATCAAAATCAGAATTAGGCTTAATATCAGTGGCATATGTCATGAAATTTTTTGTTTCTGTGGCAGAAGTATAATGCAATACATAATAATAGAGAAAAAATGTAAAATGCAGTAAGTAAATATATATTAAATAGTTAAATTAGGTACAGAGTGCAAAAATAAAAGGAAGTAGTGAGGTAGTGTTCTTGGGTTCAGTGTCCATTCAGAGATCTGGTGGCAGAGGGGAAGAAGCTGTTCCTGAGTCATTCAGTGTGTGTTTTCAGGCTTCTGTACCTCCTTCCTGATGGTGGCAATGAGAGGAGGGCATGTCCTGGGTGATGGGAGTCCTTAATGGTGGATGACGCCTTTTTGAGGCATCACTCCTTGAAGATGTCCTGGATACGACGGAGGCTAGTGCCCATAAAGGAGTGGACTCAGTTTACAACTCTCTGTAGCTTGTTTCAATCTTGTGCAGGCACCCCGCCACCCCCCGACCCCCAGCCTTCCTTAACAGATGGTGATTCAGCCAGTTCGAATGCTCTCCACGGTACATCTGTAGAAATTTGTAATTGTCTTTGGTGACAAACCAAACTCTAATGAAATACAGCCGCTGTCGTGCCTTCTTTGTAGCTGTGTTGATGTGTTGGGCTCAGGATAGATCCTCAGAGATATTGACACCCAGGAACTTGAAATTGTTCACTCTTTCCACTTCTGATCCCTCTATGAGGACTGGTGTGTGTTCCCTCATTTTACCCTTTCTGAAGTCCACAATCAGTTCTTTGGTCTTACTGATGTTGAGTGCTAGGTTGTTACTGCAATGCCTCTCAACCAGCTGGTATAGCTCTCTCCTGTATGCCCTCTCATCACCAACTGAAATTCAGCCAACTAGAGTTGTGTCATCACAAACTGGCCACACAGTCATGGGCATAGAGAGAGTAGAGCAGTGGGCTAAGCACACATCGGTCAGCAAAGTGAAGGTGTTACTTCCCATCTGCTCAGATTGTGGTCTTCCTGTTAGGAAGTCAAGGATCCAGTTGCAGTTGGAGGTACGGAAGCCCAGGTTCTAGAGCTTTTCGATCAGAACCTGTAGGAATGATGGTGTTAAATGCTGAGCTGCAGTCAGTAAGCAACATCCTGACATAGATGTTTGTACTGTCTAGGTGATCTCAGGCTGCATGAAGAGACAATGTGATTGCACTTGCCATTGACCTATTGTGGTGGTAGAAAAATTGCAGAGGGTCCAAGTCCTTGCTGAGACAAGAGTTAATTCTAGCCATGACCAACCTCTCAAAGCACTTCAACACCATAGACGTGAATGCTAAGAGGTGTTGAGCTCATCTGGGAATGAAGCATCACTGCTATTCATGATGTAGGAAGTAATGGCCTGCAAACCCTGCCAGAGATGATGTCTATCTGATACCACTTCCAGGCTCACTCAGAGTTATTCCTTTGTTCTTGAGATAGCCCTCCTTAAGTTGTACCTGGTTTCCTTATACAAGTGTCCCCCGCTTTTCGAATGTTGGCTTTATGACACCTCGCTGTTACGAAAGACCTACATTGGTTACCTGTTTTCACTAACAGAAGGTGTCTTCCTGTTATGAAAAAAGGCAGTGCATGCCCTGAGCAGCCAAGCTCCTCCCCCGGAACTGCATTCTAGCCGGCATTGCTTAAACACGTGCCTGTGAGCATCTGTGTTTTATTGCTGAGCCCAATGGCAGGAAATTGTTGGCTAAAAGGTAAAGAAAAAACAAGTGAGAAAACACTCATCTCAAGAACAATTAACCCAGTTACATTCCTCCCCTTCTCTATTCTCACAAGTGAAATTGTGCTATTGCAAACAGAAAGAAGTTGGAGTGCAAAGAGTTAACTGATGCATCTTCAAATGCCTCCTAGTTGTGAGGCTGACGTCACACAAGTTGCACTATAAATTCAGTGATGAATCTAACCGTGCTGGCAATAGGCAGTAAGATTCATGTCAACTTTCTGTGCACTGTGTTTAACACCATGTCAGCTTCAGACACATCTAGCCCCATCCCATCTGGGTGCAAGGTACTTTCATCATTCCCAGATGCCCTGATGGTTGGTGAAATCATAAGTAGCGTTATTATATGATTACTGTATTTGTGTATTTGCCTTTGGATGTTTTAATGCTGCTGCCTTCGTATCGGTGCGGGTATTCAGTGTATAGGTAATGAACACCTGGTATACATGAAGCAGAGGTCCTCCCTCCAATCAAAGAGACAGTTATCGGGTCCCATTTACCTGTGTTTGGTTCCTATCCCTTTAAACATTGCCAATCTATGTACCTGTTTAAATCTGTTTCAAGCATCTTCGTCTTCACTGGCAGCTCATTTCATATATGACCATTCTTTTGTGAAAAAGTTTGCCCTCGGGACAGTTCTGAATCTTTTCCCTCTCAACTTCAATCTAAACCCTTTAGTTTTAGGCTTTCCTACCCTGGGAAAGAAAGACTCTGCACATTCACCTCAACGATGCTCTCATAATTTTATCCAGATCTGTCAGTCACTCCTCTGCCTCTTACCCTCGAGGGAAAAGCTCCCAACCTACCCATCGTCTCCTTATAACGCCAACACTCCAATCCTGCAGATTCTTTAACGAAATAACAGGCAGGATAGACAAAAGAGAGTCATTGTATGTTGGGTACTTGGAAGTTTAGAAGGCATTTTACAAGGTGCCACACATGAGGCTGCTCAACAAGATATATTACAGGAGAGATACTCGCATGGATGAAAGATTGGCTGACTGGCAGGTGGCCAAGAGTGGGAACAAAGATGGACTTTTCTTGTTGGCTGCCTGTGACTAGTGGTCTTTTGCACGAGTCGGAATTGGGACCACTTCTTTTCTCGTTATCTGTCAATGATTTGGAAGATGGAATTGATGGCTTTGTGGCCAAGCTTTTGGAAGATACTAAGATAAGTGGAGGGGCAGTAGTGTTGAGGAAGTGGGGAGTCTGCAGACGGACTTAAAATGATTAGGAAAATGGGCAAAGAAGTGGCAGATGGAGTACAGTGTAGGGAAGTGTATGGTCATGCACTTTGGTAGAAGAAATAAAGGTGTAGACTACTTTCTAAGCAAGGAGCAAATTCAGAAAGCGGAAGTGCAAAGGGACATGGGAGTCCTCGTGCATGATTCCCTAAAGGTTGAGTTGGTGTAAGGAAGGCAAATGCAATGTTCACATTCGTTTTGAGAGGATTAGAATATAAAAGCAAGGCTGTAATGCTGCGGCTTTAATAAGGTATTGGTCAGACCGCATCTGGAGTATTGTGAACAGTCTAGTGCCCCTCATCTGAGAAAGGATGTGGTGGCTTTGGGGAGGGTCCAGAGAACATTCACGAGAATTATCTTGTGAATGAAAGGGTTAACATATGAGGCATGTTTGATGACTCTGGGCCTGTACTCGCTGGAGCTTGGAAGAATGAAGGGGGATGGGGATCTCATTGAAACCTATCAAATATTGAAAGGCCCAGATAGAGTTGCCGTGAAGAGGATGTTTCCTATCGTGGACTTCAGAGGGCACAGCCTCAGGATATGAGGATATCCCTGAAGAACAGTGATGAGGAGGATTTTCTTTAGCCAGAAGGTGGTGAATCAGTAGAAGTCATTGCCACAGACGACTGTGGCGGTCAAGTCATTGGGTATATTTAAATGGGAGGTTGTTAAGTTCTTTATTAGTGAGGGCATCACAAGTCATGGGTAGAAGACAGGAGAATGAGGTTGAGAGGAAAAATGGATCAGCCATGATGAAACGGCGGAGCAGACTCAATGGACCAAATGATCTAATTCTGCTCCTATGCCTTATGGTTCTGGATAATGTGATGTCCAACACCTGTACTCAGTGCCCTGAGTGATGATGGCATGTGTGCTAAAGGCCCTCTGCACCACTATATCTACCTCTGCCTCATTATTTTCAGTGAACTTACCTCTGCAAAGCTCTCTAGGGCCCTACCATTTACTGTATGTGTCCGTTCAACTGGGCAAAATGCAATACTGTGATCTTGCCTGAATTACATTCCAGAGGAGGAGCAAAGAGGCATCCAGAGAAAGGGACAGCTAAACGTGAGGAGAGTGGAGGAGGCCAAGAGAAAGTAAACATCAAAAAGGAGGAGGCAGGGAAACAGAGGCTGCTGGAAGGGGGAGGTGGAGGGAGCCAGGTAGAAAGAGAAGTTTGAGGTGGGTATTTTTTGGAGGAGAGGAAGAGAGAAACAGTAAGGAAGGGGGAAATGGTGGAGCAGTGGAAAAGGAATCTGAGTTATTTGTGTGATGAGGAACGGGTGGGGCAACGTGACTGAATGAATTGCACATATTTCATGATAAC
This sequence comes from Mobula birostris, assembly GCF_030028105.1. Taxonomy (NCBI): domain Eukaryota; kingdom Metazoa; phylum Chordata; class Chondrichthyes; order Myliobatiformes; family Myliobatidae; genus Mobula; species Mobula birostris. Next base: position 117,572,078 of record NC_092371.1, on the reverse strand, counting down.
TAGAAGCCAAGGTCACCGCACAGTTAGAGAAGTGACATTAAGATTGCGCTGGTGAATCATGGTCATGTGTAGTGGGCAGCTTGCAAAACTTCTGAATATACTTCCGAACTTCTCTCACTGCAATCTGCAGCTTATAATTGCCCTTTAAGTAATATAATTTTGAACTATCTTAATGAACTAGGGATTTCACAATCATCTGAAGGACTCTTTGAACTTAATTCTCAAGCATGCAGGGACGCCACCTGTAAGTGCAAAAATGTACATTGTCACGGCCAAGAGAAAGGGAGAGCTCCAACACAGGCTAAAGTGCTAGGGTATGAAAATTTCTTTACCCAGCAACTTGTCAACAAATAAACAGTCTCTGGAAAAAAAGACTGAACATCTAAGGGCAAGATTGTTGTATCAGAGGGAAATAGGCCATTTGGCCCATCAGGACTCCTCTGTCATTTCATCATGTCTGATCCAAATTTCCTCTCGGCCCCAGTCTCCTGCCTTCTCCCCGTATCCTATCATGCCCTGACCAATCAAGAATTTATCAACCTCTGCCTTAAAACATATGTATATTCATCAGCAGGATGGCTGAGGGTGGGCTGGGAGTGGTCAGATAGACGGAATATTTATGATAACATGGAGATCAATATTGTTCAGTTAGCAATTGCTACCGGTGCTGCCCAGTTCAAAGTTAAAAGATCAAAGTAAGTTTATTATCAAAGTACATATATGTCATCATGTACAGTACAGCCCTGAGATTCGTTTTCTTGTGGGCAGACAGAGTAAATCCAAGAAACACAATAGAATCAATGAAAGACTGCACCCAACAGGACAGACAAATAACCAGTGTGTAAGGGGCAACTAGCTGTGCAAATACAAAGGGAAAAAAATAATAGTAGTAAATAAATAAGCAATAAATATCAAGAGCATGAGATGAAGAGTCCTTGAAAATGAGTCCATAGCTTGTGAAAACATCTCAGTGATGGGGCAAGTGAGGTTATCCTCACTCCTTCAAGAGCTGATGGTTGAGGGGAAATAACAGGTTCTGAACTTGGTGGTGTGAGTCCTGAGGCTCCTGTACCTTCTTCCTGATTGCAGCAGTGAGAAGAGAGCATGGTCTGGGTGGTGGTTGTCCTTGGTGATGGGTTCTGCCTTCCTGTGACAGTGCTACTTGTAGATGTTTTTAATGGTGGAGAAAGCTTTACCCTTGATAGACAAGGCTGTATCCACTACTTTATGTAGGTTATTCCTTCCGAGGACATTTGTGTTTCCATACGAGGCTGTGAAGTAACCAGTCAAAATGCCTCCCATTACACATCTATACAAGTTTGTCAAAGTTGTAGAATCATGGACTGGCTCACTGTCCTCCAGTTTCCTCCTCCTGAGGTAAAAAATCATCTCCTTGGTCTTACCGACATTGAGTTATGGCAATATTCAGCCAGATTTTCAGTCTCCCATCCTATAAGCTTATTCTTCACCACATTTGACTTGTCCAACGACAGCAAACTTAAAAATGGCATTGGAGTGGGATTAGCCTCACAGTCATAGGTGTAAAGTGAGTAGACCAGGGGGGTAAGCGCATAGCCTTGTGGTGCACCTGTGCTGATGGAGATTGTGGAGGAGATGTTGTTGCTAATCCGAACTGAATGGGGTCTGCAAGTGTGGAAATCAAGGATCCAATTGCAAAAGGATAAGTTTTGATGGGATGATAGTATTGAAAGACTCTGGGTAGTGACCACCAAATGCAATACAATAGGAAGAAGTGAACTGCGCTTCACCTAGAAGGACTCTGTAGGCAATTGGTACTGGGAAGAGATGAAATAAAAGGGCAGGATTTGCATGTGTTTAGTGATAAGGTGTGCAGCTGTTGGAACTGAAGAACAATGTGTTTGATTGTAAAATTTGATTGAATATACTGGGACAGATAGTGAGGATAAGCGAAAATGCAATCCTTATTCTGACTGGAAGGAGAAGAGGAAGGAGACCTGTTCAACTCGTCTGCCATTTCCTTGTTCCCCATAATAAATTCACCCATTTCTGTCTTCAAGGACCCAATTTTGGTCTTAACTATTTTTTTCCTCTTCACATACCTAAAGAAGCTTTTACTATCCTCCTTTATATTCTTGGCTAGTTTATCTTCGTACCTCATTTTTTCTCCGCGTATTGCCTTTTTAGTTACCTTCTGCTGCTCTTTAAAAGTTTCCCAGTCCTCCGGCTTCCCACTCGTCTTTGCTATGTTATACTTCTTCTCTTTTATTTCTATACTGTCCATTACTTCCCTAGTCAGCCATGGCCTCCCCTTACTCCCCTTAGGATCTTTCTTCCTCTTTGGAATGAACTGATCCTGCACCTTCCGCATTATTCCCAGAAACACTTGCCATTGCTGTTCCACTGTCATCCCTGCTAGGGTATTGTTCCATTGAACTTTGGCCAGCTCCTCCCTCATAGCATCATAGTTCCCTTTGTTCAACTGTAATACTGACACTTCCGAGTTTCCCTTCTCCCTCTCAAATTGTAGATTAAAACTTATCATATTATGGTCACTACCTCCTAATGGCTCCTTTATCTCGAGGTCCCTGATCAAATCCGGTTCATTGCAGAAGACTAAATCTAGAATTGCGTTCTCTCTGGTAGGCTCCAGTACAAGCTGTTCTAAGAATCCATCTCAGAGGGTCTCCACAAACTCCCTTTCTTGGGGTCCAGTACCAGCCTGATTCCTCCAGTCTACCTGCATGTTGAAGTCCCCCATAACAACTGTAGCATTATCTTTGCGACATGCCAATTTTAACTCTTGATTCAACTTACACCCTACATCCAGACTACTGTTTGGGGACCTGTAGATAACTCCCATTAGGGTCTTTCTACCCTTAGAATTTCTCATTTCTATCCTTACTGACTCTACGTCTCCTGATTCTATGTCCCCCCTTGCAAGGGACTGAATATCATTCCTCACCAACAGAGCCACCCCACCCCCTCTGCCCATCAGTCTGTCCTTTCGATAGGACATATACCCTTGAATATTCATTTCCCAGGTCCTGTCCACTTGAAGCCATGTCTCCGTTATTCCCATAACAATAATCTGCTGGAGGAGGAATTCATTGGCCTGAGCAGCATCTATCTCAGGGAAGGATTGTTGTTCTGGGACTTGATACGGAGTTTTGGTCTGAAATGTCAACAATTCCTTGCCCCCCGCAGATGCTGCTTGACCTACTGAGTTCCTCCACCACATTTCTTGCTGCACTGGAATATCATTTGTTCATTATGTTCTGTGTCATGATGTAGCCATCATGGTCTTTCCATGACCATGATTGTCCTTAGCAATTTTTTCTACAGCAGTGGCTTGCCATGGCTTTCTTCTGGGCAGTGTCTTCACAAGACAGGTGACTCCAGCCATTATCGTTACTCTTCAGAGATTGTCTGTCCGGCGTCAGTGGTCACATGACCAGGACTTGAGTTATGCACCGGCTACTGATACGACCATCCACCACCTGTTCCCGTGGCTTCACATGCTCCCGATTTGGTAGATGCATCTTTACCAAAGGATATATAAGACACTCCTTCTCTCCGCTAGCTTGCAGGTCACACCTTGTGTAGGGGATAGGCAAGTGATACACCTTGCACAAGGGTGAACTGCAGGCGAGTGGAGAGAAGGAGTGCCCTCGACCTCCTTTGGTAGAGGTGTATCTCCACCCTGCCACTCCAACTGGAATACCATTTCTGCTAATAAGCTTTGAACCTGCTCCTCCACCTGCAGGCACCTGCTTTGGAAAATGTGAGCTCTGATCTACTCCAGCCCTTGAGGGGATGAATTGCCTTCTGTGACCCCACTGTTAATACTGAGTCTCGGTCCTTGATAATAACTGAGGTCACGTGTGTGCTACTCTGGACAGAAGTTCCATGTCTAAATGTTTTGATTTGTTTTTAACTTCATAGGTTTTTGGTAGTCTGGTTTGGATCCTTGTGGCTTCTACTGATCTTTCACAACCAGCTGCAGAACTTCAAAGCTGGTTAATGTTTGTCTCGGTCACCTGCCACGTTGTGACCACATTGTTGCTGATAATTTACATGTGTGGAGTTCAGAACCATTCATCAGTGTGGATTACGTTGGTATGTTTTATGCATTCTGTATCACACAGAAAAAACCTTGCTCAAATGTTATTTCCATAATCGGGATAGATAAATAAAAAACAATGTTAAACTTGCTGGATGTAGTTTTATACGACTGCAAAGGACCTGTGTTACTGCAAAATGGTTGATCTTAACTCCCAAGCTGTTTCCCTAAGAGAACAGAAACCTAGTCAAAAAGCCCTGGTAACTTGGGAGTGTTACCAGTGGTTGGAACTGATCGGAGGCTTGGGTTTCCTCTGTTGAGATCGCAAGATGTTACTTTTTATACCATTTAGCTGTGGACCATCTTGGCTAATGAGGGGAAGAACAGAGAAAACAAATGTCTTGGTTGACAGCAGGGGATAAGTTTCAAAGTGGGATAACGGAGTGAATAAGGACAGTAAAAGAATTAGTGAACAGCAGAAAGTACCAAAGACCCACAATTGCTGATTAACTTAATGGTTACTTCCAGCATTTTCTCTTTCATTTCAGGTTCCCAGAAACTGTTATTCGCCTTTCTCCTCAATCCAGGGTTAAATATTGATCCCATATTATGGAACTTTTTCAATGGGCAGAACAAATACTAACCGAGGCTTTGAGGAAGTTAAATTTAAATGATTAGACTGATTTATTTCTCATTCTGTGCCATTTTTTATTTTCCAGGATGCTTTCTACCACTGTGCAGCAACTGCGCTTTACTTCAGTATTGCTGTTATGGAGGCTAGAGACACAAAGCACTTTTTCATATCTTTTCCCGGTGCTCCCCTTCAAGTTCAAACAAGAAACAAACTCAACATTTCTGCCTCAGTAAGTAACCTTATACTTATTGAAATAATCTTACATGTGGAGCACCTACTCTGTGTGGACAATCAGTATAATTTTTAACAAATAGACATAAATATCTGGAATTTGGAGTTCACATGTGAATCAAATGATCACTGGATGAGGCAGCTCTGTCCAGCCAGGAGATCTGCAAAAAAAAAAAATTAAATTTAATTAGGAAATTTAGTTAGAATCCAAAGCAAAAAATATCTCAGGAGATTTTCAACCGCGTGTATTACCTAAATATTAGTAGCCTTCTGCACCATTGCCGTATGGACTGCGGGTAGAGAGTCAGTGCCTTGCTGTTGACTCTCTACGTTAGCAATGCTACAGTTGTCTAACTCTGCCAGCAAAGCGATTGAAGGGGGCTGGGGGTGGGGCAGGACCATGTGCGCATTTGGAATATTGTGTTCAGTTTTGATTGTCCTGCTGTGAGAAAGGTGTCACTAAGTCGGAAAGAGTGGAGAAGAGATTTACAAGAATGTTGCCAGGACTCAAGGGACTGAGTTACAAGAGGCTGAGCAGGCTGGGACTTAATTCATTGAGTGTAAGAAAATAAGGGGTGATCTTATACAGGTGTATAAAATTATCAAGGGCACAGATAGGGTGAATGCACAGTCTTTTCCTCAGGGTTAGGGAATTACGAACCGAAAGGCACAGGGTGAGGGTGAGAATAAGAATCTGAAGGGCAACTTCTTCACCCAGCAGGTGATCCCAATATGGAATGAGCTGCATGAAAAAAATATTGACATGGGATACACTAAGAATATTTAAAAGATACTTGTAGATGGAAGGAAATGTTTGGATGGATATGAAAAGCAGCATCCATCATCCGGGATCCCCCACCAATCAGGTCATGCTCACTTCTCACTGCTACCATCATGAAGTAAGTACTGGAGCCTCAGGACCCACCACAAGGTTCAGGAACAGTTAGTGCCCCTCAATCACCGGACTCTTGAACCAAAGAGGATAACTTCACTAAACTTCACTTGCCCCATCATTGAAATATTCCTACGACCTATGGACTCACTTTCAAGGACTCCTCATCTCATGATCTCGATACTTGATGCTTATTTATTTTTATTATTATTATTTATTGTTTCTTTTGTATTTGCACAGTTGTCTTTTGCATACGGGGATTTTTGTCTGCCCTTTGGTGACATATGTGTATGTACTTTGATAATAAATTAACTTTGAACTTTGAAATGTGGACCAATGGGATTAGTTGAGACTTGGGTGGAAACATGTTCAGTACAAACAATGTGATCAAAGGCATGTTTCCATACTGGATGATTCTATGACTGGTTGTGCACGGAAACCCTCACTGACTCTCAGGACAAGCCTATTCAACTCCCATTCTGCAAATGGCCTTCTGAAAAGATGAGCTCTGAGCTGGTCTGCAACATAAAAGTAATCTTCCAACTGAGAGTTGGAATCAATGAAGGGAGCGGCAGATAATTATCTAACTTGCAGTGGCTATTGATAATTGGGACTTGTGGCCAGCCATCATACCTCAACGTGAAAGTGGAACCTCTTTAATTTACATCTTGTTCCTGAATCCTGCACTCGGTGCTGATGGGTTTCTACGAGTGGATAACAGAAGATTCCCCCAACAGCTCTATTGCTGCTGGCAGTGGAGGAAATGTGGGCTACATAATAAATGACTGACAGCTGAATCACAAGAGCCACGTTAAAATGGAACAAGCTTGGAATTAGCCAGTCTAGTTTCCCATTGAAGTGGAATTTCTATCAGAAATGGACACCATCAGGTTAAATTTGCAGCACGTGGTTTACTTCTTCTCTATTTGTCCAATTTCTTTTAAATAAATACTGGGTGAAGATGACCAAATATTAACAAGCAATTCACAATTATTTGAAAACTTAAAGTGAAATGATTATATGGTTGTGGTTCCCACCAGACCTGATTGAATCCCTGTCATTTCTCCACCATGTTGAGAGTATCTGCAAAATGACTATTTCATTTCAGTAGCTTTGCCTGACTTGTTGTTTGCCTCAGTTTGTCTGATGCCATTATCAGCAGCAGAGTATTCCAGTGTAATCCTCACAAGACCTCCTCTTCCACGCACCGTAAATTCAATTATATCTAAATCTTGGCTGTGCTTATCCTGTCTCCCACCATCTCATTTGCCATTAACCCTGTGCTTGCTGACATATACTCTAGTTCTTAGTCCAACAGCACTTAAATTAACAATGTAGATTTTCAGAATCCTCTGTGAAATATAGCATCCAACCTGATGGTATGAATATTGGTTTCTCTTTCCTGTAAAAAAAAATTCCCTCCCTCCTCTCCTCTTCAATTCCCCTCTCTGGCCTCTTACTTCCTCTCACCTGCCTCTATCCTTCCCCTGGGTCCCCTCCTCCTTCTCTTTTGCCTTTGGTCCACTCTCCTCTCCTACCAGACTCCTTCCTCTCCAGCCCTTTACCCTTCCTACCCTCCTGGCTTCACCTATCACTTTCTATCTATCCTCCTTTTCCTCCCCACACCTTTTTATTCTGGTGTCTTCCCCATTTTCCAGTCCTAAAGAAGCGTCTCTGCCTGAAATGTTGACTGTTCATTCATTCCCAGAGAATATGCTGACCTGCTGAGTTCCTCCAGCATTTTGTGTATTCTCAATTGCAGATTTGATTTTAAGGAATGTTGCAAATTGCTCTGATGATTAAAATCAATGTTTTATTCACAAACACAAATATAGCGGTTTATAAAATTATGACAGACATAGATGGAGTAAATAGTCAAAATCTTCTTCCCAGCTGGAAATGTGAAATACTGGAGGACTTAACCTTCAGGTGAGAGGGGGAAGGTTTAAAAGAAATGTACATGTAAGGTTTTTATACATTTTGGTAGGTGCCAAGGGTGCTAATGAAAGCGGACACAATAGTGGTGTTTAAGAAGCATTTGGGCAGGCACCTGAATATACAGAGAATGGAGGAATATGTATCATATGCAGACATTATGGGCTAAAAGGCCTTTTCCTGTGTTGTACTGTATGAGGCTCTGTTGATCAGGGTTGATCATGGATGTTGCATCTTTGCTGTCTAGGTGTGCAAGCCTGGCAGTACGATATGGAGAGCAAGCTGATACCCATGTAGCAAGCTCCCCCTCTCCATGCACCTGACGAACCCAAAGAAACAGCGGAGATCGATACAGTTTGACACCAGCAGTGTTTCAGCAGTTGCCAGTCAGCATTGAACTCAATATAGGACTGGCTTGGGCACTCAAGCTCCATATTTTTCCCTCAGATTTTACTCCTCAAGCCTTCACCATGAGTGGGTGCAGCCACAAGGCAGTGGAGGTTTGAGATAAGAGTTTTCCTTCTTCTTGATGAGATGCCAGTCATAGATGAGAGCCCCAACTGCCCAGGGCAGCAAGTTTTAATGCTCCAGTAACCAGCCTTTGCCCCTTCTCCTGTCAGTCGAAAAAGTTTTGCTGGGGTCAGTAACAAAGCCACACGTGAAGGTCAAGAGCTGGACTTGGCCATCAGAGGCTATCTGAGGTGCACATCATTGAGAGCATTTAATAGGCAGTGGGAGCTTATCCCAATTACCACCTCCCAGCTATAACAACCTAAAGGAACTGTTATGTTCTGTGCTTCATCAAAATGATTGGACTTATTATGCCTTCTTTGCTCAGACGATTCCCATCAACCTCCCACCTACCACTTCTGAAACTTGTTTCAATACTACAACCCTTCAATCTCTAAAACTTAGAGATACAACATAGTGACTGGCCTAATGAGCCCATGCTGACCAGTTGCACCCATGTGATCAGTAAACCTACTAACTTTGGAATGTGGGAGGAAACCAGAGCATCTGGAGGAAACTTACATGATCATAGGGAGAATGTACCTTCAGTTGGTGGTGGAAATTGAACCGGGCTCACTGGTGCTGTAATAGTGTGGTGCTAGCCACTATGCTACCGTGCCTCCCTCCCCCAGTCTCTGCATTCTTCTGTTGTGACTCTTGAGGTCCTTCTCATTTAGTTGCTCCATCGCGAATAGATTTGTTTTAACTGCTTAGACAGTTAAACAGCAATCTCCTCTTTGACCACCTCCCGCTTTTTAGCTCACCCTGCTTTTTCAGGACGCTATGATTAACCCATGAAGACGTTTTTTTGTTTGTATATTTCTTGATGCAAGTCTGTTCTAAATTTCATCTGGTAAGGCTCCTATAAAATACCTTGCACTGTATTACCACATTTAACATTGTTGTTGTTTCCCTCTGCGTTCTTATGGCACATCGGGCAGAAACTTGGCCGTCTCTTTAGCATTTGTCCGTTTTTTTACGAGGCCGAGGTGCTAGCTCGACGCTCAACCCAGCAACGAATGGAAGTGTGCAAGGTGCTGGCCGGGTACAAACCTGGCACCACTCACCTCGAGGTCCAGTGCGGATGCCACCGCACAACAGGCCAGCACATTTAAAGTGCCTTTTAATGATGATGTTTCTTCAATACACTGTTTACTTTGAATAGTTTAGCACCTGCAGTAAATAACAGGGAAACATGGGAACCCAGTGGATCAGTTCCACCTAATTAGTTAGAGCACAGTAGAACTTTTGGAGGGGCAGATCCGATAGAGGAGTGCTACAGAGCAGATAAAGGAATGTTGCATGAATGTTTTCAATGATTGCCTACTGATACTAGCATGTAGAAATGATAAATCATTGGGAAATGATATCTTTTAAGGGACTGAAATACTTTTTGGACTTTTCACATCAGGATCATGTACTTTGTTGTTTATATTCCTGCTCCCTCTTCTGAAAGTATCTGTTCCAGGCTACAAATCAACAGGTAACTACTGTTTCATATGCCTATTGATCATATATAGAATAGAACTTTATTGTCATTGGTCAAGGCAACAAGATTATAATGTTGCTCCAGTCCATGCAAAGCAGATATTTACAATGCATGTGGTATGGCTTAATTTAAAAAAAAATGCTTATTTACATGCAGCAAATTACTGTGATATTTCGGAACACTTAAAGGCTATTAGCAGGCTGGGGTGTCGCATTATTCAGCTGAACAACAGCCCTCAGGAAGAAGCTGTTTTCAGTCTTACTGTCTTGTCTAAACTCAAAGGTTTCAAAGGTACATTTAATGTCAGAGAAATGTATACAATATACATCCTGAAATTCTTTTTCTTTGCAAACATCCATGAAAACAGAGGAGTGCTCCAAAGAACGAATGACAGTTAAATGTTAGAACCCCTGTTAATCATGGATTAATCATGGGACAATTTACAATGATCAATTAACCTACTAACTAGTACGTCTTTGGATTATGGGAGAAACCTGGGACACCCGGGGAAAACCCATGCATTCCATGGGGAGAACGTATAATCTCTTTACAGAATGGCGCTGGGATAGAACCCCAAACACTGGAACAGTCCGAGCTGTAATAACATCTTGCTAATGGCTCTGCTGCCACGGCGCAGGAATATTTAAGAGATACTTGGATGGGCAGTGAAAGGAGGGAGCTCGACCATGTGCAGGCAGATGGGATTAGGTTAACTTGGCATCTTGGTTTGCACAGTCATTATGGGATGGAGAACCTGATTCTGTGCCTTGTTGTAGAGAACTCTTTACTCAATAACTGATAGAGAAATTCTGTTCCTGCCTTCCTTGTCCGGTTTTGTATTAACAGATCTGGTTAGGATGGTGTTGGTGGTATTCATGCTGATTGCATCATAGATGAGCCCACTCTGCCCTCTGACCTCTGTGCCCACATTGAAAGGTTACTGGATAGCAATGAGTGAAAGTTGGAATTTTGGTTTGGATATTCTCTCCTTCCTTCAGCTGAAATGGTGCTTTCAGTAAAGGGCTGAAGCTTGCACTATGAGGCTTGGCTCCCACCTGGCCACAACTGCCAATCTCTTCTGGGTTCTGCTGTGTTAGCAGATATTTCATGAAATTTTCTGAGACCATAATTTGGTCTGCATACACTTTTGGAGTGACACTGGATAAATTGTTTCATTAACATATTATATTCTGACGAAACGCTTGTGTGTCTGAACTGAAATATGCCTTTTGATTATATGTTTTATACCCTGTGTTTTCACATCTTTTTTTCTGTTGTCATTTTCATGATTTATTGTGCACTGGGGAAGATTAGATTAGATTAGGGGCTAGATTCAACTTTATTGTCATTGTGCCGAGTCCAGATAAAAAGCCAATGGAATGCAGTTAGCATCTGACCAGAAATGCAAAGAACAGTGTTATTTACAAAATAACTGCGAATAAAATGTAAGTGCTACAGCATACAAATATATAAGTACTGAGACAGTACAATACGGATGCAATACTGCTTAGCGCTGTGATGTGAGGTTCAGCAGGGTCACAGCCTCAGGGAAGAAGCTCTTCCTGAGCCTGCTGGTGTGGGAACAGAGGCTCCTGTAGCGCCTACTGGATGGGAGGAGAGTAAAGAGTCCATGGTTAGGGTGAGATGCATCCTTGATGATGCTTTTCGCCCTGCCCAGGCAACATTTATGGTAGATGTTCTCAATGGTGGGCAATTGGGTGAAAAATAATCCGCTGGGCAGTTTTCACCACCCGCTGGAGTGCTTTGCAGTCCGATACGGGACAATTGTCATACCACACTGAGATGCAGTTGGTGAGTATGCTCTCAGTGGTACAGCAGTAAAAGTCCGTCAGTATCCTGGGACAGAGGTGAGCTTTCTTGATGCTCTGCAGGAAATAAGGGCACTGTTGCACCTTTTTGACCAGGATGGAGGAGTTCAGGGACCAGGTGAGATCCTTGGAAATGTGGACACCAAGGAATTTGAAGCTTGATACACGCTTCACTACAGCTCCGTTGATGTGGATAGGGATGTGAATGTGGCTTCTAGCATGCCTGAAGTCCACAATGATCTCCTTGGTCTTCTGGGTGTTAAAGGCCAGGTTGTTGTCAGCACACCACGCGGCCAGATGCTGGACTTTGCCCCTGTAGGCCGTCTCGTCATCCCCTCTGATCAGGCCAACCACCGTGGTGTCGTCTGCGAACTTGATTATGGAGTTAGAACCACGTACAGGGACGCAGTCATAGGTGTAAAGGGAGTACAGAAGAGGGCTCAGCACACAGCCTTAAGGCACGCCGGTGTTCAGGGTGAGAGTGGAGGAGGAGAGGTTGTCTAATTTAACTGATTGGGGTCTGTTAGTCAGAAAGTCCAAAGTCCAATTGCAGAGGGCTGAGCTGATACCAAGCTGACAAAGTTTGGCGATCAGCTTGGAGGAGATCACAGTATTGAATGCCAAACTAAAGTCAATGAACAGTATTCTGGCGTAAGAGTTGGGGCTGTCCAAGCAGGTCAGGGCAGAGTGAAGTGCCGTGGAGATGGCGTCCTCTGTTGACCTGTTGGTGCGATAAGCAAATCGATGGGGATCCAGGGTAGTGGGCAGACAGCATTTCAGATGTGATAGAACCAGTCTCTCAAAGCACTTTGCAATCATGGGGGTGAGTGCAATTGGGCGGAAGTCATTCAGGCCCATGGCAGTGGAATGCTTCGGCACTGGCACGATGGTGGTGATCTTGAAGCTTGTGGGGCCAACTGCCTGGGCCAGGGACAGATTGAAAATATCCGTGAAGACCCTGGCTAACTACCCTGCACAGACTCAGAGCACACCGCCAGGTATTCCATCTGGACCAGCTGCCTTCCGTACATTCACCCTGCTCAGGGTGGCGCAGACATCAGAGGTGGAAAGTGAGAGAGGCAGTTCACCAGGTGGGAGATCTGCTTTGAGGGTGACCTCCTTGTTCTCTCGGTCAAAGCGACCGTAGATGTAATTGAGCTCATCAGGGAGGGAGGCAGAGCTGGAAGGGGGCACAGTACTAGGAGGTTTGAAGTCTGTAATGACCTGTATACCATGCCACATGTGCCGGGGGTCAGAGGAGTTGAAATGCTCCGCGATTCTCTGTTTGTATGTGTGTTTAGCCTGAGAGATTCCCCTCCTCAGGTTGGCCCTGGCTGAGCTGTAATCCTCCCGGTCTCCAGACCTGAAGGCTGAATCTCTGGCTTTGAGCAGGAGGCGAACTTCTCTGTTCATCCATGGTTTCTGCTTGGGGAAGACTTTTATTTGTTTTTGTGATGTCACTCTATCTACACACTTGTTCATGTGCTCAAGGACAGAGTTGGTATATAAATCAATGTTAACCTGAGAGTCTGTGTTGGCATGGGCAGCAAACATGCTCCGGTCTGTGTGCTGGAATTGGTGCTGAAGAGCAGAGTCAGCACCCTCCAGCCAGATCTTAATAGTCTTCATTGTGGCTTTCACACGTTCAATGACCGGGCTGTACTTGGGAAGCAGAAACAATGAAAGATGGTCAGACTGACCCAGGTGGGGGAGGGTAGTGGCTTTGTAAGCGTCAGCCACATTTGTGTAGACATGATCTAAGGTTTTATTTCCCCTTGTGGTGCATGATACATTTTGGTAAAATCTTGGAAGCATGGTACGTAGGTTGCAATGATTAAAGTCCCCAGCGACAATAAAGGCTCTGTCTGGATGCAATGTCTGCAGCTTGCTAACAGCGGCACTGAGGTTTTGCATGGGTGTGGGGGTGGGATTTGATGATTTTTTCCATGGCTTTCTTTGTTTCACGGCTATTTGTGGGGAAGAGGAATCTCAGGGTTGTATACTGCAGACATACTTTGATAATAAATGTACTTTGGATGTTGTTTTTACAGGTGTTTGCATTCATAGCCACCTTATTTTACGCAGTGCACACGATCGGCTCGATGGTGAGATGGAAACGATCGTCCTGAACAAGACAGCAACAACTGTCAATGACTTATTGAAATAAAATTGTCCCCTTCCCAAAGCTGATGAGTACTTCCCTTCACATTGATTTGCATCCTTTGTTAATCAGCCATAATTACATTGAAAAATACCCAATTAGTTAATCAGTGGAACAAAATGTAAATGATGCACAATTAATGTGTAATGGTATGAATGCTTTAGGTTCCATGTCCTATGGACAGCTCATAGCACATTTAAGTACTATCTTAATAAAGCCTGGAAGGAAAACAAGAGATTGTAAGAGTCATTTTAAAGTTGTTGCAGTCATTTCTAGCATTTTTGCATGGATAACCTATTTGAGAATATGAAAAATTAACAGTTTAGCTTCAGCGACTAGAAGGGGGAACTGATAAACTTGATCAATTTTCCAACCAGTGTTCATGCTTAGAAAAAGAACCTGAATTTCAGTCAGTGAAGACCACCTGCCACAGAGCAACCTGGACAACCATTTAAATCTATCACATTTTAGAGATCCCTGAGTGCCAGGGTCAGAGACATCTCGTATCGGGTCCACAATATTCTAAAGGTGGACAGTGAGCAGCCAGAAGTCTTGGTACATTTTGGCACCAATGACATAAGTAGGAAAAGTGAAGAGGTCCTGAAGAAAGAATTTAGGGAGCTAGGTAGAAAGCTGAAAAGCAGGACCCCCAGGGTAGCAATCTCTGGATTGCTGCCTGTGCCACCTGCCAATGAGGATAAGAATCAGATAATTTGGCAGATGAATGTATGGCTGAGAAGATGGTGCAGCGGGTAGGGTTTCAGATTTCTGGATCATTGGGAAGAGTCAAGGTAACGTATGACTTGTACAAAAGGGATGGGTTACACCTGAACCTGAGGGGGACTAGTATCCTTGCAGGCAGGTTTGCTAAAGCTTTTGGGGAGGGTTTAAGCTAGTTTGGCAGGGGAGTGAGAACCAGAGTGAGAGGGCTGAGGATAGGGCTGTTGGTTTACAAGAAGAGATAGTGTGTAGTGAGATTGTCAGGAAGGATAGGCATATGATAGGGCAAAATTGCAATCAATGGGATGAGTTGTAGTGTAAAAGGGAGACAATAAATGAAAAGGGTGATGGATACAGGACTAAAGGTATTATATTGGAATGCACACAGTATAGATCAATGATTTTTTTTTTCAGTGCAGTTAGAGATTGGCAGATATGACATTGTTGGCACCACTGTGATGTGGGAGGTTTCAATATGCACGTAGATTGGGAAAATCAGGTTGGAACTGATTTTGGATCTCAAGAAGGAGAATTTGTAGAATGCCTACAAGATGGCTTTTAGAGCAGTCTGTGATTGAGCCCACTGGGGATCAGCTTTTCTGGATTGGGTGCTGTGTAATGAACTGGATTTGACTTGGGAGCTTAAGGTAAAGGAACCCTTAGGTTCAGAGAATAATAGGATAGCATTCACCCTGCAATCTGACAGGGAGAAGCTAAAGTCAGATATTTCAGTATTACAGTGGAGTAAAGGGAATTACAGAGGCATGAGAGAGGAGCCAACCAAAGTTGTTTGGAAGGGGACTATAGCAGGGATGACAGCACAGCAGCAATGGCTGGAGTTTCTGAGAGCATTTTGGAAGGTGCAGGATAGATACAATCAAAAAGACGAAGAAGTATTATAAATATGAGAAAGTCTTCAGATGCTGAAACTCCAAAGTGACCCACACAAAACGCCAGAGGAACTCGGCAGGTCAGGCAGCATATATGCAAGTGAATAAACAGCAAATGTTTCGAGCCGAGACCCTTCTTCAGGACTGAAATGGAAGGAGGAAGATGTCAGAATAAGAAGTGGGGGGAGGGGAGAAGGTGAGCTAGAAAGTAATAGGTGAAGCCAAGTGTGTGAGAAAGGTAAAGGGCTGGAGAAGAAGAAAACTGATAGGAGAGGAAAGTGGACCACGGGAGAAGGGGAAGGAAGAGGGGACCCAGGGAAAGTGACGAGAAGAGGTAAAAAGCCAGAGTGGGGAATAGAAGAGGATGGGAGGGGGAAGGGAAACATTGCCAGAAGGAGAAATCAAGATTCACAAGAGGAGGCCATGGACTGACATGTTTGAATGGGACTGGGAATCAGAATTGAAATGTTTAACCGCTGGGAAGTTCTGCTTTTGAAAGATGGAGTAGAGGTGCTTGATGAAGCATCTCCCAATTTACAACGGGTCTCACCAATGTAGAGGAGGCCGCATTGGGAGCACCGGACAGAATAGGTGATCCCAGCAGATTTGCAAGTGAGGTATTGCCTCACCTGGAAGGACTGTTTGGAGCCCTGAATGGAGGTGAGGGAGGAGGTGTATGGTCAGATGAAATACTTGGGCTGCTTGCAGGGATAAAGTTTGGGAGGGAGATTAGTGGGGAAGGATGAATGGACAAGGGAATCGTGGAGGGAACGATCCCTGCAGAAAGTGAGGCAAGGAGGTAAAGATATTTTTAGTGGTAGGATCACCTTGGATATGGCAGGAGATGCGGAGGATGAAGTGTTAGATGTGGAGGCTCATGGGGTGGTAGGTAAGGACAAAAGGAAATCTATCACTGCTAAGGTGGCAGGAAGATAGTGTGAGCCAATGTGGCGGGGTCCTGAATTACCCCTATGAACTGTGCTTTTGAAAAGAGAGAGAGAAATTAAGAGAGAGAGAGAGAGAGAGAGAGACGAAGACTAACTTTTGGACTGTCATTTTAAGGCATGAGGAGGAACTGAGACTAACTTGTCCGCTGAGTTGGAGAGAGAGAGCCCCGAGCAGCTCGTAAGTTGCTATGGTGACCGAGAGCGGCGTTATTTGATGGACAATCGAGGTTATAGTTTCTCTGGAGGTTGTTTATACTTTCTCCAAGGACATTTGCCTGCTAGTGCATTCTTACACAGACAAAGCAAGGAGGAGTTATTTGAGAGACAGTTGGTACTCAGTACGGTGAGATAGATAGGAGGCCAGATGATAGACCTCAGGCACATGTTTTTGGACACTGAATGAGCTTTGTTGTGCCCACAGAAAAAATGGGTTTTTGGCAGATCGATCAGTCGAATCGATCAGTGGCTCTTGCATGAGAAAAGGGAGTGACCGGTGGGGAGTTGTCCATGTGTCCAACCTTTGCCTGGGTTGATAGGTCCACCACAGAAGAATGGTCCCCTTTGTTGTGGTCACAGTCGGTGACTTTTAAAAGATTTTGGAGGACAACGAGAAGATCGACGGCATCAGCTCATCTGAAGACTCAAATTTCTCCCTCTCGCTCTCTCCATCACTACTCAACTCAATACCACGAACTGAACTGAACTTTACTCCTAATCGTAAGACTATCTATTTACCCCTAGACTTGAAGAAGCTTGGTTTTTATATATATTTTCCACACTTGCTTATATATAATCATTGCTAACCTGTTTGATTTATCTGCATTTATATCACTGTATTGCGTAGTTACTAATAAATATTATTGGTTAATAGCAATACTGGACTCCAAAGTGTTTTCCATTTCGGCTGTTTCTTTAACCCGTCACGGGATATGTGCCAGCCAAGATGTTCAGGACATGGAGGAGATGCAGCTGAGGGTAGCATCAGTAGTGGAGGAAGGGAAATCCCGTTCTTTGGAGAAGGAAGACATCTCTGATGATCTGGAAAGGAGGGCCACATCCAGGGAGCAGATGTGGTGGAGGTCAAGTATTCTAAAGGCAGGATGATGCCAACATGGCTGACAAGGGCAGTCAAAGCTACCACAAAAGCAAAACAGACAGCATATAATAGAGGAAAAAATAGTGGGAAGTTAGAGGATTGGGTAACTTTTAAAAGTAACAGAATCAAATCAAATCAAGTTTAATTATCATTCAAACCATACATGGATACAGTTGAATGAGACAGCTTTCCTCTGGGCTAAGGTGTATAACATACATTCAGATAAAGAAGGTAACTAAAAAAGCCATGGGAGGGGGGAACGAAATATAAAGGTAAGTTTGCCAATAATATCAAAGTGGATGTCAAAAGTTTTTTCAGATATATAAAGAGTGAAAAGAGAGGCAAGAGTAGATATCGGACTGCTGGAAAATGATGCTGGAGAGGTAGTAATGAGGAACAAGGAAATGGCGGATGAACTGAATAAGTATCTTGCATCAGCCTTCACTGGAAGACACTAGTGGTATGCCTGAAGTTCAAGAGTGTCAGGAGGCAGAAATGAGTATTATTGCTATTACTAAGGAAACGGTACTTGAAAACGTGAGTGTTCTGAAGGTAGAAGGTAGAATACATATATTCTAGCATGGCTACGAAGGACTGGAAAATTGCAAATGTCTCTACACTCTTCAAGAAGAGAAGGAGGCAGAAGAAAGGAAATTATAAGCCAGTTAGCCTGACCTCAGTGGCTGGGAAGAAGGTCAAGTCGATTGTTGGTAATGTGGTTTCAGGGTACTTGGAGCACATGATAAAATAGGCACAAGTCAGAAATGTTTCTTTAAGGGAAAACCTTAGCTGACAAATCCGTTGGAATTGTCTGAGGAAATAATAAACAAGATAGGCAAAGGAGAATCAGTGGATGTTGTTTAGTTGAATTTACAGAATGCCTTTGATAAGGAGACACATATGAGGTTGTTTATCAGGAAGGATACTAATATGGGTAGAGCACTGGCTGATTGCCAGGTGACAAAGAGCAGGAATAAATGGAGCCTCTTTGATCAGCCGCTGGTGATTAACAGTGTTCTGCAGGGTCAGAGCTGGGACTGCATCCTTTTATGTTGTATGTCAATGATTTGTATGATGAAATTGGTGGCTTTGTGGCCAATTTTGCGGACGGTACAAAGATAGGTGGAGAGACAGGTAGTGGTGAAGAAGCAGGAAGGCTGCAGAAGGGCTTGGACAGATGAGGAGAATGGGCAAAGGAGTTGCAGTTGGAATACAGTGTCAGAAATATACGGTCATGCACTTTGGTAGAAGGAATGAAAGCACAGACTATTTTCTAAACGGGTGCAAAGGGACTTGAGAGTCCTTGTGCAGGAGTCCGTAAGGGTTAGCATTCATTCCAAGAGGTTTGGAATATAAAAAGCAGGGATGTAATGCTGAGGCTGCTTCAGGCACTGGTGAGGTCTCTCTTGGAGCATTGTGAGCAGTTTTGGGCCCCTTATGTAAGAAAGGATGTGCTGACATTGGAGAGGGTTCAGAGGAGGTTCATGAGAATGATTCTAGGAATTAAAGGCATATCATATGAAGAGTGTTTGATGACTCTGGCCCTTACTCAGCTGAATTTAGAAGAATGAGGGGTGACCTAATTGAAACCTATCGCATTTTCAAAGGCCTAGAAAGAGCAGATGTGAAGAGGTTGTTTCCCTTCATGGGGATGTCTCAGTCCAGAGGGCACAGCCTGAAAATAGAGGGACGTCCACTTAGAATGGAGATGAGGAGGAACTTCTTTAGCCGGAAAGTGGTGAATCTATGTAATTCATTGTCGCAGACAGCTGTGGAGGTCAGGTCATTGGGTGTATTTAAGGCAGAGGTCGATACGTTCTTGATTAGTCAGGGCATGAAAAGTTATGGGGAGAATGCAGTTGAGAGGGAAATAAATCAACCATGATGAAATGGCAGAGACTTAATGGGCCGAATGGCCTAATTCTGCTCCTATCTCTGAGAGTCTTATTATGGTCTGAACTCCGGCTCAAAACCTATTTATTTAACTGTAGCTCATGCTTTGGCTAGCAGCTTAATTTAGGGGGTGATAGCTCCCTGGCCTGGCCAAACTTAAGAAATCTCGTTTGGGTGGATGCTGCACGATGTGTCCCCTGTTGCAAATCAGTACTCCAAATAACAAACAGTACACAATATGAGATTAAACGATTGAGCTTTATAATTCTTACTTTGACTATATGATTAGTCAAAACAAAAAAAAAAGGAAAAGAGCCCATTCCCATGAAACAGTCTGTTGCACAATGTTGGAGCTCACTGATAAGCCGGTCGTCCAGCATCAACCTCCACCGATCGTTGCTGACCTTCGGACCCTCACTCCAAGTCCACTCCATCTGGCGGTCTACCAACTCCCCCCATTCATGTCTTCTTTCCTCATCTCTCCCCTGGCAAAAGACCGCGAAAATCTCTCTTCCAGACTCACAGGAAAGAACAACATTTCTCTCATTGGATAGCCCCAGCTTTCCAAACCCCGTTATCTCCAGTCATAACCAAACATTGCTGCTACAGAGAAACCATTACATTAGCAGTGAAACCTTACAGCATGTTACATAACCTTGCTTTTAACTAAAATCATGTCGTCCTTTATATTTATGTTTGCACTTTATCGCATTGTAAAGCATTTTGAACTATATTGTTTGTATGAAAATTAATCAATAAATAAGTTATTACTATTATGATTATTATTATTTTTATCTGCCAAGTGTGTTTTCTGCCTCATCTTGCTCACAATGTACATTCCACCCCTGGCCAACATTAGGCAGTCATTGGACATTATCAGCTGTCAGAAACAGTGTACTATGATGCCTTCCCTATTATTGTGGGGGATTTCAACTGGGCCAGCTTGAAGAAGTCTCTGACCAAATACCACCAATTTATCACCTGTGGAAGCAGAGGAGCCAACACATTTGACCATCATCAAGAACATTTATTACGCCAGCCCACGCCCACATTTTGGGAAAGTCCAGTGACCTGGCTGAACTTCTATTTCCGGTGTACAGGCAGAGTCTGAGGACTACAGCACCAGTGGTGAGAAGCAAGATGGTATGGTCAAGGGAGTGGAAGAGTGCTTAGGACTGCTTTGAGTTGATACACTGGACAATATTCAGGGAATCATCTTCGAGACCCATTGTTCCATAGACACCATAGATGTCATCGAATTCATCCTGGCTTGAGTGGATGAGTGCGTCCCTTTAACAACATTCCAGACACACTCTAATCAAAAGCTGTGAATGACCAGGAGATTCACAGTCAGCTGAGGGCTACATCTTGGCATTCAAGACTGGTAATCCAGAACTATATAAGAGGCTAATTTAAGAGCAAGAAACTACTATAATTGACGTTGGAGACAAAATTGGATGCACATCAGTTCTGGCATGGTTTGCAGGCCACTACTTTCGACAGGGTGAAACCTAACATCACGAACGGCTGTGTTGAGCTCCCAGATGAGCTCAATGCATTTTATGCTTGCTTTGAAAGGGAGAATAAAACTGTATCTGCGTGAATCCCTCCAGCATCTGGTGACCCTATGATCTCTGTCTCAGAGGTCAACATCAGAACATCTTTCAAGAGGAT
Organism: Mobula birostris; assembly: GCF_030028105.1. Taxonomy (NCBI): domain Eukaryota; kingdom Metazoa; phylum Chordata; class Chondrichthyes; order Myliobatiformes; family Myliobatidae; genus Mobula; species Mobula birostris. The sequence goes on along the minus strand of NC_092371.1, from coordinate 117,551,135 downwards.
GAACTCTCGCAGGGTCCCTGATGATGTACCTGTTAGGGCGCTGAAAATCTGTGCCAACCATCCGGAGGGAAAGTTCAAGGACATTTTCAATCTCTCCCTGTTGCAGTTGGAGATTCCCACCTGCTTCAAAAGATCGACAATCATACCAGTGCCCAAGAAGAGCAGAGTGAGCTGCCTCAATGTTTCACCCAGTTGCACTCACATCTACTGTGATGAGGTGCTTTGAGAAGTTAGTCATGGCCAGAATCAACTCCTGCCTAAGCAAAGACCAGCACCTGCTGCAATTTGCCTTTTGCCACAATAGGTCTAAGGTGGATGCAATCTCACTGGCTCTCCACTCGGCTTTGGATCACCTAGACAATAGCAATACCTGCGTCAGGCTGCTGTTTACTGTTATCAACTTAGCATTCAACACCATTGTCCCCTCAGTACTAATCAACAAGCTCCAAATCCTGGGCCTCTGTACCTCCCTCTGCAACTGGATCCTTGACTTCCTCACTATGTGACTGCAGTCACTGCAGATGGGAAATAACATGTCCTCACTCTCAATCAACACTGGCGCACCTCAAGGATGGATGTTTCACCCCCACTGCTCTACTCTCTCTATATCCATGACTGGGTGGCTATTACAGCTCAAACACCATCTATAAATTTGCCAACGACACAACTATTGTTGGCAGAATTTCAGACGGTGACGAGGAGGCATACAGGAGCAAGGTAGATCAGCTGGTTGAGTGGTGTCGCGACAACAACATTGAAACATCAGTAAGACTAAGATATTTATTGTGGACTTCAGGAAGGAGAAGTCGAGGGAAAATACACCAGTCCTCATCCAGGGAGCAGCAGTGGAAAGGGTGAGCAGGTTCAAATTCCTGAGTGTCAACATCTCTGCAGATCAATCCTGGGCCCAACATGTTGATGCAATTACAAAAAAGGCACAACAGTGGCTTTATTTCAGTAGAGGTTTGAGCCAATTTAGCATGTTAACAAAGACCCAAGCAAATTTCTACAGATGTACCATGGAGAGCATTCTAACTGGTTACACATCATCTGGTACGGAGGGGCCACTGCACAGGATCGGAAAAAGCTGCAGGAAGATGCAAGCACAGCCAGCTCCATCATGGGCACTAGCCTCCCCAGCATCAAGTGCATAGTCGGTGGGGTGGTGACTCCAGCGAGGAGGTGCTTGGTTGCTTAGTGTTAATGGGGTCTGTCCCCATTTTGATTGGGGTGTTTTCTGTTGAGAGATGTCGTTAGTGTTAAGGGATGGCATTGATGGGCTGGTGGGGAAAGGGGGCAGGAGGACGAAAGGGGTTATGGTTAAGGTTAGGGGCTGGAGGAGGGAGAGGGGGTAGGAGGACGAAAGGGGTTATGGTTAAGGTTAGGGGCTGGAGGAGGGAGAGGGGGTAGGAGGACGAAAGGGGATATGGTTAGGGTTAGGGCTGGAGGAGGGAGAAGGTGGTGGAGAGGGCTGCATAGTCAACAGCTTGCTCTCCATATCATACTACCTGGCTTGCGTATCAGGTAGACAGCTGGAGCACGACATTGATGGTCAACCTCGACCGGTGAAGGGCCTCAATGGTTATGTACGGTATGGTCTGTCTGGATGGCACACAAGCACCTCGGTGCACCTGACAAGAATGATTAAAATGATTGGATGCAGCAATGGCCAGGTCCTGAAGCCCAACCCGGCACAGACCTCAAATCACGGAGGGAAACAGGGTTGAGTCTCAACCAAACGCCTAGCCAATGGGGGTGCCTGAAGCTGAGGCTCGGAGCTGGGCCCCTCCGGATCAGAAACCTGATTCTATAGAGCAGCTGGTGATGAGTCTTAATGCTGAGGCTCTTCTAGGGGGAAAGACCATTCCTCTTCAGGACCTGCAGACCAGAATGGGAATAACGACTTACCCTATAAATCCACTCTAGGTTTTCCACATCTATTCTGGAAGGTCTGTCTAACAGTTATAAACATAAAAGATTCTGTAGATGCTGGAAATCCAGAGCAACACACACAATATGCTGGATCATTAAGAGCTGATTGTGGAATACAGGAGGAATGGAGACAGGCTAACCCCTATTGACATCAATGGATCTGGGGTTGAGAGGGTAAACTGCTTTAAGTTCCTTGGTATACACATCATTGAGGACCTCTCTTGGTCTGTACATACTGAGTGTGGTGAAAAAGGCACAACAACACCTCTTTCACCTCAGACGGTTGAAGAAGTTTGGTGTGGAACCCCAAGTCCTAAGAACTTTCTACAGGGGCACAATTAAGAGCATCCTGACTGGCTGCATCACTGCCTGGTATGGGAACTGTACTTCCCTCAATCACAGAACTCTACAGAGAGTGGTGCGGACAGCCCAGCACATCTGTAAGTGTGAACTTCCCACTATTCAGGACATTTACAAAGACAGGTGTGTAAAAAGGGCCCGAAGGATCATTGGGGACCTGAGTCACCCCAACCACAAACTGTTACAGCTGCTACCATCTGGGAAATGGTACCATAGCATAAAAGCCAGGACCAACAGGCTCTGGGACAGCTTCTTCCACCAGACCATCAGACTGATTAATTCACACTGATACAATTGTATTTCTAAGCTATAGTGACTGTTCTGTTGTACATACTATTTATTACAAATTACTATAAATTGCACATTGCACATTTAGACGGAGAAGTAACATAGAGATTTTTGCTCTGCATGTATATGAAGGATGTAAGTAATAAAGTCAATTCAATTCAATATCTATGTTAGACTATTGTTTATTGACCATAGTTCTACCTTCAATACTAAAGATCCAAGCAAACTTGTCACTAAAGTCCTAAACCTGGGACTTAACACCTTCCTTTACAATTGGATCCTTGACGCGACATCCTCTGCTATGATTCTTCTCAACATTGATGCCCCACAAGACCGTGTCCCCAGCACTCTATTCTACTCCCTCAACTGCGTAATCAGATTTTGCTCTGCCCATCTACAAATTTGCTGATGACACCACTGTGGTGGGCTGTATCTCAAATAATGATGATTTGGAATACAGGAAGGAGATGCATTGCCTTGTCACATGGCATCAGGGCAGTGACCTTTCCCTGAGTGTCAACAAAATAAAAATGCTGGCCATTGACTTCAGGAAGAGGAACAGTTCACATGCTTCTGATGATATCAACAGTGCTGAAGTTCAGACAGTTGTGAGCTACATGTTCCTAGGAGTGAACATCACCAAAAGCCCGTCCGGGTCCATTCATACTGACGTCATAGCCAAAAAAACTCACCAGTGTCTCTACTTCTTCAGACGCTAAATAAATTTGGCATGACTCCTTTGATATCACCAATTTTTATTGATGCGCCCTACAACTCATCATGGCAACTGCTCTGTACTGTTCATGACGTCATTTGCAGGGGGGATGGGACCCGGAGTGATAGAGCAATGAAAGAAGTGCATGGAGTAAAGCCAGACCTAACATATAGAGAGGCTTTGAGGAAAGAGAAGCAGAATATACGGTGTAAAGGTAGTAAGGTAGAAGGGCTGAAATGTGTGTACCTCAATGCAAGAAGCATCAGGAACAAAGGTGATGAACTGAGAACTTGGGTACATACATGGAATTATGATGTAGTGTGACACTAATTTCCCTAATATTGATTGGCACCTGATTAGTTCCAAGGGTTTAGACGGGGCAGAGTTTGTTAAGTGTGTCCAGGACGGATTCCTGTCACAGTATGTGGACAGGCCGACTAGGGGGAATTCCATACTAGATCTAGTACTAGGTTATGAACCAGGTTAGGTCACAGATCTCTCAGTGGGTGAGTATCTGGGGGACAGTGACCACCGCTCCCTGGCCTTTAGCATTATCATGAAAAAGGATAGAATCAGAGAGGACAGGAAAATTTTTAATTGGGGAAGGGCAAATTATGAGGCTATAAGGCTAGAACTTGCGGGTGTGAACTGGGATGAAGTTTTTGCAGGGAAATGTACTATGGACATGTGGTCGATGTTTAGAGATCTCTTGCAGGACATTAGGGATAAATTTGTCCCGGTGAGGAAGATAAAGAATGGTAGGGTGAAGGAACCATGGGTGACAAGTGAGGTGGAAAATCTAGTCAGGTGGAAGGAGGCAGCATACATGAGGTTTAGGAAGCAAGGATCAGATGGGTCTATTGAGGAATATAGGGAAGCAAGAAAGAAGCTTAAGAAGGGGCTGAGAAGAGCAAGAAGGGGGCATGAGAAGGCCTTGGCGAGTAGGGTAAAGGAAAACCCCAAGGCATTCTTCAACTATGTGAAGAAAAAAAAGGATGACAGGAGTGAAGGTAGGACAAATTAGAGATAAAGGTGGGAAGAGTGCCTGGAGGCTGTGGAAGTGAGCGAGGTCCTCAATGAATGCTTCTCTTCGGTATTCACCAATGAGAGGGAACTTGATGATGGTGAGGACAATATAAGTGAGGTTGATGTTCTGGAGCATGTTGATATTAAGGGAGAGGAGGCGTTGGAGTTGTTAAAATACATTAGGACGGGTAAGTCCCCGGGACCTGACAGAATATTCCCCAGGCTGCTCCACGAGGCAAGGGAAGAGATTGCTGAGCCTCTGGCTAGGATCTTTATGTCTTCATTGTCCATGAGAATAGTACTGGAGGATTGGAGGGAGGCGAATGTTGTCCCCTTGTTCAAAAAAGGTAGTCGGGATAGTCCGGGTAATTATAGACCAGTGAGCCTCACGTCTGTGGTAGGAAAGCTGTTGGAAAAGATTCTTAGAGATAGGATCTATAGGCACTTAGAGAATCATGGTCTGATCAGGGACAGTCAGCATGGCTTTGTGAAGGGCAGATCATGTCTAACAAGCCTGATGGAGTTCTTTGAGGAGGTGACCAGGCATATAGGTGAGGGTAGTGCAGTGGATGTGATCTATATGGATTTTAGTAAGGCATTTGACAAGGTTCCACACGGTAGGCTTATTCAGAAAGTTAGAAGGCATGGGATCCAGGGAAGTTGAGCCAGGTGGATTCAGAATTGTCTTGCCTGCAGAAGGCAGAGGGTGGTGGTGGAGGGAGTACATTCAGATTGGAGGATTGTGACTAGTGCTGTCCCACAAGGATCTGTTCTGGGACCTCTACTTTTCGTGATTTTTATTAACAACGTGGATGTGGGGGTAGAAGGGTGGGTTGGCAAGTTTGCAGACGACACAAAGGTTGGTGGTGTTGTAGATAGTGTAGAGGATTGTCGAAGATTGCAGAGGGACATTGATAGGATGCAGAAGTGGGCTGAGAGGTGGCAGATAGAGTTCAATCCGGAGAAGAGTGAGGTGGTACACTTTGGAAGGACAAACTCCAAGGCAGAGTACAAAGTAAATGGCAGGATACTTGGTAGTGTGGAGGAGCAGAGGGATCTGTGGGTACATGTCCATAGATCCCTGAAAGTTGCCTCACAGGTAGATAGGGTAGTAAAGAAAGCTTATGGGGTGTTAGCTTTCATAAGTCGAGGGATAGAGTTTAAGAGTCGCGATGTAATGATGCAGCTCTATAAAACTCTGGTTAGGCCACACTTGGAGTACTGTGTCCAGTTCTGGTTGCCTCACTATAGGAAGGATGTGGAAGCTTTGGAAAGGGTACAGAGGAGATTTATCAGGATGTTGCCTGGTTTAGAGAGTATGCATTATGATCAGAGATTAAGGGAGCTAGGGCTTTACTCTTTGGAGAGAAGGAGGATGAGAGGAGACATGATAGAGTTGTACAAGATAATAAGAGGAATAGATAGAGTGGATAGCCAGTGCCTCTTCCCCAGGGCACCACTGCTCAATACAAGAGGACATGGCTTTAAGGTAAGGGGTGGGAAGTTCAATGGGGATATTAGAGGAAGGTTTTTTACTCAGAGAGTGCTTGGTGCGTGGAATGCACTGCCTGAGTCAGTGGTGGAGGCAGATACACTAGTGAAAATTAAGAGACTACTAGACAGGTATATGGAGGAATTTAAGATTGGGGGTTATATGGGAGGCAAGGTTTGAGGGTCGGCACAACATTGTGGGCTGAAGGGCCTGTACCATGCTGTACTATTCTATGTTCTACGTTCTATGTTCTATGACCATATGAAACTGCAGAGAGTTGTGGACACGGCTCAGCACATCACGGAAACCGGCAACACACACGTTAGCTGGAGGAACTCAGCAGGCCAGGCAGCATCTATGGAAAAAAGCGCAGTCGATGTTTCGGGCCGAGACTAGCCTGACTTCCTTGGATACTTCTCGCTGCCTCAGTTAACGTAATCAATGTTCTTTCTTCTCCCCCTGTCATTGTACAGAAGTTTGAAACATCTGAGAACACGTGCCACAGGCTGAAGGTCAACTTCTCTTCTGCTGTTATAAATCTATACAATTGTCCTTTACTACAATAAGTTGGACTTTGGACTTCACATTGTCACCTTACACTTTACCATCTGCTTGTGCTACATTTTCTCTGTAATTTTAAAGTTTAGTTCTGTGCTGTTATTATTTTACCTTCTACAATCTAATGAACTGTTGTAATAAATTGATCTGCATAGTCGGTATGGAAGTCAAGTTTTTCATTGCATCATGTAACTATAATAAACCGACTTACCAACAAACGATTTTGAAAACGAGAGCAGAGCGGCCTCATATTGTTCTGTTTCTGAGTTTCTAACCTTCATGGTTTGGAAATTAAATGAAAGATGAAAAAACAAAAATTGAGGCAAAAGAGAAAAATTTCTCTGTTAACCAAGCAGATAAAAATCCAAAGCAAAGCACACAAACCACTAGAGGAACTCAGCAGGTCAGGCAGAATCCATGGAAATGAACCATCTGTCCGCCTTAGGGATGAGACCCTTCTTCAAGACTGGAAAGGAAGGGAGAGGGCTCCAGAATAAAAAGGTGGAGTGGGGAGGGGAAAGTGGATAACTAGAGGGTGAAAGGTGAAACCAGCTAGGTAGGAGAGGTACAGGGCTGGAGAGGAAGAAATCTGACAGGAGAGGCGAGTGGACCATGGGAAAGAGGGAAGGAGGAGGGCACCAGGGGGAATGATAGGCAGGTGAGAAGAGATAAAAGGCCAGAGCAGGGCATAGAAGAAGAGGGAAGGAGGAGGGAAAATTTACTTTAATAGAAGGAGTAATGGATGTTGAAGCCATCAGTTTGGAGGCTACCCAGTTGAAGTATGAGTTATTGCTCCTCCACCCTGAGGGTGGCCTTGTCAGGCTACTTTTGGCGGATAGAGAGGAGGTTCTCGATGAAGCAGTCCCCCAATTTATGACTGGTCTCACCAATGTAGGGGAAGCCACATTGGGTTCACCGGATACAAAAGCACCAGATAAAAATCTAAAAGCCTGCACTAAGAATTTACGAATTATATACCCAAGTTTTCAGATCACACTGGAAGCCTTAAAGTGATTTTGGCAGATGAATTAAATGGGCAAAATTGCACTGAAAGAGCTCAGTGTGGGAACTGTGGGATGGACATCATGTGGGAAAGAGACATAAAAGTTTACAGATTTGACTAGTATAATGGAGATACCTTGGATCTGCCCCATCCTGTCGTCCTGTGCCCTGCCCAGTGACGGGGAGACAGGGAACCCGAGGTGAAAGGGCCCACTGACCGGTGATGGAGGGCAGGGCAGGGCAAGGCTCGCAGGTCGAATGGGCTAACTAACCATTGACAAGGGCGAAGTTCGAATGGTTGGCGGTTTACCTGACCAATGACGGAGAGCATCCAGTCAGGGTGTGAGGGGGAGAGGGTGAGTGCCGAGGAGGCTCAGAAGTGTGGAGGGGTCCCGGCTGTGTTGGCAGCAGGTCAGCCGGAGTTCCTCATCGGGCCCCAAGGGTTCCACATAAAGAGAGCCGCCTTGCCACAATGCCCACCGTTCCTCTCCGTGACGGGCTGAGGCGGCGCTTGTACGGGCTGCTCCTGTACACCTCTCTCTTCGTCTACCAACCAGACTCCCCGTGGCAGTCTGTTTTACATCCAGAGGCAGGGGAGAAATCTCTTCATGCTGGGGTCTTTCCCTAGGAGACCTGGTGTGGAAGGTGTTGCATAGGGTATCGCTGGGTGTTCACTGACACCCCGCCAGCTGTCCATTCTATGGCCAGGAGGAGTCAGTGTACCACGTGTTTATGGGGTATGAGAGATTGGAGCCCCTTTTTTTAAAATACCTTAAGGGGCTATTCCTCAGGCTTTGGTGGCGTTTCAGCCCAGCGTTCCTATAGATGGGCACCCAGTTCGGTTCGCTCTACTGGTTGGCTTGCTCCTGGGCCTGGCCAAGAAGGTCATTCACGGGCCCAGGCAGCGGGCAAGTGAGGGCTTTGCCCAGGACGACTGTCTGCCCGCCCCTCTTCTAGGAATTTGTATGTGCCCCAGTGTCCTTGGAGAGGGAGCATGTGATCACCATGGGTACAGTGGGGAAATTTCTGGGAATGATGTCCCCTCCCCCCCCAGGGAATTGACTGTTTTATAGACAATAATAACCTTACTTATTTTGAATTTGTTCACTGTCTTGTAAATACTTGATGTTTGTATTTCGTCTATTTTCTGTGAATAAGTGCCATGCCTGCACCTATACTTCCTCCCAGTATCATTCAGGGCCCCAAACAGCCCTTCGAGATGAAGCAACGCATCACCTGTGAGCCTGTTGGGGTCACCTACTGTATCCGGTGTTCCCAGTGTGGCCTCTTGTACCTAATATCAGTGAAACCCGAGGTAGATTGGGAGATCGCTTAGCCGAGCACCTACGCTCCAACTGCCAGAAAAATTAAGATCTCCCAGTAACCACCCGTTTCAATTCTACTTTCCATCTCCATTCCGACATGCCAATCTATGGCCTACTCCACAGCCATGATGAGGCCACAATCAGGCTGGAGGAGCAACACCTTATATTCCATCAGGTAGCCTCCAACCTGATGGCATGGACATTGATTTCTCAAACTTCCAGTAATTGCACCCACCCCTCACCATTCCCATTCCCGTTTCCCGCTCTCATCTTATCTCCTTACCTGCCCATCCCCCATCTGGTGCTCCTCCCCCTTCCCTTTCTTCCATGGACTTCTATCCTCTCCCTTCAGATTCCCTCTTCTCCAGCCTTTTATCACTTTCACCAAGCAACTTCCCAGCTCTTTACCTCACCCCCCCCACCCCAGTTTCACCTATCACTTGCCACCTTGTACTTCTTCCTCTTTCCCCATCTTCTTCTCATCTTTTTTTCCAGTCCTGATGAAGGGTCTCGGCCCGAGGCATCAACTGTTTGCTCTTTTCCACAGATGCTGTCTGGCCCGCTGACTTCTTCCAGCATATTGTGTGTGTGTTGCGTGAATAAATTTTTGTAGTTACAAACAGGGCAAGCTTCGAGGGCTTTGTAGTTTTCCTGACCAGCGATGAATGGCGGGACTCGCAGGGCCAGTGGGCTGACTGACCAATGACAGAGGGCGGGACTCCCCTGTCGGGCAGGCTGACTGACCACTCGGGGCGGGCCGGGCTCACCCAGCGGGTGGGCTGACTGACCAATGACGGAGGGCAGGGCTCGCCTGACAGCTGGGCTAACTGATCACTGATGAGGGCGAGGTTTGTGCTTGCTTCAGGAGCACATACTGCTATATTAAGATTGGAAGAATACAGAGAAGATTAACAAGGCACCTGCACGGCAATGAGATGTAAATTTGTAAATCGTTCCGTTAATTTACAAGACATTATGTATGAGATAATGCAAACCTTACTTAGACTTAAACCAATGGGAATCTGTCTATGCTTTATGTGAATTCCAGCACATGTTGGTACTAGAAGGAATGAACCAATAGGTGGGACTACAACCCGAGGTCATAGGTGAAAGGTGAAACGTTCAAGGGAACTCGGAGAGTAGTGAGAGTGTGGAGTGAGCTGCCAGCACAAGTGGTGCATGCGAGCTTGATTTCAATGTCAGAGCGAAGTTTGGATAGGTACATGGATGGTAGGGGTATGGAGGGCAGCGGTCCCGGGGCAGTTCGATGGGAGTAGGCAGTTCAAGTGGTTCGGTACAGATTAGACTGGCCGAAGGGCCTGATGACTTTAAATTAGTAAAAGGAGGCAACTGAACGTGCAGAAGTGGGCATACAAATAAATTACAGAGAAGGAGAAGTGAAAAACATTATTAGAAGTGAAATCAAAAAATGTGGAGAAAACAAGGGAATGAAGAATGAACAGGAAGACATCTATAATAATAAAAAAAACAAGGAAGTCTGCAGATGTTGGAAATCCAAAGCAATGCACACAAAATGCTAAGGGAACTCGGTATGGTTGGACAGCGTCTGTGGAAGAGAGTGGACAGTTGATGTTTCGGGCCAAGACAAGAAAGAAATGAATGCAGAAGAGAGCAAAAAGGTGGAGGTAATAATATTGAGATTGTGGTTTGGACACACAGGGTTAAATATTACATTGTTCTTAATGAATAAACACCATAATCAGAGGTTGTGAGTATTCTAATCAGCAAGAAATGGTTGAGCAAGTACTGGTGAGGTGTTCATGATGTAATCAAGAGAGGAGATGGTTGATTTTAAAGTTATCATGGAATAAAATACAATTTAACATTAATAATAGAAATTGTAGAAAGGGTTCAGAGGAGATTTACAAGGATGTTGCCTGGATTGGGGAGCATGCCTTACAAGAATAGGTTGAGTGTACTTGGCCTTTTCTCCTTGGAGCGACAGAGGATGAGAGGTGACCTGATAGAGGTGTACAAGATGATGAGAGGCATTGATCATGTGGATAGTCGGAGGCTTTTTCCCAGGGCTGAAATGGTTAGGACGAGAGGGCATAGCTTTAAGGTGCTTGGAACTAAGTGCTGAGGAGATGTCAGGGGTATGTTTTTAACGCAGAGAGTGGTGAGTGCGTGGAATGGGCTGCCAGTGACTGTGGTGCAGGCGGATACAATAGGGTCTTTTAAGACGCTCCTGGATAGGTACATGGAGTTTAGAAAAATAGAGGGTTATAGGTAACTTGAGGTAATTTCTAAAGTAAGTACATGTTCGGCACGGCATTGTGGGCCGAAGGGCCTGTATTGTGCTGTAGGTGTTCTACGTTTCTAAATCAGAATTGCGCAGAAATGGTAACAGTAAATGTTCTACATTATAACTGTTGTGTACTTTATCGCATTCCAAAATTCAAAGATTCAAAGTACATTTATTATGCATACAGAATACAGCTCTGAGATTCATCTTCCCACAGGCAGCCACAAAACAAAGCAACACCATGGAACCCGTTCAAGAAAACATTAAGCACCCACTGTGTGAAAAAAAGAAGACAAATCGTGCAAATAGCAAAAAGCGAGCGAGCCATCATCATTAGTGATCACTCATAGTCGAGTATGGTTCTTTTCCTGGTGGTTGATCTGGTCACTTATGGGTCTTGAGATGAATGAAGAGGCCAATCCGTGATCCACTAGTTGCAGTGTTGGCAGGTGTAGGTCATTGAAGTGGTGGTGGATGTCGCTGGTTGGGCCTTTCCCAATCTCTCCTTATGTTGAAGCCTTACATCTCAGTGACATGGTGGAGATATTCTTTGAGTTGTGTGGTCCCCTCATAGACAGTCCTTCTCCAGCTTTCCCTACCCTGTGCTAATTTCTCCCATCCATTCAGGTTGATGCGGCGCTTCCTTTAGTGGGTCTTGATATTGTCCTTGAACCACTTTTTCTGTCCTCCAGGAGTGCGCTTTGCATCCTTGGGTTGGCCGAACAGGAGCTGTTTAGGGAGGTGGGAGTCAGGTGTACAGATGATGTGCCTGGCCCCTTACAACCGGTGTTGAGTCATGACTGTGGCTATGGAGTTAACGTTAACTTCCTCCAGGATGCTGGAGTTAGTACACCTGTTCTTCCAGGTAACTCTCAGAATCTTCCGGAGGCATCTTTGATGGTAAGTTTCTAGGGATTTTATGTGCCTGCTGTATGTTGTCCATGACTCTGCTCCATATAACAGGTGCACTGGTGTTGGTCTTGATATCACGATCTTCAAAAACCCCCTTTCTCCGCCTGGCAAAAGCTCCACTTGCACAGATTATCCTGCCACTTATTTCACGGTCACTGTTGGCTCTCAAAGAAAGAAGGCTGCCAAGGTATGGGAAATGATCAGTGTTCTCCAGAGGGACGTTGTCAACTTGGATGGTTGCAGGTTTAGGAGTTTGATCTGGAGTAGGTTGGTGCCGGACTCAGGTTTTCTTGATATTTAGATCAAGTCCCAGGTGCTTGTATGCTCTGGCAAAAGCATCCATTACGCACTGCAGATCCTCCTCAGAGTGAGCTATGATGGCATTGTCATCTGCAGTAATTGGAACTCCATGGTGGAAGTAGTTGACACCTTGCTCTTTGCCTTGAACCTGAGCACCCCCCTCCATCTGTTCTTTAGAGAATCTGGGCTATTTGTATGAGGTCTTGGCCTATGAGGTGAAGAATGGTTGCAATGAAAACAGCGAACAGTGTTGGGGTGATGATGGACTCCTGTTTGACCCCGGTCTCAAACTTAAAGGGTGCTCTTTTTGAGCTGCCATTGCTGATGACTGTTGCACTCATATCATTGTGTAAGAGCAGAAGAAACTTGCACAGGTATTTCTCCGGGCACCCGATTTTGAACAGTACATACCAAAGGCAGGACGATTTACAAAGTCAAAGTAAGGTCTATGAAAGCCATATAAAGAGGGAGATTTTGTTCCCAGGCTTTCTCCTGCGATTGAAGTTCTGTAAGAATCATGCCAGATGTTCCTCTGGGGCATCCCTAAGCTCAGCTGGAATCTTCTCCTGGTCCCAGATCCTGACAAGCAGGTCATGAACATGACTTAAAAGTTCTGGGCCACCTTCTTTGAGGATTTCTGCTGGAATGCCATTAGGCTGAGTGGCCCCATTGTTCCTCAATTTCTTGTAAGCCACCTGCACCTCTTTGATACTAGAAGACCTACTCATGTCCTCCTTCATGGCTCGTTGTGGGAGCTGGTTGGTGACCTCAGTGTCAACAGTGGTATTATGATTAAAGCACTGTTGACTTTGAAGTCATCAACCAGCGAGCTAACAAAACAGAATATCAAACATCAATCCAGGAGTCCAGTAGCATTCAGTTTAGTTTGGTTCAGCATCACGCTGCTAGCTCACTGTGGCCTGCAAGGCAAAGTATTCTTTGCTAAGATGCCCCAGACCCCATCAATCAAACCGCTCAAAAACGGCAAAAAAAAGAGTAGCCAGAATTCAGGAACACATGCAACCTCAAGCTCAAAGTCCCCCTAAAAGAGTCCACAGCCTCTTCAATCGGTTCTTACAACCTGGATCCCAAGATTCCTGCACTTTCCTCCACAGCTAGTAGGAGAGAGGAGACCAGTCAAACGCTGGCAGACGCCGCCAAATACCCACCCGTCCTCTGCCCTTGTCCTCGTCGACCTCTACCTTGTTTGATGCCTCAATCAGAGGAAAACAATCGAGTTGATCACGGGCTCGTACCCTCGAAGCCTCATTTGGGGGTAAGCAGTGGTGAAGATCATAGGCTTGCATCCCGTCTCTAGGCTTCCAGGCCCCTCAGGCTGCACACTCCACTCCAAACCTCACCGAACTCCCTCAAAGCCAACAGAACGCCAGATCACTCGATTGGTCCAAAAACACACTTTCAAAATGTAAATGATGGGTTCCAATTGCACTCAGCTTAGTAGTAGAATCACATTTGAAAGAAGAAGGGGTAAAAGAAGTAGTTTTGTGAACTGTCTGAAGGACGTCACCTTTGGTTGTGTTGAGCACCAGCTCCAACTTGTTTGGATTCCAGTAACAGTTGATGATTCAGATTCAGCTCAGTTTACTGTCAAATACTTTATACTTTATTGTCGCCAAGCAATTGGTACTAGAATGTACAATCATCACAGCGATATTTGGTTCTGCGCTTCACACTCCCTGGATTACAAATATTAAATATTAAAAATAGTTAAAATTAGTAAATATTAACAATTTAAATTATAAATCATAAATAGAAAATAGAAAAATGGGAAGTAAGGTAGTGCAAAAAAACGAAGAGGCAGGTCCGGAGATTTGGAGGGTTCGGCCCAGATCCGGGTCAGGATCCGTTCAGCAGTCTTATCACAGTTGGAAAGAAGCTGTTCCCAAATCTGGCCATACGAGTCTTCAAGCTCCTGAACCTTCTCCCGGAGGGAAGAGGGACGAAAAGTGTGTTGGCTGGGTGGGTCGTGTCCTTGGTTATCCTGGCCGCATGGCTCCGACAGCGTGCGGTGTAAAGTGAGTCCACGGATGGAAGATTGGTTTGTGTGATGTGCTGCGCTGTGTTCACGATCTTCTGCAGCTTCTTTCGGTCTTGGACAGGACAACTTCCATACCAGGTTGTGATGCACCCTAGAAGAATGCTTTCTGCGGTGCGTCTATAAAAATTAGTGAGGGCTTTAGGGGACAGGCCAAGTTTCTTTAGTTTTCTCAGGAAGTAAAGGTGCTGGTGGGCCTTCTTGGCAGTGAACTCTGCTTGGTTGGACCAAGTCAGGTCATTTGTGATATTGACCCCGAGGAACTTAAAGCTTTTGACCTGTTCCACTTGCGCACCACCAATGTAAATTGGGTCGTGTGGTCCACTACTCCTTCTGAAGTCAACAACCAATTCCTTCATCTTGTTGCCGTTGAGGGATAGGTTATTGTCTTTGCACCATGCCACCAGGTTCTTAATTTCTTCTCTGTACTCAAACTCATCATTACCCGAGATACGGCCTACGATTGTTGTGTCATCAGCAAACTTATATATGTTTGATGGAAACTTGGCTACACAATCATGGGTGTACAGTGAGTATAGCAGGGGGCTGAGTACACAGCCTTGTGGGGCACCGGTGCTCAGAGTGATTGTAGAGGAGAGCTTGTCCCCTGTTTTTACAGCCTGGGCCCTGTCTGTGAGGAAGTTGAAGATCCAGCTGCAGATCTGAGTGCCAAGGCCCAGGTTCCGGAGCTTAGGAATCAGTTTATTTGGAATGATGGTGTTAAAGGCAGAGCTGTAGTCAATGAAAAGGAGCCTTACGTATGCGTCTTTATTTTCCAGGTGTTCTAAGGAGGAATGTAGGGCCAGAGAGATGGTATCTGCCGTTGTCCTGTTGATCTGGTAGGCGAACTGCAAAGGGTCGAGGTTGACCAGTAGGCTGTGGTTGACGTGTGCCATAACCAAACCCTCGAAGCACTTCATAGCATTTGATGTCAGAGCCACAGGTCGTTAGTCATTCAGGTATGCCACCTTTCTCTTCTTTGGCACTGGGATTATCGTTACCTTCTTAAAACACGAGGGGATCTTAGACTGAAGCAAGGAGCAGTTGACGATGTCAACAAACACTCCAGCTAGCTCGTTTGCACAGGCCCAGAGAACCTGTCCTGGGACGTCATCTGGGCCTGTCGCCTTCCTTGGATTTATCTTCAGGAAGGCCCTTCTAACGTCCTCCTCGGTGACGATGAATCTCGATGCCACCAGGTTCAGTTCATCCGGAGGGAGCGGGATGTTGCTCTTCTGTTCGAATCTTGCGTAGAATACGTTAAGTTCGTCAGGAAGAGAAGCGCCACAGTTATTGATATTCCCAGCCTTTTCTCTGTGACCAGTGATCTCATTTAGACCCTGCCATAGTCTACTGGCATCCCTTCGGTTAGCCTGGGCTTCCAACTTGGCTCGATATTGCATCTTGGCGCCCTTAATGGCTTTCTGGAGTTCACGCCTGGATTCCGTGTAGCGACTGGTATCCCCGGACCTAAAAGCCGCAGCTCCAGCCTTTAAAAGGGACTTGACCTCATAATTCATCCAAGGTTTCCGGTTAGGGAATACGCGGATCGTCTTGCGAGACACACAGTCCTCCGTGCATTTCCAAATAAAGTCCGTGACAGCTGAGGCATACTCATCCAGGTTAGCTGCCGAGTCCTTGAATACTAACCAGTCCACCGATTCAAAGCAGTCACGGAGGACCTCATCTGTTTCCTCCGTCCAATGCGACACTACAAATACACCACGGTGCAATGAAATTCTTTGCTTATGTGAAGCTCACAGAGTAAAGGGCGTACATGGCAGTAAGAAATACAAAAATAAATGCAGCAACATGCTCGAAACCACAGAATTATTAATATTCAGTAGGGCAAATCTAAAGTAGTGCACAAAGAAATGCTAAAGTGGCAATTACAGAAAAATAGAATTAAGGCACAATAATGTGGGAAGGAGGTATGAGAGAAGTGTCTGATGCAGAAGCCTTGCAGCTGTGGGGAAGAAACTGTTCTTAAGTCTAGATGTTCTGGCTTTCAAGCTCTTGAATCTTCTCCCAGAAGATAGAAAGAAACCATGGGTGACAAGAGGTGTGGAACACTTAGTCAAGAGGAGGGAAGAAGCTTACTTAAGGTTTAGGAAGCAAGGATGAGACAGGGCTCGAGATAGTTACAAGATAGCCAGGAAGGAGCTGAAGAAAGGACTTAGGAGAGCTAGAAGGGGGCATGAGGAGGCCTTGGCAAATAGGGTTAAAGAAAGAACAAGATATTCTTCACATATGTGAAGAACAGGTAGATGGTAGGACCGATCAGGGATAGTAAAAGAAACATATGTCTGGAGTCAGTGGAGGTAAGAGAGGTCCTTAGTTAATATCTTGCTTCAGTATTCATCAGTGAGAGAGACCTTGGCATCAGTGAGGATCGTGTAAAACAGACTGAAATGCTTGAACATATTGATGCTAAGAAAGGGAATATGCTAGAACTTTTGAAAAAATATTAGCGTAGATAAGTGCCCAGGGTGTGACAGGATATACCCAAGATTACTATGGGAATTGAGGGAGAAGATTGCTGTACACTTGGTGATGATATTTGCTTCATCATTGGCCACAGAAGTAGTAGCTGAAGATTGGAGGGTGGCAAATATAACATATCTGTGTATGGAGTCAAAAGAGATGAATGGGATCTTAAATGGATAGTTTCCATCTATATTTACTTGAGAGATGGACACCGAGTCTATAGAACTGAGGTAAAACAGTAGTGAGGTCATGAACCATATCCAAATTACTGAAGAGGAGGTGTTTGCTGCCCTGAGAGAAACTTCAGTGTTTAAGTCCTCAGAGCCTACGGATCTTGTGTGGATGGGTGCGGGCGGGGGGGGGGGGGGGGGGTAGGGTGCTAGTGCAGAAATTGCAGGTGTCCTGGCAGAGGTATTTTTTAAAATCCTTAACCATGGGTGAGGTGCCAGAGGACTAGAGGATAGCTAATGTGATTCTGATGTTCAAGGAAGTCTGTATGAATGACCTGGGATATTATAGACCAGTGAACCTGACATCAGTAGCAGGTAAATTATTGGAGGATATTCTAAGAGACCAGATATATAAGGGTTTGGATAGACAGGGACTGGGTAAGGATAGTCAACATGGCTTTGGGTGTGCTGGATCATGCCTATGCACTCTTATATAACTCTTCGAGGGAAGTTGATGGTGGAAAGGTGGTGGACATTGTCTATGCGGACTTCAACAAGTCCTTTGACGAGGTTCAGTCACTTAGCATTCAGTATGAAATAGTAAATTGGATTTGACATTGGCTTAGTGGGAAAAGCCAGAGAGTCGTAGTAGATGGCTGCCTCTCTATTGGAGGCCTGCGACTAGAGTGTGGGGCAGTAATCATGCTGCTTGTTATCTATATTAATAATTAGGATGACAATATGATAAACTTGATCAGCATGTTAAGGGTATAGTAAAGACTGGTAAAGACCATCAAAGCTTGCAGCAGGATCTGAGCTAGTTGGAAAAATAGGTTGAAAATAGCAGATGTAATTTAATCCAGAGAACTATGAAGTCGTGGCTATCCCTCGAGGTCAGGGATGATGGTCTTCATTCTGTTGATCTACTTATGGGCTCTCAAGTGGCTTATGAGTCCAATCTTGGCTTTGAAAGTTCTTCCGCATTCAGGACAGGTGGTTCCAGGTGGCAGATCGGGCTTTGGTTGTTGCTGCCTCTCTTTCCATTTTCTTCTCTTTTCTTCTAATTCTGCACATCTGTTGGCTTCAAAAGTTGCTGTTCCTTCTCGGGTGATGGCTTCCCAGAGTTTCCTGTCCTTGGCATTGGTTTCCCAATTGTTGATGTCGATGTTACATTTCTTCATGTTGGCTTTTAAGACGTCTTTGAATCTCTTCTGTTGTCCACCCCTTTCACGTTTGCCTTCTTTAAGCTGGGCGTAGAAGATTTGTTTCAGCAGTCATTCGTCTTTCATCCAAACAACATAACTGCTCCATCTTAGTTGGTTCTTGATGACGTAGGCTTCAATGGTTGTTGTTTTTGCTTCATTTAGCACACTGACATTGGTTCTTCTATCTTCCCAGCTGATATTTAAGATGTTTCGAAGACAGCGTTGATGGAACTTTTCAAGTGCCCTCAGATGTCGCCGGTATGTTGTCCAGGTTTCTGATGCATACAGGAGCGTTGGGATTACCACAGCTTTGTACACTAACATTTTGGTGTCTGTTCGGATGTCACGATCATGAAGGACTCTTGTTCGGAGACATCCAAAAGCTGTTCCAGCGCATTTAAGACGATGTTGGATCTCGTCATTAAGGCCGACATTGGAAAAATAGCAGATGTAATTTAATCCAGAGAACTATGAAGTGCTGCACTTTAGGAGGACAAAGCAGAGTAAGACTTATGCAGTCAACGGGAGAGTGCTGAGAAAAGCAGTAAAAGAAAGGGATCTGGGAATACAGATCCATAATTCCTTGAATATGGTGTCACAGGTAGTTAGGACCATCAAGAAAATTTTTGGCAAATTGGTCTTTATCAATTAGCGTATTCAGCACAGGAATTGAGTTGTCATACTGAAGTTTTATAAGATGTTGGTGAGGCCTAATTTGGAGTATTTTGTGGATTTCTGGTCACCTACCTACAGAAAATACATCAATAAAATTGAAATAATACAGAGAAATTTTACCAGAATGTTGAGGGCCTGAATTATACGGAAAGGTTAGGACTTCATTCCCTGGAGCGTAGAGAATGAGGGTAGATTTGATATTGGTATACAAAATTATGAGGGTTTAGATAGGGTTAATGCAAGCAGGATTTTACTGCTAAGGTTGGGTGAGACCAGAACTGGAGGTCAAGGAGTAAGGGTGAAAGTGAAATATTTAAGGGGAACTTGAAGAGGAACTTCTTTACTCAGAGAGTGATGTGATTGTAGATCGAGCTGCCAGCAGATGTTGTGGATGTGGATTTGATGACAACATTTAAGGTAAATTTAGGTAAGTACATGGATGGAAGAGTTATGAAGGGCTATGGTCCAGGTGTGGGTCAATGGGAATAACAGTTTGGCATGGACAAGATGGGCTGAATGTACTACTTTTATGCTGTGGTGCTCCAGAACTCTGTGACAATGCCTTGCTGACTACCACCATTGTTTTTCCAAACGTGAGTAAATCTTCTGCTTAAGAATCTTGTCCATTGATTTCCCTGGATATTTCATACAATGGTTTTAATTTTCTAAAATTTGGGGAAGGTCCCATTGAATTGGAAAAAAGTGCAAATATAATTCCTTTATTCAAAATGGAAAGGAAACAGAAATTAGCAAGCTGCAAGTCAGTTAGCTTCACATCTGTCAGTTGGAATACATTAGAGGTTGTTATTAAAGATGTTATGGCAGGGCACTTACTAAATTCCCTCAAGGTCTGATTGGTAAGGCTCTGGGTATTTATCCACCTTAATGCACTTTAAAGCCTTCAATACCTCTTCCCTACTAATCCATATGTGGTTCAATATATCACCACTTATTTCCCCCATTTACTTAGCTTCCATTATTTCCACGCACAAATGGTTATGCTGATCTTTAATGGGACATGTTCTCTCTGTAGCAACCCTCTTGCTCCTAATATACCTATGTAATCTCTTAGGAATATGCCTCATCTCGCCTTCTAGTTCCTTCAAGATGCATATCCAGTCAAGATGGCACCAAACTGTGGTCTCTATTGAGGATGTGGTTCAGACGTAGTTGCCTTTTGGGTGACAGAAACGGAGTTAAGGGTTAGGTTAGGGTTTAGGGACAGGGATGTGGGGAGTTGGACGGCAGGCTGGAGTCTAGGCCTCCACTCTGTGCTTCGCTTCCCAAAGCCAGCCACGTGGAAGTTCGATGAAGGACATTCATGGTCAGATTTTGGGCCTATAGACCAGTGAGGAGGAGGGCCAGTCAATGGGTCAGTAAGTTGTCAGCAGTTCCGGGAGTGAAGTTCCATGTGGGCAGGAGGCACGAGGGCTCATGACCCCCAGGTACACAAGTCAGTGAGACTGGAATTCAAGGTCTAATGTTCAGGGTCCGGGTGACTGGAGAGTCTGAAATTCAATGCCTGGAGTTCAGAGTGCAAAATCTGCGAATCCACTGGAGGCTAGGCCGGAGATGGCCTGTCCTAGGTTTGGAGGATTGTCTGTGTGTTAATGAAGGAGTGAGGGAGAGGGTGGGAGGAATGGGTTTGTTTTGCTGTTATTATTTGTTACTGTTGTTCTCTTGTTGTTGTTGCTTGCATTGTTCTGTGAAGATGGTAGGGATGCTATCTTGGTGTTGGAATATATAGTGATATTTATGGGCTGTACTACGCCCCAGCACAGCCTTAGGTTGGGTTGGTTGTTAACACCAATGACACATTTCACTGTATGTTTCGATGTGCACGTAATAACAAATGATTCTGATTCTGAAGCTGAAAGTCCAAGGTACACAGGAAAAGCCAACCTTGATTTGTCAACATGAAGTGATTTTTGACTAATTTAGTGCAGTTTCTTGAAGAACATATGAAGTGAATATTGGGAAAATCACTTGAAGTGAATTTATAGAAAGCATTTGATAAAGTGTCACATCAAGGTGTATGCAGGTAATAAAGCCACACAGTGTAGGAGGGAATACATTGCTACTGTTAGATGTTGTGGTTGCTGGGAATCAGAAAGTAGGCTTTAATGGGTCTATACAGACACAAAATGCTGGAGGAACTCAGCAGGCCAGGCAGCATCGATGGAAAAAAGTACTGTCGACATTTTGGGCTGAAACTCTTAATGGGTCTGTTTCTGGTTGGCAAAACGCATGGGTTATTTGTCTCACAGTCTGTGCTTGGATCTCAATATCTTACAAGGTACACAGAGTATATACATATGGAAGGACCAAAGGTATGGTTGCCCGGTTTGCTGCTGACATAGTGATGGGTAGGAAAGTACTGTAAGTTGCGATGTGGATGTAAGGAAACTACAAAGGGATGACTTGCCACCTTTTCTACTCAATCCCAGACTCCTTGCTTGTCCTTGTAGGCACTTTTTGGGATCCATGGACTTGCATCCCCAAGATACCCCTGTACGTTCAATGCTCCTGTGCTGCCATTTACAACACACTTCCCTCCTGTGTCAAACGTACCAACTCCAGACAGGTTAATTTAGCAGAGGAATATTTAGCCAGTGGAGCAAAATATGGGATAGTATGAATTTGTCCAGGTTAAGTATGGCGGGAAAAATAAAAAGTGAGCTCATATTTAATACATGTGAGATTGAGATCTGAGCTGCAAACGGATTAGCATGTTCAACGTTTGTGGTTCACAAAAGACAATTTGCAGGTGCAATAAGTAATAGAGATTGTTAACAGAATGTTATCATTATGATGGGAACTGAAAATGAAAGCAGGGTGATTATGTTTCATTTACAAGGCAATGTCGATACCACATCTAGAGGACTGTTTACTGTCTCGGTCGCCTTAGTTAAGCAATAAAGTAAATTATTAAGGGTTTATTAGAACAACACCAGGAATGGGAGGGTTATCTTATGAGGAGAGCTTGGACAGGCTTGGCTTGTAACCACTACAATTTGCCACAGAGAAAGGTGAATTGATTTAAACACGTAAAAATCTTGAGGATTCTTAACAGAGTGATGCGGCTGGGCTTGCTGAACTCAAACCTATCTGCTTTAGATACTGTAGCTACGGGTACCCTCACTAAAGGGAGGTTATATTATCTTCAAGGCTAGATCACTTCTGTGCCTATCCTCCATGGAGAGTTTAGCTGCTGATTCTCACTATTCGTGTGGTGGGTTCTCCCTCCCTACCAAGGAGGAGATACTTCCAGCTGGTAAAGTGGTTTAAACACAGTTCATTTATTTTTAGAGATACATGTTTAAATTTGGATAAAATTCTCAAAAAACACATATAAAACTCACAGAGGGTTTCCATCTTATAAAAGTGTAAGGGGGTTTCGATTTTTATGTTACTGCGGAGGCTAATTAAAATGGCGTTTTTGTTATGTTAATCTGGGGAATGCGGCTTTGTTGTGCTTTAATGCTGAGAAAGTTTGCGCTAGCAGCTTATTGTGGTTTAGAGTGTGATCAGAGAGTGCTATTAACCAATTGGGATAGTTGTTATGGTTTTGGTGTATTTGAAGATACTGTATGTGCAGGGTTTTGGGGAGAAGGCGGGAGAGCGAGACAGAGGATGGACCAGGTGCTGTGAGTCCGCTAACGGGGTCGGACCCGAGCGGGACGTTCGGCGAGGAGACGGAGACGGACTCGTGTGGAGCGTCTGGTCGACCACCGTTGTTGGTCCCAGGCGGCCGGTTGAGATGGTCCGAGGGGTTGCAGGGTGAAGAAGAAGGTCCTTGAGCTCCAACGGTTTTTGTGCACGAAGAGATTGAACTTTGATAAGAGTGGCACCTTTTATTTTCCTTTTATATTTTATTCTCTTTTAATTATATAGTTCCAGTAATATCTATAAACTGTAAATCATTTAATTGCATCTGGTGTATTGTCTGTTATTTGGGCGGGGTGGGGTACCTCACACAGCATCCACACAAATGAATTACCCAGTTTGCCGGGGCCGAGGCTGTTTCCCTAGACGACAGCGAGCCGAGCGACCCTGAGGGTGGCCAGGGGGGCTACAAAAGATTTCTAAATTACAAATTATTTCTAAAATACAAAGGATTTTCAAAGCACAGGTACAATTCCTATAAGCTAGAAAGACATATGATTGAGTTGTGGATGAACGAGTCGTCTGCCACAGATATTAAAGGCAGAGGAATGGATTCTATTCATCCTGTCTTTTTGTCATTCTGTTTATTGTTCTTTGATGATTCCTAACAAGTCTGGCTGCTCTCTAATCTTTATGCTGTTTTTTATCCCCTGCTTACTTTATGACATCTGATGCATGGTCTAAAAGCTTCTAGGGACAGAGGTCCCAGACATCCAAAATTAACCAGTGAGGGATAACTTTCTGAGTACACAAATCTTCCAACTATTGACAGATCAGTTATCTGACGAACTAAGTGATGTGCAAGCTTCCACGAACTAAATAAACTAGCCAGTGTTGTCTGGTTTGATGCAGGCCCAACTAACATAACTACAACGTTTTATAAGCTCTTAAGTAATCAGCCCGTGCTGTGGGCCAGCAGCCTGTGCTCTATAGGTGGTACTGTTTGTTTGCAAAACTGTCTTTTTAACTTTAGACCGATTATTGGTTCAGTCTCTCCCCATTTACATCCATGACATTTTACATGCTCTACGCTAATGTAACAACTTTCTGTACCCTGGCCCTGACTGACTCATTTTCACTATGGACGTCCAGTCCCTTTACGGCTATATCCCTCATCGGGAAGGCCTTAATGCTGTTTGCTTCTTTCTTGATGAACAGAATCAACCAGTTTTTCTCTACCTTCAGCCTCCTCTATCTGGCAGAAATGGTACACACCCTTAACAACTCTTTTGGCTCCTCCCACTTTCTCCAAACCAAAGGTGTCGCCACTTGCATGGGCCCTGCCTTTTTATTGACTAGGTGGAATATTCCATGTTCCATGCCTGCACCATTAGTGCTTCCTAAAGGCTTCATCCCTTCAAGAAGGCGGCACTGAGGCTTCAGGCCTGGTCCTTGCTATGACGGAGGACTAGAACCCCTCCATCTGCCCCTGGTCTCATCCAATAAATCAGCGAATCGAACTTGCGACATACCAGGTTAACAATGTCCAAAGGGGTCTTATGATCTCAAGGAAAACAATCATGACAGCCACATAGCGCAGCTCTTTCACTATCTCCAACAGTGAGCAACTCGCTAATGGTGCAGACCTGCAGTACTTTAAGTTCTTAATGTATAGCAGGATCTTGTGATCATTAGAAGTGCGTTTCAGTGGAACAGTTGAACCTACTGTTGACCCCGTAGAAGCTGCTGTGCAGTCGTGCCACATCTTGCTGGAAGGATATGTGTTTTTACTGACATCCTATCTGGGTTTGTTGAGCTGTAGGTGAGAGGACTGGGCAACAACCCCTGGGGGGAGGGAGTGTGGTGTGGGCATTGGGACTCTTATTACATGATCGTGATCTTGTGTGTGCTTACTGTGTGTGACTGTTGGTAATGTGTCTTTATACCTTGACCCCATTGTAACACTGTCTCATTTTCGTGACTACAGTCGGCCCTCCTTATCTGCGAGTTCTGCGTGCGCAAATTCAACCAACTGCGAATTGAGAAAACCTAGAAGTGTTCTTCCAGCACTTGTTGTTTGAGCATTACAGACTTTTTTTCTTGTCGTATAGGATTTACATTGTATTAGGTATTATAAGTAATCTAGAGATGATTTAAAGTATACGGGAGGATGTGCATAGGTTATCGTGGATCGGGAGCAAAAAAAAATCTGGAAATTCTCCTACTAAGTATGTCGGAACAGGTACATCCAGTATTATTTAGCATCAGTTAGTCAAACGTTTGTCTTAGTATATAGTAAATAGTTTATCTTTCTATGCATATAAAACACTTAAGAAACATAAGTTTCAGAGCCGGGCTCAGGAACGGAAATTCCTGAGATCGATCCAGTGACAGATCGCTCCTGAGCGCGCTCTCCATCCGTGCCGGGTTGATGTGAAGGATCAAAAACCCAAAACTCCAAAACTCAATAATTAAACCACTGCGTTGCTTAGTAATAATTGTAGCTTTCATCGGGGCAGGGCCTTTCTCATTTTATCCTTTAAAATTGTTCCAATCGTTGACTGACTGTAGCCTAATGCTTTTCCAATGACCGATGGCGTTTCACCTCTTTCCAATTGCTTTATTATTTCCACTTTATTTTCAATCGTGATCGTGATTATTTTTGTGAACAGAAACACTGCGGATTCAGAGCTCTGCCGCCGGGTCCTAAAGTCCACCGCACTAAGACAGGTTAAATAAGGTCCAGGGTTCCGCTGGGTCCTAAGATCCACCGCATTGAGACAGGTTGAATAAGGGACTTGAGCATCCGTGTTTTTTGGTATCCGCGAGGGGTTCCGGAACCAATCCCTCGCTGATAAGTAGGGCCGACTGTATTCATACACTATGTGGTTGAATGACAATTAAACTTGAATTGAATTGAACTTCATTGGAGCTGCTTCCTGCATCTGTGCAGAGCTTGTCAATAACTTTACCACCAACTTCCACTTTGCCCTTAAATTCACTAGGTCCATCTCCGACACCTTCCTACACTTTCCTGATTTTTGGTGTCTCCATCTCTAGAGACAGATTATCCACTGCCGACATCTCTTAAAAACCCACTGACTTCTACAGATACCTTGACACTCATCTTTCCACCTTGTCACTTGCAAGGATGCTATTTACTCACTTCTCTCAGTTCCCCTATTTCCACAGCATCTGATCTCATGATGAGGCTTTCCATTCCAGGACATCTGAGATGTCCTCCTTTTTTCAGAAAACGGGGTTTCCCCTCCACTGTTACGAATGCAACCCTCATCCACATCTCCTTCATTTCCTGTACATCTCCCCTTACCCCATTCTCTCCACACAACTGTGATAGAGTTTCCCTTGCCGTCACCTACCATCCCATGAGCCTCTGCATCCACAACTTCCACCTCTCCAACAGGATCCCACCGCTAGGATCAACTACACTTCTCCTGCCCTTTCCATTTTCCACAGGGATCATTCTCTCCACGACCCAATTGTCCACTCATCCCTTCCCACGGATCCCTGTCCTAGTCTTATCCCTGCAAGCTTGTTAAATGTTATAACTGCCCTTACACATCCTCCCTTGTCACTAAATGCTAAACTGTCCTTCCAGATGTGGAAGCTCTTCACACGTGAATCATTTGGGTCTGTTTATTGTTTCTGGTGCTCCCAGTGTGGCCTCCCCCTACATCAATGACGCCCAATGCCCATTAGAAGATCTCCTGCAGCACTGCAATGATGCCAGATACAAATCGGAGGAGCAGCACCTCTTATTCCACCTTGACAATCTCCAGCCTGACTGCATAAACGTCGATTTCTCTAACATCACTCTGCTTCTGTTCACCTTTCCACCTTATGTCTTCCCTTATTGCTCTGGCCCTGTTTTACCCCTTCTCTTTCCTCTCCCCTCCTCTCAGGACCTGCCGATCTTCTTTGCCTTCCTCCCCTTGGTTCCCCATCTCCTTCTCTTTATTCCATGGTCTCTTGCCTTCTCCTATCAGATTTCTTCTTGTTCAGCCCTTTGCCTCTTCCACCAATCACCTTCCAGCTTCACCTACCACTCATCAGCTCGCTCTTCATACTTTCTTCCCTCCTCCCTTTCCCCCCAGCTATACATTTTTTATATTACTGTGAATGTATCCTTACTGCAAATATTTGCACATTGCTCAGGGAACGCCTTTGAAGCTGATTTAATGATTGTGATATTTCATTCAAATTTTCTTGAAGAATAAGCTAGAAATTCTTGGCCATGCTTTTTTTTCTATTCAACACTGATCTTGGCACCAATTCAGTTTAAATCTGCTTTAAGTAACGTTAAGGTTTCTATGTGTAGATAGCATCCATCAAATGTGTCGAGGGAATTTATGTTAGAAAGACCTAGTTTGGAAATTCTAGTGCCCAGGACTCAGATCAATTCCATCGTGGTCCCCACCATTGAGGACATCTACAAGAGGCAATGTGCCAGGAAAACGACATCCAACATTAAGAACCATCACCATCTGGGTCACAGTATTTTCTCGATGCTGCCATCAGGGATGAGGTTCTGGAGCTTGAAGACCCACACTTCAAGGTTCAACAACAGCCTCTTCCTCACTTCCATCCAACTCTTGAACAGGCCTGAGAAGCCCTCGTATAACCTTAGACTATACACTAGTTCCTTTTCTCCCTCTCTACTTGCATCACTGTTGTTCTATTTATTTTGTCATGTAAGTTTTGTACAATTTATATTAATTTAAGACTATATTTTCTTCTGATTATCGTATTTGTAATGTACTGTCCTGCTGTTGAAGAAAGTTAATTTTCTTCACATCTATGCCTTGGGTAAGAACACATATGACGATAAGCCTGAACTTGAGACCTCAACTTGAACTTCTTGCTGTGCTGGAAATACTGTGCAAAAGCTGACGTAGTATTCTGAGGAGTTTTTAAAAATTCCAATGATAATTCATGTCTCAACTTCATCCACAAAACAAGACAATATAACTGAAGAGGGTTCTTCAGCAATCCTAGCATGTGTTATGCCTTATCTTTAAATAATGCTCCTCAGACTTTGCTGATCTTCAATATCTATACACTATTCAACTTTGAAAGTGTTTGACGTGCATTTGGGAAACTGGAATTCTCAATTTTGCCTTGTCTTAACATCACTAGGCAAGGTATGTTGATTGTTTACTCTACATGACTAACCACCCCACCCTAAATCCATAAAAAATAATCTCAATTTGTGTTTTATTTTGAAGTTTCAAAATTGCTGAACACTTATCAAAGGGTAAAGTTCATTTTCACTCCCTGATATAAACCTGAAACTGTACCTTGGCATTGCTAATAGGTAATGCAGGGTTACCACTTAAAAAGACAATGTAATCTTCTTTCCTTTCAGCTTTTCTTTGTAGTTATGGACCTCGTAGTAGTGATGGACAGAAAGGAAGGAGAGGGTGGATATTGATTGAGAGTGGACCATAGGAGAGAGGGAAGGAGGAGGGGACCCAGGGCAAGTGATAGGTAGGTGAGGAGAGGTAAAAGGCAGAGGGCAGACTAGAAGAAGAGGGGAGGGGGAAGGAAAAAGCTTTTTACCGGAAGGAGAAATCAATATTCATGCTGCATGAATAGTTTGGAAGCTACCCAGACAGATTACTAGGGGATGCTCCTCCACCCTGAGGGTGGCCTTATCTTGGCACAAGGGAAGCCATGGAGTGACATGTTGGTACGGGATGGGATTCAGAATTAAAATGTTTTTCTCCTGGGAAATTCTGCTCTTGGTGGATGGAGTGGAGGTGCTGCTCAATATGGTGCCCCAATGTACTGGGGTTCTCACCAATGTGGAGGAGGCTGTATTGGAAGCACCAGACACAATCGACGACCTCAGCAGATTCACAGACGCAGTGTTGCCTCACCTGGAGGGACTGGGCGGTCCTGAATGGAGGTGAGGAAGAAAGCGAATGGGCAGGTGTAACACTTGGGCTACTTGCAGGGATAAGACCCAGGAGGGAGATTAGTGTGGAGGGACAAATGGACAAGGGAATCACGGAAGGAATGAGCCTTGCGGAAAATGGGGGAGGGGTGGTAAAGATATGTTTAGGTTAGGATCCCTTTGGAGGCGGAGGAAGTTGCAGAGGATGATGTGTTGGATGCCGAGGCTCATGGGGTGGTAGGTAAGGACAAGAAGAACTCTATCACTGTCATGGTGGTGGAAAGATGGGGTGAATACAGATGTTTGGGAAATGGAGGAGATGCAGGTGAGGGCAGCATCAATATGGAGGAAGAAAAACCTGTTCTTTGAAGCAGGAAGACATCTCTGATGTGCTGAAAAGGAAGGTCACATCCTGGGAACAGATGCAACAGAAGCAAAGGAACTGCGAAAAAGGAACAACCGTTTTACAGGAGACAGGGTGGGAAGAGGTATAGCCTAGATAACAGTGGGAATTGGCAGGTTTATATAAGATGTCAGCTGACAGTTGGTCTCTCCAGAAATGGAGACAGAGAGATCGAGAAATGAGAGGGAGGTGTCAGAAATGGACCAAGTGAATTTAAGGACAGGGTGGAAGTTAGAGGCAAAGTTGATGGAATTGGCGAGCTCCGCATGTCATGGTCCGGATCGGGGTCCCTTTAAATTTAGCTTGTTTATGTTACGATCCGGACCGT
Source organism: Mobula birostris (assembly GCF_030028105.1). NCBI lineage: Eukaryota > Metazoa > Chordata > Chondrichthyes > Myliobatiformes > Myliobatidae > Mobula > Mobula birostris. Next base: position 117,522,112 of record NC_092371.1, on the reverse strand, counting down.
TGATTCCCTGTTTTCCTGTGTCCCTCGACTTTGGTGAATAGAGGCAATTAACACTCCGCTGAACCGGTAGCTTACAGTCTCCGGCTTTCAGCCATTCGGTGCGGGAGCGTCTGCAAAGTCACGGCATGCCAATGTCATCTGGCTGGAGCAAGCCTTGTCTCTGCCCAAAGCGAGTGCCGGTAATTCGCCTTTCCTCACCGGAGCAACCCTGTCCAGTTACTTCGCCGAAGCAAGCCTGCAAAGTTTCCTCATCAAGTTGGGTCTGTCAGTTAACTCGCTGGAGAGAATCGAGAGCCGCTGTCCACTGTTCCCGGGCCGAGTCGAGAACTCGGCACTACCCGGAGGCTCCAAGCACCACGTCCTGGCTCTGGCGGCATCCAAGTACCACGTCCATGTCCTGGCTCTGGCGGCATCCAAGTACCACGTCAAGTCCTGTCCCTGGTGGCATTCAAGTACCATGTCAAGTCCTGGCCCTGGCGGCGTTCGAGTACCATGTCAAGTCCTGGCCCTGGCAGCTTCCCAGTTCTGAGTCTAGTCCTGGCCCTGGCGGTCTGTGATTCCTGTCCTACCCCCTTGTCTGAATCCCTTCTCTGCCCCTCTCGCCTCTAGCCCTCATCTGCAGCCCCCACCTGCACTTCGGTCTAGTTCCATCACCAGAGCTAGATAGGTACTGTCTGGTGTTCATTCGTGTTGGTCTTGTCTTGTCCTGTCCCGCCTCCGTGGGTAAGTCAGGCCATCTTGCCATTGCCCCGCGGGGAGTCGTGTCTTGTCTTGTCCTTGCCTCCGTGGGGTAAGTCAGGCCGCCTTGCCGTTGCCCCGAGGAGGGTGATGAGTCCCGGCCCTATGTCCTGTACCCAAGTAAGGGTCCCGGCTCCCTGTTCTGTGTGCGAGTCCCGGCCCTATGTCCTGTACCCAAGGAGAGGTCCCGGCTCTCTGTTCTGTGTATGTGTCCATGGTTCCATGTACCTGCTCTCCTGAGACCGAGGCTCTGTGTTCCCATGTTCCTCCTCTCCCTAGCCCATGTCATGTCCTTGCCTGGTTCTGGGGTCCGAGCCCGAGGCAAGACCCAGGTACTGGGTCCTTGCCTAGTCTCGGGCTCGGAGTCCATACCCTAGCCTCTTCATGTATCCTCTGGTTCTGGGAGCCGATTCCAAGTCCTAGCCCAGACCCTTGGTCCCAGCCTAATCATAGTCCTCAGTCCTTGTCCAGTTCGCTACTCCTGCTCCTGCCTAGCTCTCCTGATATCAAACAATAAACTATATCTAAGTAACCTCACAAGATGTGTCTTGCATTTGGGTCCACTCTTGCTCCCAATGCCCCGCCATTGTGACACCGCATGGGTGCACAAGGCAACTCCAAGGCAGTTGTCAAAGAAGCGGAGGAAGAGTTGTGGAGCATTAGCAGGTAAGGCTTGGAACATGGACTGTTCTACATAGCTGACAAAGATTCAGGCACGTCTGGGGCCCACGTGGGTGGCCATGGCTACACCTTGGGTTTGGAGATAAAGGAATGAGCTGAAGGCTGGAGAATGTGGGGAGGAGGATGGTCAAAGAAGTTGAGTCCATAGGTTGCGAGAACATTTCAATAATGCGGCAAGTGAGGTTGGGTGAAGATATCTCCTTTGATTCAAGAGCCTGATGGTTGCGGTGTAATAACCGTTCCTGAACCTGGTGGTGTGAGCGCTGAGGTCCCTGTACCTTCTTCCAGGTGTCAGCAGCGAGAGGAGATCATTTCCTGGGTGTGGGTGCCCCTGATGATGGATGTTGCTCCTCTGCAATAACACTGTGCTCGGCGGGGAGGGTGTTACCCGTAATGGACTGTAGAATTTTCCAATTGAGGGCATTAGTGTTTAGACAGCGGCTTTTTCCAAAGCACCAGTCAATCCTTGCTCTATTGTCAAAATCATGGAATGAGTACTGTCTGCTCATAAACTACTGATGATCAGCACCTTCTCAAAGGTAAACTAATGACAGGCAATAAATACCAGCTTTATCAGCAACTTCCACACCTCCAAGACTTTTTAAACTGGTGTACAGAGACTCTACGTGATTGAATAGATATTCCTGGAACCCTATCAATGATAATGAAACTAACTTCAAACCTCAGATAACAGAAATGAACAGTTGGCAGCGCCTTGCAATGAATTTAAAGTCTATTGTAGTTCAGAACACATTTAAAGAAAAACACCAACACATTCATCTAGATAAAAATTAGGGAAAATTGTGGCAAGATATGATGGTGTTCCCAAATCTTATCTTTTAATTAAGTGACGGAATCTAACTGAAATAATGGCTGATTCTGCATTGCCCTGGATTTCAGTATCCTTCTTAGATTTCTGTATCATGAATTGCTTTAAACGTATAACTGTTACGTAGAAAATGCTAGCCAATTCGATGCTTGTTAGTTTCCTAAAATATTTTGAGATGCATAGATTACTTCTAGATTTTGTACTCTTCACTACTTTATGTTAAGCATCTCATAACTAGAACTTTTTCATAAAAGATACCATCCCTTTGCACTTTTGCTGATGGTTAAAAATTTGTTAATTAATCATGAAAATGTTTTTCTTACAGTGTCTTTTCAAAGCACCTCATCATTTTGAAGGCCTCCATTGGACATCCTGTTCACTGTTCCAGAAAAGAGTTCCAAGTTTCTCAGCTGTACCTACATCTCCTCTTGTCTAATACATTTATTGCATGTATATACAGTAAACCCGGAGAATGTGTGATGCAGACAGACAACAAGGTGCAAGGCTGTGATGAGGTAGTTTGTGAGGTCAAGATATCATCCGGATGGGATAATGTCAATGGTGCATCAATAAAAAAAATAGACAAGTGTGAAAGGGAATTTGCTAAATTTCTTCAGCCTTGCTAAAGAAGTAGAGGCACTAGTGCACTTTCTTGGCCATGATTAGACTAGGACAGTACGTTTGCTTCCAGGACCTTGAAACTCCCAACTTTCTTAACCTCAACACCACTGATGTAAACAGGAGCATGTCCAGCATTATCTTCACTGTAATCAATGACCAGCTCTTATTTTCTGACGTCAGGGGAAAGACTGTCGTCATGGCATCACGCCATAATGCTCCCTGTCTTCTGTAATGTGATGCTGTGTCATCCAAAGCACGGCACTAGATTGGATGGTGTAGCCTTTAAATGGATGGACAACTAGGAAGGATTTTGTCTGACGTTTTAACAAAACATAGAGCATCTGGAAAAAGGGCAAAGAAATATATCTCAAAAGAGTGTAAAATGATGCACTTTGGGGAATTAAAACAGAGCAATGTATACATCAAAGGCAGGGCCCTTGCAGCGGGTAAAGGCGGGGACCAGGAGGCGGTTGCTCAGAGTGGGGTTGGAATTGGGGGCGGGGCAGGGCTGAGGGCCGAAAAAAAATTTAGAAGAGAAAAAGGCAGGGCCCTGGGGAGTGTTGTGAAGCAGGAAGACACTGGGGTAAAAGTAAGTATTCCCTGGAAGTGGTAACACGGGTAGTCATGGTGGTGAAGGTGACACGTCCTCATGGGTCAAAGCATATGACACACTTGTCCTGATTGGTCAAAGCACTGAGTACAAGTGTTGGAATGTAATTTTCAGGGTTGGATAAAATATTGGTTTGGCCACAATGGAATATTTTGTCTAGCTCTTTACACTACCATACAGGACATGTGATTAAGCTAGAGAGGCGACAGAAAAGATTCACAAGAACATTGTTTGTATTTGAGGTTCTGAGTTATGAGAAGAGCTTTGATCGGGTGGGCCTATTCTCATTGGAGCAAAGGTGGTTAAGAGGTGGCATGATAGATGTACATCAAATGATGAGGGCATAGACAGGATAGACAGCCGGAATCTGTTTCACATGGTAGGGTTGTCTAAAGTGAAGGTGAGAGGCTTTAAGGGGTTCTGAGGGGTATTTTTTTTCACAGAAACAGCAGTTGATGTTTGAATAGGCTGCCCAGAGAAGGTGGAGATAGCAATTTTAAGAGGCATTGGGACGGTCACTTGATTGAGCAGAGCACAGGGAAATATGGAAGACATGCAGGCAAGTGAGTGGTATAATAGTCAGCATAAGCATGCACCTTTTTGTGATGTACTCATTCTCTAGCTTGTCTGATGTTACAGAAACAGCTCAGATCTGCTGAAAAGTCGGCATTATTGTGAGTTATTGTGAAAGAGGATGGCTGTGACAAAAAGAAACAACTCTTTGGCACCTTTAATAAAATACACACTTTTTGGAAGACCTTCATCTGTTGTAGTGCTTACCAGTTTGCAAAGGCATAGGTGGGTGATGAGACAGGATATGTTACCATTGGGGGCAGCAAGAAGAAACTTAATAGGTCAGTTCTTGAGATGAGGTTATTGACCTTCTACAACTGCCTAAAGAAATTAGAGATCTGTATCTGTTGCCATTTACATAAAAGAACAAGGGATGATCTTGTTGAAACATGATAGATCTTAAGGGTGAATGGCAGATGTTTCCACTAATGGAAAGGCCTCAAAGGAGGGATTTAGTTACAAAATCATTTTAAACTGAGGAAAACTCAGAGAAGGCGGTAAATTGCTGGAATTCTCTACTCCTGATGGTTGTGGAAGCTATATCAATGGCACTATTTAAGGAGGAAATAAATTTCTGAAAGATCAGGAAATTGAGGGTGATGAGAAATTGGCACTGAAGAGGAGATGACGTCTGGAGCAGATCAACCATGAGCATATAGAATGAGGGAACAGGTTTGAGGGTTTACTCCTGCTTGTGTTTTCTTTGGTTTTCATGTTGACAGTGCTGTCATTTGTTGTCAATGTATTCAGAAAGGGTGGCTTGCAGATACAGGGAAAAGCAAGCTGAAACCTCCATTAGGAGATTGTGAAAACGATTCCCCAATGTAAAACTCCATGGTGAAAACTTCTCTTGCTTACAATTTCACATGTCTACCTAACTCAGTTAACATAGCCTACAATGCTCACAGCACTCCCCAAAACGGATCTTACAAAAAACCAAACTATATATATAAATAAATACAGTATATATATATATATATATGTATATTTATTTATCAAGTTACAATGCAGAATAAGCCCTTCAAACTGAGCTGCCCAGCAATTCCCCCAATTTAATCCTGGCCTAATCACGGGACAGTTTACAGTGACCAATTAACCTACCAACCGGTACGTCTTTGGACTGTGGAAGGAAACCGGAGCACCCGGAGGAAACCCACGTGGTCATGGGGAGAATGTACAAACTCCTTACACAGGGATTGAACCCCGATCACCTGTGCCGTAAAGCGCCGTGCTAACCACTACGCTACTGTGCTGTCCCCATCAGCTATAAAGTTCTAAAGAAATTCATGTCTCCATACTTCAGTACCATTCTAGATCTCATAGTTCATCAGGACCCAAATGTGTTGCAATGCACCTTGTCCAGGGCAATTCCAGTAAGCATTACACAGCAGATGCACATGAGTTATAAGAGAACTTTAAATTTAAAATTACAGCAAACATATAGTACATGCTGTTCGTAATGTAATTTATCTGCAATGTAAACCCTTGATAAAAAATCTACAACATTTGTTGTTTCCTTCGTATTTTGTGCATATTTAATTAGTTTATCTCACATAGGTCTGTAAGAATGAATTTTTATCCCATATCAAAAAAAATTTGTTAGTGATTGGTGAAGTCGATAAGGAAGTCTGGAGGAACTCAGGCATAGCGTGGAATGGACAGGGAATGTGTTTCTTGTATCTCCATTTTGCTGTCCCACTGCAAAGCCTCTGTCTATGTCTATGCATTGAGCACAGAAACAGTATGCAGCTGTTCAACCATGTGCTTACCCAGACTTCCTGCCCTAGTCACATGTCTTTCTTGGCACTTGCCCCACCACTAATTTGTGCAGCATGACTTCCAGCCCTGTCCCCCTTTCTTTCCAGACCAAATGAAGTGTCTCAACTTGAAACGTTTCCCTCCACAGATGCTGCTTGACCAGCTGAGTCCCTCCTTATGTGTCCCTGTTTTGTGTGGCGTTTGCACACACACATTTCCCCACTGACCTTGTGGGTTCCTCCCAGGGGCTCCACTTCCCTCACACCTCCTGAAGGTGTGAAGGTCGGTAGATTAATTGGCCACCGTAAATTGCCCCTCCTGTGTAGATGCGTAATAGAATGTGCAGGGGCTTGATAAAGTAGAATTTGTATAGGATCAGGTGTAAATTTGTGATCGATGTGGACAATGGGTGAAAGACTTTTCCCTACCACTCTAGGACTGAGAAATAGAAGTTAATATCAATTAAATATGTCTGACTCCATCAACTCAGAATCGTCGTCATTATGAGCCGTGTCGTATGATGTGGCCAATCACGGTCTTTCACGATGATGTTTTTTGGCAAATCTTTCTACAGAAGTGGTTTGCCATTGCCTTCCTCTGGGCATTGACTTTACAAGACGGGTGACCCCAGCCATTATCAATACTCTTCAGAGATTGTCTGCCTGGCGTCAGTGGTCACATAACCGGGACTTGTGACATGCACCACCTGCTCCCACGGCTTCACGTAAGCAGGCGCCACACCTTGACCAAGGATGACCTGCAGGCTAGTGGAGGGAATGGGCACCTTACACCTCCTTTGATAGAGACATATCTCCACCTTTGGAGGTGTAAGGAAGAATAGCACTATTTATTTCCGCCAGAGAGTTATAGAGATGGGCGGCGCAGTAGCATAGCGGTTTGTGTAACTAATACAGTGCTAGCAACCCAGGTTCAGTTTCCCAAGACTGCCTGTAAGGGGATGTATGTTCTCCCCATGACCACATGGGTTTCCTCCAGGTCTCCGGTTTCCTCCCATATTTCAAAGATATCCGGGTTAGCAGGTTAATTGGTCACATGTGGGTAATGAGGCAGTGCCAGCTTGTTGGACATGTTACCGGGTTTATCTCTAAATAAACCCATGCATGCTGACCAGGATGCCTACCTGAGCTCATTCTCTTTGCCCATCTTTGATCCATGTACCTTTAAACCTTTCCTATCCATGAACCTGTCCTAATGTTGTAATTGTGCCTACCTCTGCCACACTCATCAAATAAATCGACATGATTATATTCCAGAATATAATTTAAAAAGTCTTATGTAGATAATGCAAACTATGTTAATAGTACCTCGCAACAGAAAATTAAATACGTCATCCTGCAGCAAAGGAGTCACATTTTTGTTTGCATGTATAATCCCAAATAATATCAGGTGAGAGGTTGACAAGTTCTGGTTGAGCAAATTTCACAAAGTAAGGGATATTAACTCTCTGCTGACAGCCATCTTGTCCAGTCCAACAGGCTTTGGCACTGCCAACTAACTTCTAACAGACAAGAGGAAAGTAAAGGCAGTGAACTTCTTTTTAAAAACAGCAATGGTTTTCTCCCAGGTTTCTCACATCAGCAGTACGTTTTGGTTTAAGATGCTGCTGGTGAACCTCTATGACTTCTGGCTGGTGGTTAATGAAACAAGTATAGCAACTGAATAACTACACTTTTTCTGGAAAACAATCATCTCAAGTAACAGCCTGTAACTTCCCTTTGGAGTTTGGAGGCAATTCGACGTGACAGAACCGAGGCAAGGTGGAACGGTGAAGGGTCGGGCACAGGCTGAGTCAAAGCCATGGGGTCCAGGCCCCGAAATGTATCAACGCAACCGAGTACGATGTCTGGATGGAGATTTACAGGCCAAATCGAGGCAGCAAAGTCCGGTATATCGAAGCAGCAGTTACTATTTGCATTTTTTTTCATTGCACATTTGGGTGTTCAACAGACTTATAAAGGCTCAGCATTATCTCCTTGCTTTTATACTCTATTCCCCTTGAAATAAATGCTATTGCATTTGCTTTCTTCACCACCACTCAATCTGTAAATTAATCTTTTTGGAGTCTTGCACGAGGACTCCTAAGTCCTTCTGCACCTCAAATGTTTTAACCTCCTCCCCCCATTTGGATAATAGTCCACATTATTGTTCCTTTTACCAAAATGCATTATCATACATTTCCCAACACTTATTCCATCTGCCACTTTTTTGCCCATTCTTCCAATTTGTCTAAGTCCTGCTGCAGTCGCATTGTTTCCTCAGTACTATCTACCCCCTACATATCTTCGTATCATCCACAAACTTTGCCACAAAGCCATCAATTCCACTATCTAAATAATTGACAAATAATATGAAAGGTATCAGTTCAATACCTACCCCTGAGGAACACTACTAGTCACTGGCAGCCAACTAGAAAAGGCCCCTTTTCTTCCAACTCACTGCCTCCTGTCTGTCAGCCATTCTGCTATCCATGCCAGTGTTTTTCCTGTAACACCATAGGATTTTATCTTGCTAAGCAGCCTCATGTGTGGCACATTATCAAACACCTTCTGAAAATCCAAGTAAATGACACCCACCACCTCTCCTTCATCAACCCTGCTGGTTACTTCCTCAAAAAAAATCCAACAGATTTGTCAGGCAAGATTTCCCTTTGCAGAAACCATGCTGACTGTGTCTCATTTTATCATTACTCTCCAGGGACTTCAAAATCTCATCCTTAATGATAGTCTCCAACACTTTCCCAACCACTGAGGTAAGGCTAACTGGCCTATCATTTCCTTGTCTTTGCCTTCCTCCCTTCTTAAAGAGTGGAGTGACATTTGTAAACTTCCATTCCTCCGGGACCATGCCAGAATCAAGTGATCCTTGAAAGATCATGACCAATGCATCCCTTATCTCTTCAGCAGCATCTCTCAGGACTCTGGGATGTAATCCATCTGGTCCAGGTGACTTATCCAGCATACGATTTTTCAGTTTGCATGGCACTCTTTTCTTTGTAACAGCAATAGCACTCACTCCTGCTCCCTGACACTCATGGACTTCTGACACATTGCTAGTGTCTTCCATAGTGAAGAGAGATGCAAAGTACCCATTAAGTTCATCTGCCATTTCTTTGTCCCCCATTACTACCTCACCAGCATTATGTTCCAGTGGTCCAATATCAACTCTCACCTCCCCTTTACTCTTTATGTAACTGAAAACACTTTTGGTATCCTACTTTATATTATTGGCTAGTTTGCTCTTATATTTAATCTTTTCCCTTCTTTTTGCTTTTTTAGTTACTTTTTGTTGGATTTTAAAAGCTTTCCAATCATCCAACTTCCCACTCACTTTTGTTACCTTATGTGCCCTTTCCTTGGCTTTTATTTAGACCTTAACTTCCTTTGTCAGCCGCGGTTGCCTACCCCTGCCTCTGTGGGGCACATCTATCCTGGGCTTGTGAACTATTCCCAGAAACTTTAGACATCTCTGCTCAGCCGTCAAACTCACTAGTATCCTCCTCCAATCCACCTGGGAAAGCTCCTCTCTCATGCCTCTGTAATTCCCTTTATTTCATTGTGATACTGATACTACTTGTCTATGATAAAGATGAAGATCTCCCAACCCACCTCACCACAGCCCTTGCATTTTATTTATCTGCCTGCACTGCACTTTCCCTGTAACTGTATCACTATATTCTGTGTTTTCTATTTTCCCATTTTGTACTCCCTTACTGTACTTACGTTTGCAATGATCTATCTGGATGCCAGCAGACATAACCTTTTCATTGTTTCTCAGTACATATGACAATAATAAGTCAAGGATTTGAGCACAGATCTTACAAATGAAGTTGAAGCTATCTCGTTGAAGGTGTTGTCCTTATCTTCGAGAGGAAATAGTTGATGCAGGTAGATTAACAGCATTTAAGAGGCACTTTGATTGATAGGGAATTGGGTCAAATGCAGGCAATTGAAACTAGTTTAGATAGCGTATTGGTTGGCATGGACCAGTTTTTAATGCTTTATGACTCCACGGCTCAAAATCAGATATTAAACAGACACTCAGTCTGGATCCCAGTGGTCATAAACAAACCACCAAGTTCATGTTCAAGTGGAGCTGTGGAAAGTGGCAGTGGCCCAGCCAGATACTTATCTCTCAGTTAATTGATACACATAGGAAAATTGGGCAGATATTTTGTGATGGTGTGTCAAAGAATTTGTCATAGTGATAAAAGAGCTTTATAAGTAATCTCCAAGAAGCTGTTAATAGTACAGTCTTTCCTCTATAAAGAAAGAACAAAGGAAAGGGTGTGAACCATGAACTGAAACTGTAAGTAAGTAAAGGCCTACCCATCAGTGTATGTTACTGCCTTTCAATTTCATTGAGTGGTACAGGAATAATTCGGACCGAAAATCAGTATCTTTTCAGCACATTTGACCGAGAATCTCCGGAGGGAAAGCCCCAAAATCCTTGGCTTTGCCTGCTGCTGGCGGCCGGGGCTGGGGTCGAAGCGCTCGGCAGAGATGGTGCTCGGTGTCGGAGGGCTGGTCAGAGGCTCGAAGTTTTCGGACGACTCAGAGTCGGACTGTGGTCATGCATGGCAGGGAGAGTTTTCTTCCTTCTCCCATCTGCGTGAGATGTGGGACTTACAAGAGACTTTGAACTTTTTTTTTACCGTGCCCATGGTCTGTTCTTCATCAAGTTATGGTATTGCTTGCACTGTTGTAACTATATGTTATAATTATGTGTTTTTTCAGTCTTGGTCTGTCCTGTGTTTCTGTGATATCACACTGGTGTCATAAGGACGTGGCTGGGAACAGACCCAAGTGCAAGACACAGACACTGAAGTACTAGGGACAGGACTAGGATACAGGCTGAGGGCAAGGACATGGACAAGAAAACCAGGAACCTGGAACTGGACTGGCCAAGAGAGCTAGGAGCCTGGGCTTGGTCTCCAAGCCAGAGGGTGGACAAGGACCCTGTACCTGGGTCTTGCTTCTGGCTCGGCCCCCAGAACTAGGCAAGGGCGAGGCTTGGCAGGCAGGCAGGACGAGGCTGGAGTCTTCAGGCTTGAGGCTAGATGTGAGGCTTGGCAGGAGGCAGGAGGCTGGAGTCTTCAGGCTTGAGGCTATGCAGGCTCCTCCAGGGCAGGACACTGTTCTCCTGGGCAGGGCACGCTACTCCTGGGCAGGGCGCAGATCACCACCTGACGGAGGCATGGGACAGGAAGGGACAGAACCAACCGTAGGTAACGGCGAGACGGCTTGGTTTACCCAACGGAGGCAAGGGACAGGAAGGGACAGAACCAACCGTAGGTAACGGCGAGACGGCCTGGTTTACCCGACGGAGGCAAGGGACAGGAAGGGACAGAAACAACTTCAGGTAATGGTGAGACAGCCTGGCTTACCTGGGAGGAGGCAAGGGACAGGAAGGGAGCTAGGTACAGGGTGGCTCCAGGACAAGACTGCAGGCGAGACGAGGCAAGAGTTACCAGCAAGACAAGGCAAGGCTTCAGGCAAAGCAAGGCGAGACGAGAACTTCAGGCAAACCAAGAGTTACCGGCAAGACAAAGGTGGCCCCAGGACAAGACAGCAAGACAAGGCAAGGCTTCAGGCAAGGAGACAGAAGGAAAAGGAAGGGATGCAAGGAGACAGAAGGAAAAGGAAGGGATACAAGGAGTAAGGTCAAGAACAATCCATCAGCCATGCCCTGGTCTCTGAAGGTATTTATGCAGCCAGCCCCAACTAGCATCAGCTGACTCAATTAGATCTCAACAAGAACAAACAGGGTAGACAGGAAAACCTGGAGCAATGGTCGATGGACCAGACTGTGAACCGGAATACGGACTTCACGGACCAGACCATGACAACCGGAGGAATATTGTATCATTTCTTAATGCATGCATTACTAAATGACAATAAAAAAGGACAATAAAAAATCTAATCTAAACATTCATTAGCAAAACCTGGTGGCTACCCAGATGGAATATAAGGTGTTGCTCCTCCACCTAAGGGTAGCCTCATCTTGGCACAGGGGAGGCCATGGACCAACATTCTATTACATTCTGTTTTACTTTTTGCCCATTAGTATAACCATGCTATCTCAGTCTTTTTTGTTTTGTATCATCTTCAAGTTCATACCCAGTATCTCAATGTTGCTGTTGTTACTGTGATAATTGTGTATCCACTGGGCATATTGGTTTGTTAACAACGTAGTCCAAGCTAACAGTGCAGTGAAACATGACAGGTTTCCAGTAGAACTCAATCATATTTCCATCAAAATAAGCAAGTAATGAAGACACAGGATTCAGAGGTTATTTATAATCAAAGTATACAACTCTGAGATTCTTCTTCTCCAGATAGCCACGAAACAAAGAGAAAAAGAAGAGCTGCAACCTGATCATCAACCCCCAAATCCCTCCTCCTCCACACAAGAAATAAGTAAAAACGGAACAGGAACGTCAACCCCCAAATCCAGGGAAATGGTTGGTGAATATTGACAACGTAAAGAGCCAATACATGCTAATTAGGCCTGTGACAGAGCAAAATGAGACTGGGAAGAGATTAGCTGGGAAAATAAAAGAGTATTTATCTATGTTAAAACCAGTGGGTTAGATGGGTGGGATACTTAAAATTGTGATGATGCAGTAGGCCCATTGAAAGAGGAGGAAATGGGAGTTTGCGCTCAATGGAAAGAAGCTGATTGGCACTAATGTACAGAATTAAATTACAATTAAATAGCATCAGCATAATTTTATGAATGGGAAATCAAAGCTGACATATTTATTATTGTTCTTTAAGATAACAGCAATATAGGTAATGAGCAAAGGATGGATAAATGCACTTGCATTTCCGGAAGTAATTTGATAGAGTCCTACATACTGTAAGTGATTTGCTCAAGGTGAGCTTGTGGATTGGGGGTAATATATCAGCTTGAATAAAAGATTAAACAGAAAATACTATAAATATATGACTTTGAGTCTGGCAAACTGTAACAAGTGGTTGCTATTGGGATCAGGAGATCAACTATTTAAAATTTATATCATGGCCCAGAGGAAGTGATTAATTAGGAATAGACGAGAAGGACAAAATGAGTTTATGTGATTGTTGGATGGAGTTTGATAGAGAGTAAGAAAACATCTTTTTACTTAACCAGGCAGTGACGTAAGACGGCTGCTTCACAAATGAAAGTTACCTTCCAGTAAATAAGAAGATCACTGGAATGAAAGCTTTGATTACAAAGGGGTGGAGTAAAAAAAAGAAGGAAATCTTGCTACAATAGTTGATGAGACCACTCTTGGGTTAGTGTGTACAGCTTTGATCGCCTTATTCAAGGAGTGATGTATTTATATTGGGTGGGATTGGGTAAGTAACCTGATGGCCCAAAATGGTTGATTGTCTTCTGAGGAAAGGCTGGGTTAGCGTGGCCTGTATCAGCGAGGGGCTGGAAGAGTGAGGGAGGAATTGACTGAAATATGTAAGATTCTGAGGAGATTTGATAGGATAGGGTGGGTGCAGAGAGGATGTTTCCTCTGGTAGCAGAATCTAGAGTCTGAGTCACTGTTTAAAATAAGGAGATGCCCATCGAAGACATGATGGTATCTTTTCTCTCAGAGCAAGCCTTTGGAATTCACTTCCTCAAAGGGTGGTAGTAACAAAGTGCTTAAATAATTTTCAGAGATCAATAGATTTTTGATTAGCAAATTTGGAGAAGGGTTACCACCAATAGTGGGGAATGTAGAAATGAGGTTACCATGAGTTCAGTCATGATGGTGTTGATTCAGTGTGATTCAGCATGAGGTGGATGCTTTGGCCTAATATGTCCATGCCAGCCAAGGTGCCTTCCTGAACTAATCCCATCTCCCTGTATTGGCCCATAACCCTCTAAACATCTCCTATCCAAGATACCAACCAAATACCTTTTGAATATTGTAATTGAACTTCTACCACTTCCTCTGGCAGCTTGATCTAATACTCACCATCAACTGTCTGAAAAACATGCTCCTCAGATCGTCTTTAAATCACCCCCCTCTCACCTGAAGCCTCTAGTTTTGGATTCTCCTACTCTGAGAAAAAGGTTGTTACCAACCACCTTAAGTCATGATTCTGCAAGCCACTGTAAAGTTTTCCCTCAGCTTCCTTTAAAATAGAGTCATAGAGTAATACAGCACGCTGACAGGCCCTTCAGCCCAAATGGCCCATGCTGACCCAGGCTGCATTTGTCCTATAACACTCCAAGCCCCTCCCTTCCATGTACCTATCCAAAAGCTTCTTAGATGTTGCAATTGGATCACCTTGACCTCTTCTTCTGGCAGTTGATTCAGATACTCACTACCTCTGTTCAAAAAAAGTAACCTCTCAGGTCTCACACTTAAAAGTTGCTGGTGAACGCAGCAGGCCAGGCAGCATCTCTAGAAAGAGGTACAGTCGACATTTCGGGCCGAGACCCTTCATCAGGAGTAACTGAAAGGAGAGCTAGTAAGAGTTCATTTATAGATTTTATAAACTTCTGTGAGGTCACCCCACATTCACCTATGCTCCACAGAATAAAGATCCTCTCCCTATAGCAGACCCTCTAGTCTATGCAGCATCCATGTAAATCTCTTCTGCACTCACTTCAGCTTGATAATATCTTTCTTCTAAAACGGTGCAAGATGCTGTAAGCACGGTTTCAACAATGACTTATAATACTGTCATATAACGTCCCAGTTCCTAAACTCTGCAGTACCCTATCTGATGAAGCCCAGCATAATAAGCCCCTTCTCCACCATCCGGTCTATTTGCCTGGCTGCTTTCAGCAAACAGTGCTCTCTTTCTCCCAGGCCCCTTTGTTTCACAGCACTTGTAAGCGCCCTGCCATACACGACAAAGGTCCTATCCTGGTTTGGATGGCCAAAATTCAATGCTTCACAGTTATCTAAGTTGAAAACCATTTGCCATTCCTCAGCCCAACTCTCTAAATGAACAAGATCCCTTTGTAATTCATTGCAACCTGACTTCACCATCAGAAAGAACCCCTACTTTCATATCACTGGTGAACTTGCTAACTGTGACATGTGCCTTCATATCTGAGTCATTTATAGAAAGAATGAATAACAGAAGTCCTTAAACTGACCCCTGGGGCACTTCAGGCCTCCAGTTGGAGAATTAACCTTTGACCCTCACCTATGCTTCCCATCAATTAGCCATTTCTGAATCCTCGGCGCCAACCTGTCCACTGAGCACCAAACTAAAAAGCAGATTTTAAGCCTTATTCAATATAGATACTGTATGTACTGGTACCATCACTATAGGGGGGTGATACTACGAGTACCATCACTATAGGGAGGTGATACTACGAGTACCATCACTATAGGGAGGTGATACTGTATCTCCTTACTCTTCAAGGTTTAGCTTTCTTCCCCGATTTAGGGGTACATAACACAACAAAAAGCTGAGCAAAGAATATTGGTTAGAAGTTTAACTTTGTCACAGATAACTCTGACCCTTTGGAACGGATATGCTGCTGTGCGAGAAAGCTGAGGTTGGCAATAAGTCTGGGCCCTGGAAAGTAAATATCCATCACAACTCCCACGAATCCCATCCTGATCCTTTCCAGATCAGACTGCTTTTCAGGACGTTGTCAAAGGCTGCACTAAAGTCCATACAGACGACATTAACTGCCCTGCCTTCGTCTATCCCCTTCAATCTTCTTCAGACAAAAGAAGGTATGACCTCTCATATACAAAACTATGCTGAATATTCCTGATCAGGCCTTGATGGTAGATATTGTCCCTCAAAATTCCCTGCAGTAACTTCCCTACAACTGAAGTCAGACTGACCGGCACTCACTGGCCTGTCCTTGCTACTCTTATTGAACAATGGAACAATATTAACTGCCCTCCAGTCTCCAGCAACTTCACAGTTGCTAATAACAAAGCAAACATTGTGCACTGGCAGTATCAGAACCCAAGTGCAGAGGAAAGACAGACTCCAATTGAGAGACAATGATGAGAAATTTTTTCAGAATAGTTCCAAAAGAATGTCAATAGCTCAGTCAAGCAACAATGTAATGTTCTCAAAACTAGGACCCCACGGTTAGCGCTAAATGGGTCTCCGCTTAAGTTATGCAGGTAACATGGAATTCCCAAGCTTATCGCAATAAACTTAACAAGCTTAAACAGAGAGCACCAGGAGACTGCATTACAATGAGTGAATCACTAGAGAAAAACATAAGAAACTCTGAACCATTAAATGACTCACTCAGCAACAATTAACCAATTCAGATGCTCCAAAAACCTCAGAGTCCAACGCTATCTGGCCCAAAGAGCTCATTACAAATACCTCTGCAAGAGATTCCACAATTTCTTCGCTGGTCTCCTATAAGGCCTTGGTCAGGCCTTGGAGATTTGTTCACATTAAGGCACTTCAAGTTTGCAGATATCTCCTCCCTCATAAAATGTTTATGATCTGATACATCACGACTTATTACTCTTATTTCTTGGGCGTTCATATTATAGAGAAGAAAGAGACATTAAAAATCCCCGGTGACCCCTGTTTCCATCCAGGGGGTCAGTGTGGACATGGTGGAGGATTACAAATACCTGGGGATATGAATTGACAATAAACTGGACTGGTTAAAGAACACTGAGGCTGTCTACAAGAGAGGTCAGAGCCATCTCTATTTCCTGAGGAGACTGAGGTCCTTTAACATCTGCCGGACGATGCTGAGGATGTTCTACGAGTCTGTGGTGGCCAGTGCTATCATGTTTGCTGTTGTGTGCTGGGGCAGCAGGCTGAAGGTAGCAGACACCAACAGAATCAACAAACCCATTCATAAGGCCAGTGATGTTGTGGGGATGGAACTGGACTCTCTGACGGTGGTGTCTGAAAAGAGGATGCTGTCTAAGTTTCATGCCACCTTGGTCAATGTCTCCCATCCACTACATAATGTACTGGGTGGGCACAGGAGTACATTCAGCCAGAGACTCATTCCTCCGAGATGCAACACAGAGCGTCATAGGAAGTCATTCCTGCCTGTGGCCATCAAACTTTACAACTCCTCCCCTGGAGGGTCAGACACCCTGAGGCAATAGGCTGGTCCTGGACTTATTTCATAATTTACTGGCATAATTTACATATTACTATTTAACTATTTATGGTTTTATTACTATTTATTATTTATGGTGCAACTGTAACGAAAACCAATTTCCCCCGGGATCAATAAAGTATGACTATGACTACTACTATCTCAGTCACACATAGGTGGCCCTAGTGGTGCTCATGAGGACCTTTTATTGTTAATATGACTGAAGAATCATTCGAATTATCTTTAACCCTGCCTGCCAAGTTCATCTCATACCCTCCTTTTGCCTTCCTGATTTCCCTCTTAAGCTGCTCTTAAGCCTTTCATATTTGTCAAGGAATTAATTTTTATCAGCTGCCTAAAGGTGATGTTTGCTTCCGTCTATTTCCTGATCAGAGCCTTGATATCTCTCGTCAGCCACTGAGCTTGGTATGTTTACCATTCTTGCTAATAGGAACATACTGCCCCTGGATTCATATATTATCCTTATAAAACCCTCGCACTTGCCAACTGTTCCTTTACCTTTAAATCCCCACCACTGAGCACATCCACAAGGAGCACTGCCACGAGAGAGCAGCATCCATTATCAAGGACCCCACCTCAAGGCCAGGCTCCCTTCTTGCTGTTGCCACCGGAAAGGTGACACAGGAGCCTTGGGTCCCAGAGCACCAAGTTCAGGAACAATTACTACCCTTCAACCATTAGGCCTTTGAATCAGCAAGGATAACTGCACTCAACTCGACACTGAACTGATTCCACAACCTGTGGACTCACTTTCAAGAACCCTATAGCTCATCTTCTCGATATTTATTTATTAATGGTTTTTCTTTAGTATTTTTACAGTTTGTCTTCTGTTGCACATTGGCTGTTTGTCTGTCTTTAGAGTTAGAGAGTCGTAGAAATCTACAGCACAGAAACAGGCCCATCATCTGATCAGTAAGCTGGCTGGTGGCGTAGTGGCATCAGTGCCGGACTTTGGAGTGAAGGCTCCCGAGTTCGAATCCAGCCGGCTCCCTTGCACGCTTTCTATCTGTGCTGGGTTGAGCGTCGAGCTAGCAACTCGGCCTTGTAAAAATAAGAAAGCCTGCTAAAAAACTGCCATCATGATGGCATCCCGATGACCCCACTCGAAGTTAAGGGCTGCTTCTTCTTCTTCATCTAGTCAGTGCCGAATCATTTAGGCTGCCTAGTCCCATAGACCTTCATCTTTGTGTGTAGTTTTTCATTGATCCTATTGTATTTCTTTGCATTTACTGTGAAGGGCTGTAAGAAAATGAATCTCAGGGTAGTATATGGTGACTTATTTATGCTTTCATAATAAATGTAAACTTTGAAACAGAGTCATCCAGTTGACCCTAGCTAGATCCTGCTTAATGCCTTTAAGTTGGCCTCAGGACTTTAACCTGTGGGCCTGTGGTATTTGTTTCCATACTTTCAAAAAAGAACTAATAGAATTATGATCACGGGACCCAAAGTGCTCCCTGACTCACTCTTCAGTCACCTGGCCTGCCTTGTTCCCTAAGAGGTCCAGGTTTCTATGTACTGCATGAGGAAGCTGTCTTAATACACCACACAAAATCCACCCCAGCCAGACCCTTTGAATTCTGGGTGACCCAGCCAATGCCAGGTAAATTAAAACCACCCATTAGCACTGCCCTACTATTCTCACAGCTACACGCAATTTCTTAACACATCTTCTCCTCACATTCCTGCTGACTATTGGGATTCTATAAGAGTCCGACCAAATTGACCATCTCTTTCTACCCAAGTGGCTTCTTTAGATGATCCCTTAAGAGTATCCTCTCTTGGCACTGTTGTTATGTCCTCAACACCCTCTCCACTTCTACTTGATGCTGTGTCACACCTAAGGTACAGGCATCACAGAACAATGAACTGCCAGGTCTACCCTTCTCTGAGCCACATTTAAAGCAGTGGTCCTATCTGCCCCTTACTGTAAACACGGTTATTCTGATTGCTAGGCTTATACACTTTGGTTGATGAGCATACCCCTGTCTTCTTGCTGACTTCGCTCTCTCTCAAGTCCCACCATCCTGCCAGTTTAGTTTAAACCCTCCAGAGTTCAATTCCATCGCTGTTCCGTAAGGAGTCTCTACATCCTCCACATAGAATGTGGGGGCTTTCCCCTGGGTGCTCCGCTTCCCTCCCACTGTCCAACGACGTGCCGGGTAGGCTAATTAGTCAGTGTAAATTGACCCATGATTAGGTCAGGATAAATCGGGGTTGGGTGGTTGCTGGGATGGCGTGGCTCAAAGGCTGAAAGAGCCTGTTCTGCTCCGTGTCACAAAATAAATAAGGTGAACTAATGCGACAGATGAATAATTGCACTGTTTTGACATTCTTGAAACAGGAAATATCTTGCATCAGAAATCGTTCATTTCAATATTGAGTCCTCGGGGCTGCAATGTGTTAGGTGTAAGACACGGAGTGTTTCCGTAGTCTTGAATTGAGTTTTATTGGAACAGTGTGGGCAGTCAAAGACACTTGGACAGGTACACGGATAGGAAAGATTTAGAGGGAAATGGTCCAAAGGTTGGCAGACGGGACTGACTTAGGTGGGAAACTTGATTGGCATGGAAGAGTTGGGCCAAAGGACTGGTTTCTGTGCTGTATTCTAATCTAATCTAATCCAATCTAATCTAATCTAATCTAATCTATTGCTCTATCCCAACCTGGGGTCCACAGGCTGCTTGCTTAATGGCATTGGTCCATGGCATAAAAAAGGTTGGGAACCCCTGATCTATGATGTTATGACTCTAAGACACAGTGAGAATGGGATGACCGACAACTGGAAGTTCAGAGTCACCCTTGCAGACTAAATGGAAATGGTCTGTGGAGTGTAGGTTTAGCTTCACCAGTTCAGAGGAAACCCTCTCAGTTGAAGTGTGGGCACGGGATACAATGCACTATCAAATGCAAAGTCACTTCTTGCTACACGTTTAACAGTACCGATTTATTTGGACAGAAATGTTTAGTGTCTGTAGGACTAAGTTAACACTGCAGATCCATGGATAACCGATAACCTTCAAAACCATCGATTGTTTGCATTTCACCCTTAAGTTCTTATGCACCATGATGCTTAATAGCAAAGATAAGTGATAGAAAACAAACCAGTGAGTGGGGTTTCATGAGAAAACAGAATATGATGGGCAGATAAGATTCCACAGCAATACACACACACACACACACACACACAAAATGTTGGAGGGACTCAGCAGTCTAGGCAGCATCTACGGAAATGAATAGATAGTCGACGTTTCAGGATGAGACCCTTCTTCAGAACTAAAGTTCCTCTACAGTTTAAGGTGTCTGCTTTGTGGCATTAAGTTTTAACAAAGATACAAAGTATGTTTATTATCAAAGTATATATGATGTATACAGCCCTGAGGTTCATCTTCCCTCGAAACCAAGGAACACCATGGAACACATTCAAAGAAAACATCAAACACCCAACGCACAAAAAATAGAACAAATTATGCAAACCGCAAATATAGAGCAAAAAATAAAAAAACACAAAGCATCAGACCACAGTGTCATTGAAACAGTCTAGGAATGTTCAGTCCAGTTCAATCCAGCGCCTTGTTGCTTGTTGAATGTAAGCCACAGAGCAAGTCCTCCCCGATCAAAATCATACAAAACGGCAATGAAAAAAGGAGCAACCAGAAACCAGAAACACATCATAACATGAACGAGAATCCAATCCACAATCTGTGCTGATTAAACATTGCCTAAGACCCAAGACTCCGGCACCATCCTCCAGCAGTATCGAGAGAGACCTCGAGACAGACTGGTCAAACGCAGGCACTTTCTGCTGGCAGCAGTGATCGAAAGGAAGAGAGAGATCAGTCGAACACAGGCACCTTCCTCCGGTAGCTGCGAATGAGAGGGAGAGAGAGACTGGTCAAACACTGGCAGATGGCGCTGAACACTCACTTACCTTCCACTTTTGTCCTCGTTGATTTCAATCTCGCTTGGCGCTTTAAACAAGTTGATTAAAAAGCCACGTTTGTAAATTTTCTCCCCTTGATGTATGCTTCTTACTGTGCCTTAACAACCAGTGGGAGGGAAAGGATTACGCAAGTTGATCTCATGTTTCTTCGTGACAGATTGGGTCAGTCTTATTGGCACCCATCATTCAATGAGGTGCTCATGCACACGAGAACGAGTTTTCGCTCAGACAAAATCCACACACAAACTAACACATGCAGAAACAACATGCATCAGTAGGTGTCACTGGACAGTGGTTAACAGCAAAACTCATACCCGATGTTCAGCAGTACTGAGCCATTAGGACTGATTTATACTTGTGCGTCAAATGGACGCCGTAGGTACAGCGTCGCCGCGAACCCTACGCTGTAGCCTAACGCGCACCTCTCCCAAAATGTAACTGCGCGTCACAGCGTCACAGACCACAACAACTGTGATTGGTCCGCTTGGTAGCATCGCATTTCCTCCTACGCTGCAATAGCTTGCCATTGGGCGACTGAAGGGCAGGGAAGGAACTCTGGCTGCAATGCTTTCCATAAAGCTTTACAGACCTCTGAAATTATGGAGGACCCTGTGCTTGACGCCAGTTTGTAGCTAGCTGCTACAGCCCGTTGACTTCCACCTGAAGCTAAAACTCGAATGGTGATTGTCAGTCTCTGAGTATACTGCACGTACACTGATGCAAAATAAATGGTTGGAGACGATGAACCAAATCGTCAAATCTACCCGCCGACATCCGAAAATATTTGAAATGCATTTCCTCGACCATGTCTCTCAGTGGCCGGACAAGCACAGAAAATTCACCTCCTTCAGTTTCAGTCACTATTGTTTGAAGTTTGAGTTTCGTCGTGTTGAGTTTCAACATGAAGAAACTCAACACAGTGGCATAGAAACCCCACCGCCAACTCGCGTTTTGGCAGTGAATTGCAGAGTGACGCAGACACACCAACGCGCAAGTATAAATGCTCACAACGGCGTAGCCCACTTGTGTAGGCTGCGGCGTAAGCTAGTACACACAAGTATAAATCAGCCTTAAGTGTGGCTACATCACAAAAGAACCCAACCAGTCAGACAGCATCTGTGAAAGAAAATGGGCAATCAAAGTTTCAGATTGACGCCATTTATCTGGAGTAGGAGGTGATGGGTCTCGACCCAAAACATTGACCCTCCACAGATATACTGCTGACTTCCTCCAGTGCCTTTTGTACTTGTGTCTCTTGTGTCTCCACTGTGTGGCTGTCTTCAGTCCCATACAGACAATCCCTGAGTTACCAAGGGGAAAACACTTCAGTGTCTGAACACACACTCCCTATGTAGTAGGTCAAACATTCCAGCTTCAGAACATCCCTGGGTTACATAAGGATTCCGTACCCAAGAACTGTCCATAAACAAATGTTTCTGTAAGTTATAAATGAATAATAGCAATGATGGTTACTCAACATGAACAGTTATTTGTTCTCAATTCCAGTTTCTGTGGGCTCTTGCGACTTCAAGATCATTTACTTAATGATGACCTTCCCCTATGTAGTTACATGTCATAGAATCAGAATGTCACACATCCTTTAATTAGTTCTGATGGCCTTAATGTATCATTGGATATTACATTGTTCGTTGAAGTATTTTGCAAGTGTCGAAAGAAGAAAATGCCTTGACAGTTTCCAAAGCAAAGCCCTTAAGTGGTCTCCTGCTGTGAGCTCGCTCCTTCTTAAAAGGCAATAGATCCTGTTTGATTGCAGGTTTTTCATGTGAAGACTGGCTGTCATTTCAATTAATGAGCTACTACTGCTTTTGTCATGGTCCCATCTGGCAATTCCCCACCTTGCTATTACCTCAGTAATTGGGCCTCAATCTCCTCGTCTAATTTCCAATCATTCCCAGTTCCACTAATTACACACAACTGCCTTCCATCAGTAAATGCAGGACAAAAACCCTGTAATCACAACAAGGAGCTGCTAGTTTGTTGGTCAACTCTACTGTGAGTAAACCTTCTTTCCTGAGAACTGTCAGTTCTAAGTTCTGCATTGTTTCCTGGATACTCTACTTGAACCTTGTCTCTGTGTAAAGACTCTCATGGATACCAGTTCCCTGTTTGCAGTGGTGCTGATGCCTAATGACTCTGCCTCAGTGCCTGTGTTCTGCACTTGGGTTTGTCCTCAGCCATGTCCTTGCAACAGCTATTCCATAACTCCTGAAGATGTTTGCATTTCTGCAGCTAGCTTTCTTATTTTGAATATGTTATTCAGCATTTTACAGAAGAATTTGTGTGAGGTCAGATTTCTATAAATCTTCTCTTCAGCAACCTGGGAAGCCCCTTTCTTTAGAGTTAGAGAGTCATACATCAGAATAACAGGCCCATTGGCTTATCATGGCCATGTGTCTATCCATTCTAATCCTATTTACCAGCACTTTGTCCATAAACTTCTATGTTAAGATTTGTGGCATTAAGTTTCAAATGTTGGTTGTCTGTTGTATTCAACAATGACAGGAGAGCTGTGCAGGGGAGTTTTTAAAATGAAAAAGCTATTGCACTGGGGTAGTTCCATTCTCTTGACCTTGAAAGTCTGGGTGCAGTTGTCACAAACTGGAGTCTTCATTGGCTGCAGAAGATGACCAAGATTTCTTCTGTGCTTTGTCATGCCCTTTGCTCTCCATGAAGAGTTTCAGAACTACCTTCCTGGCCATTGGATCTCATTGCTAATCTTGTCTACCAGTCTGCCAGAGCTGACTTCACATGCTTGGACAGGTATGTATCTATCTCATTGGGGTATGAGGCCTGCAGTTATCTCTTGCCTGGTTTAGCCCACCTAACTGGGCTGTGGCTGCTGTCACATGCAAACAGCTACTTGAGGTCACAGGTGAGAGTTGTGTGTCCAGTGGGGACCAAAGGTGTGAGAGCTGCCCTGGAATGGGCATGATGTGTCCCTTTACCTGGAAGTGCTATTCCTCCCTGCACACCCCATAAATCCCTAAGTTTCAAATAACCAGTTAGTAAACCACATAAACTGAGGCATCATTTGCCATTAAGATTGATAAGCATGTTGTCAGGTCTGTCTCTCCATCAGAGTGCTGGAGAATGAGGGGTGATCTTACACACTAAGGCATATAAAATCATGAGGGGTATAGAACTGGTAAATCCACAGTCCTTTTTTTGCAGGAAAGGGGAACCAAGAACTAAAGGGTATAGATTTATGGTGGGAAGGGGTGAAATTTTCATCTAGAGGGCGGTCTGAATGTAGAATGAGCTGCCTGAGGAAGTGGTCGAGGCAGATACATTAACAGCATTTAAAAGTTACTTGGACAGGTACATGGATAGGAAAGGTTACAGGGAGATGGGCCAAATGCAGGTAAATGGGACTAGATCAGGTGGGCATCTTGGTTGGCATGGATGAGTTAGAGGGGTCTGCTTCTATTCTGTATGACTCTATGATACTATGTTTATTTATTCACTTGTCTATCTATCTAGAGTGGTGTTAGAAAGTTTGTAAACCCTGTACAATTTTCTGTTTCTGCATGAATATGACCTAAAATGTGATCAGATCTTCATGCAAGTCCTAAAACTAGATAAACAGAACTCAATTAAATAAATAACACAAATTACTTATTTATTGAGGGGAAAATGATCCAATATTATATGTATTTGTTGGAGAAAGTATCTATCAATCTATTTATTTATTGTGATACAATGCTGAATAGGCTCTTCTGGAGCATTGAGCTGCACTGCCTAGCAACCCTCTGTGCACCTTCCCCCCCCCCCCCCCCCGATATAACCCTAGTCTAATCACAAGACAATTTACAATGCCCAACTCATCTGCAAACTGGACAACATACACAAAATACTAGAGGAACGTTGTCCTGCCGAAGGCATGGAATATCAACTTTTTTTTCCAATAGATGCTTCCTGGCTTGCTGAGTTCCTCCAGCATTTTGGGTGCATTGCTTGGATTTCCAGCATCTTCAGATTTACTCTTGATTGTAATCCATAAACTGTTGTGTCTTTGGACCATGGGAAGCAACCAGAGCACCCAGAGGAAACCCACACGGTCATGGGGAGAACTAACTTTTCATCCTGTGGCCTGAATCTCACTGACCCCCCCCCCCCCCCATCTCCCCCAAGGTCAGACAGCTGAAAGTCCCCACCTCCAGAGCTGCCCGCTGTCTTGATGTCCTTTGTTGAAGTGAGCCATGAGGCTCATGACAAAATCCTGCAGAGCCTGACAGGCCAACAATCAAACAAAATGCTGTTTCAAGTCAGCTGTCTAGTGACTAAAGTCAGTGTGTGTGTGTGTGTGTGTGTGTGTGTGTGTATATATATATATATATATATATATATATATATGCACGTGTCTGTATGCATGTGTGTGCTGTCTGTGCACATGTACATGTGTGAGTGTGTATGTGTACATGGACATCTGTGTATGGCTGTCTATGCTTGTGTATGATGTAGGTGATTCTGTGATTTCATGTGTGTGAATTTTTGCATGCCTTTCAGTATCAATGTGCAGGATGCTGTTTGTTGGTCCTTCCCACCCTCTTGGTCTCCCTAAACTGTTTGATCTCGAGTCAGCAACTGTAGAACTATTGATGCCTATTTTGTATTACCCAGAGACACAATTTTGAGACACTTCTATTAAAAACAGCAAGGTTTGCAGCAGGTATTGAACAGCTTCCTTGACAAGAAATTCAGCATGTCCTCATCGACCCTGACCAGTTCTTATGGAAAGCATTTTATCCAAATGCATCATGGTTTGGTACCCCCCCCCCCCCCACCAGTCTTCTCCCCCTGCCATTTGGGCAAAAGATTCAAAACTTAAAAGCACATTCCACCAGGCTCAAAGGCAGCTTCTATCATCCTGATATAAGACTGTTGAACAGACCTCTTGTACGATAGTATGGACTCTCAACCTCACAACCTACCTTGTTATAGCCTTGCACCTTATTGTCTGCCTGCCTTCACTGCACTTTCTCTGTAACACTCTATTCTGTATACTTGTTTTCCTCTGTGCTAATTTGATATACTGCTAGATAATCTGTTGGATGGCATGAAAAAAATCAGTTTTTTCCCCAACCTCAGTACATATAAAAATAATAAATCAATTTACCAAGCTGAGTGGATTTTTTTTTCTGCTGTCTTCTGCTTTCAATGGTTCACGTTGCCAACACCAGATTTAATCACCAGGGGGCACTGTGGTCAGCAGTAGATTTTAATCCAGAAACTGCAACTTCATTTTCTTTGCACATTTATTTAACCATCTCATGTTTCATGTTGAGCAGATTCAGTCCAAATTTAAATAGATTTATGGAGACATGCTGTTATGGAAATGAGGAAGCAATCAAACATTTCTTGGGTTTGTGTTGGTTGATTATACTGAGACAGAGCACAGGAGCAAGCTCTTTGGCCTAGTGACTCTTCACTAACTATCAACCATCCATTTACTTTTTTTTGCCTTTTTTTTTCCATCAGCTCTCCTCAGTTTCCTTTGCTCAGCTCCACAGTAGGAGCATTGGCCATTTAGATTACACATGTCTTGGGGATGTTGCTGGACATTGGAGCACTTGGTGAAAAGCCAGGTGGTGACAGAGGGGAGGGAGAGTGCAAACACCACACAGACAGTATTGGAGGGCCTTCTCGGTGGTAGAGGTGGTCGGCTTGTCAGCAGACCAGACAAGTCATTGCAGAGCTTTCTGTGCTCGGTATGAGCTGTCGGTGAAAGGAACGAATGTTTCGGGAGGTGGGTTGGTGGGGGGAGTAATCAAGTGGGCTTCTTTCTCCTGGATGAGAACAAACCTGCTTGGTGGTTTTGGAGTTGGTGGTTATCTAAGGAGCTGATGGATATCTGACTTGAGCCTTGAAGGTGGGGGGATTTTTATTGGGCATCAGCAAGTGAGTCACCCTGTCTGCAGTTCTTTTAGCCTCAGTATTTATATGTCTGGTCAGGATAACAGTTGTGGTTAGTGGTGACTCACCTTCTGAGCTGTACTCCCCTGAATATTGATGATAGGGGACTTATCAGAGTAATAAAAGGAAAATGGCAAGCTTCTCTCTGTCGGTGATAACTGCTCCCTCTCACTGGGAACCCTATGTTTATCAGCATATCTCGGTCTCCAGGGCTTGATGCTTGCTGGAACGGTCTCCTTCATTTGTGGAGGACTTGCGAAGGAAATTGAGCCTGAAGGCGCACAGTCAACGACTCGGGACCAACTTCTTCCCCTCTGCCATTGATTTCTGAATGGACATTGAACCCATGAACACTACCTCACTACTCTTTTTTTTCTCTTTTTGCACTATTTATTTAATTTAACTTTATATAGCTGTCACAAAACAACATACTTCACGGCGTACACCAGTGACATTAAACCTGATTCTGATTCTAATCTGAATATTGTAAAACCACCAGAAAGTATTCCTGCTCTGGATCTTAAGGAGTAGCTGACTGTGGCTGGGCTCAGGTACTACCCTGAGAAGCTCCTGTAGTAATGCACTGGGGCATGTGAGGATAGCTGAATGGGGGGCAATTGATTACTGAGGAACTCCTGTAGGGATCTCCTGCAGCTGGAATGATTGACCTCCACAGACTTCCTACATGGGGAGTGTGAGCTTAGCCACTGAAATGTTTTCCCTGTGATAGCTATTGACTTCAGTACCAGGGCATCTTGATGTCACACCTAGTCAAATGTTGGCTTGATGTCACCTCATCACCCTGATCTGGGCCCAACACTTCTGGTAAACGCACTGGCCCAATCACCGTTGCTGGAGATGTCAGGCCAGGGAGTGGTTTAGGGCCGAGGTCCTGCCACAGTGGTTGGTAGGTAGAAAGATAGAAGAGGGAAGGATTGAGCTAGTGACTGGTTGAGAGGCTGTGCTAGGATGAAATGTTTCAGATCGATAACCCTGCATCAGAGCAGGGCAACACTTCTAAGGTTACTTTTGCAGAGAAGCGGCAGAGGTGAAGAGGGGTGGAGATACAAAGGGAGGGAGAGACCAAGGGAGACTGAGTAACACAACTTGCCAGTGGGCAAGGTTTAATAAAGGAAAAGAATGCAATCTGAATTGCGAGAGAGGAGAGAAAATACTGAGTAAAGCAACATGACAGAAGCTGGAATGGCTGAGAGATTGAATTCCGTATTAAGTCCCCGAGTTTGCAGAGTGTCGCTTTGTAAGCTGAGGCATTCCTCAACCTGAGGCTGAGACTGAGCCTTGTTAGAACAGAATACAAGTAGAAGGCAGTCATCAAAGTGGGAGGAAGACTTAAGTTGACAGGCAACCGAACGCTCAGGAATAGCCTTGCAGTGTAAACGGAGGTGTTTTGTGAGACTGTTACTTGTCCTATGAGGAGACTGCCAGGGCAGATGAGGCACATTGCAGGCAACACATGCAAAACACTGAAACAGATGAAGCACAAACAAATGTGCCTTCATCTTGATTCAAAGGCCATGGGAGGGAACTTGATGATGGTGAGGACAATATAAGTGAGGTTGATGTTCTGGAGCATGTTGATCTTAAGGGAGAGGAGGTGTTGGAGTTGTTAAAATACATTAGGACGGATAAATCTCCGGGACCTGACGGAATATTCCCCAGGCTGCTCCACGAGGCGAGAGAAGAGATTGCTGAGCCTTTGGCTAGGATCTTTATGTCCTCATTATCCACGGGAATGGTACCGGAGGATTGGAGAGAGGCGAATGTTGTTCCCTTGTTCAAAAAAGGTAGTAGGGATAGTCCGGATAATTATAGACCAGTGAGCCTTACGTCCGTGGTGGGAAAGCTGTTGGAAAAGATTCTTAGAGATAGGATCTCTGGGCATTTAGAGTATCATGGTCTGATCAGGGACAGTCAGCATGGCTTTGTGAAGGGCAGATCGTGTCTAACAAGCCTGATAGAGTTCTTTGAGGAGGTGACCGGGCATATAGATAAGGGTAGTGTCGTGGATGTGATCTATATGGATTTTAGTAAGACATTTGATAAGGTTCCACATGGTAGGCTTATTCAGAAAGTCAGAAGGCATGGGATCCAGGGAAGTTTGGCCAGGTGGATTCAGAATTGGCTTGCCTGCAGAAGGCAGAGGGTGGTGGTGGAGGGAGTACATTCAGATTGGAGGATTGTGACTAGTGCTGTCCCCCAAGGATCTGTTCTGGGACCTCTACTTTTCGTGATTTTTATTAACGACCTGGATGTGGGGGTAGAAGGGTGGGTTGGCAAGTTTGCAGACGACACAAAGGTTGGTGGTGTTGTAGATAGTGTAGAGGATTGTCAAAGATTGCAGAGAGACATTGATAGGATGCAGAAGTGGGCTGAGAGGTGGCAGATGGAGTTCAACCCAGAGAAGTGTGAGGTGGTACACTTTGGAAGGACAAACTCCAAGGCAGAGTACAAAGTAAATGGCAGGACACTTGCTAGTGTGGAGGAGCAGAGGGATCTGGGGTTACATGTCCACAGATCCCTGAAAGTTGCCTCACAGGTGGATAGGGTAGTTAAGAAAGCTTATGGGGTGTTAGCTTTCATAAGTCGAGGGATAGAGTTTAAAAGTTGCGATGTAATGATGCAGCTCTATAAAACTCTGGTTAGGCCACACTTGGAGTACTGTGTCCAGTTCTGGTCGCCTCACTATAGGAAGGATGTGGAAGCATTGGAAAGGGTACAGAGGAGATTTACCAGGATGCTGCCTGGCTTAGAGTGTATGCATTCTGATCAGAGATTAAGGGAGCTAGGGCTTTACTCTTTGGAGAGAAGGAGGATGAGAGGAGATATGATAGAGGTGTACAAGATAATAAGAGGAATAGATAGAGTGGATAGCCAGTGCCTCTTCCCCAGGGCACCACTCCTCAATACAAGAAGACGTGGCTTTAAGGTAAGGAGTGGGAAGTTCAAGGGGGATATTAGAGGGAGGTTTTTTACTCAGAGAGTGGTTGGTGCGTGGAATGCACTGCCTGAGTCAGTGGTGGAGGCAGATACACTAATGAAGTTTAAGAGACTACTAGACAGGTATATGGAGGAATTCAAGGTGGGGGCTTATATGGGAGGCAGGGTTAGACGGTCGGCACAACATTGTGGGCCGAAGGGCCTGTACTGTGCTGTACTATTCTATGTTCTATGTATTGGCCGAGAGAGCGTAATTGAAGCCGCTGATCCCATCATCCATGAACACGAAGAATTCTGCAGATGCTGGAAATTCAAGGAACACACGTCAAAGTTGCTGGTGATTGCAGCAGGCCAGGCAGCATCTCTAGGAAGAGGTACAGTTTGACGTTTCGGGCCGAGACCCTTCATCAGGTCTAACTGAAGGAAGAGCTAGTAAGAGATTTGAAAGTGGGAGGAGGAGGGGGAGATCCAAAATGATAGGAGAGGACAGGAGGGGGAAGGATGGAGCCAAGAGCTGGACAGGTGATTGGCAAAAGGGATATGAGAGGATCCTGGGACAGGAGGCCCAGGGAGAAGTAAAAGGGGGAGTGGGGGAAAAACCCAGAGGATGGGCAAGGGGTATGGTCAGTGGGAGAAAAAGGAGAAAGAGAGAAAGACTGTGTGTATATAAATAAATAATGGATGGGGTACAAGGGGGAGGTGGGGTATTAGCGGAAGTTAGAGAAGTCAATGTTCATGCCATCTGGTCCTCACCTACCACCCCACCAGCCTCCGGGTCCAACATATTATTCTCCGTAACTTCTGCCACCTCCAATGGGATCCCACCACTCAGCACATCTTTCCCTCCCACCCTCTCTCTGCTTTCCACAGGGATCACTCCCTACGTGACTCCCTTGTCCATTCGTCCCCCCCATCCCTCCTCACTGATCTCCCTCCTGGCACTTATCCTTGTAAGCGGAACAAGTGCTACACATGCCCTTACACTTCCTCCCTCACCACCATTCAGGGCCCCAGACAGTCCTTCCAGGTGAGGCGACACTTCACCTGTGAGTCGGCTGGGGTGATATACTGCGCCCGGTGCTCCCGATGTGGCCTTCTATATATTGGCGAGACCCGACGCAGACTGGGAGATCGCTTTGCTGAACACTTTGTCCGCCAGAGAAAACAGGATCTCCCAGTGGCCACACATTTTAATTCCACATCCCATTCCCATTCTGACATGTCTATCCATGGCGTCCTCTACAGTAAAGATGAAGCCACACACAGGTTGGAGGAACAACACCTTATTCCGTCTGGGTAGCCTACAACCTGATGGCATGAACATCGACATCTCTAACTTCCGCTAATACCCCACCTCCCCCTCGTATCCCATCTGTTACTTATTTTTATGCACACATTCTTTCTCTCACTCTCCTTTTTCTCCCTCTGTCCCTCTGAATATACCTCTTGCCCATCCTCTGGGTTCCCCCCCCTTGTCTTTCTCCCTGGGCCTCCTGTCCCATGATCCTCTTGTATCCCTTTTGCCAATCACCTGTCCAGCTCTTGGCTCCATCCCTCCCCCTCCTGTCTTCTCCTATCATTTTGGATCTCCCTCTCCCCCTCCAACTTTCAAATCCCTTACTCACTCTTCCTTCAGTTAGTCCTGACAAAGGGTCTCGGCCCGAAACGTCGACTGCACCTCTTCCTAGAGATGCTGCCTGGTCCATCAGCCATGACATGACTCTATTGAAAGGTGGAGCAGGCCTGAGGATTGAAGTGTTCTGCTCCGACTTCCGATCCTTATTCCATGGATGAGAATTAGAGAAACAGTGCTCAGGTCATCTTTGGTCACAATGTTGCAGACTGTGCTGTGAGGCAGACGGCATTGGGTTTCAGACTCTGTTGGTTTGCAGACTGCGTTAGTTTGCATGCAGTGTTGCGTTGCTGGCTGTGTTTGGTTGCAGACTGTGTTGTGATGCAGACTATGTTGAGTTGCAGACTGTTGGTTTGTAGACTGTGTTGGTTTGTAGACTACCTGGGTTTTCAGACTGGTGTTGTGATGCAGACTGCGTTGGTTTGCAGACTGCGTTGGTGTGCAGACTGCGTTGGTGTGCAGAATGTTTTGGTTTGCAGATTGTGTTCTGTTGCAGACTGTGCTGGTCGGCAGTCTGCATGGGTGTGCAGAATGTTTTGGTTTGGAGACTGTGTTGGTGTGCAGAATGTTTTGGTTTGGAGACTGTGTTGGTGTGCAGAATGTTTTGATTTGGAGACTGTGTTCCGTTGCAGACTGTGTTGGTTGGCAGTCTGTGTGGGTTTGCAGACTGCGTTGCTTTGTAGACTGTGTTGTGATGCAGACTGTGTTGGTTTGCACACTGTTGGGTTCCACTCTATATCTTTGTGTGGACGGGTCTCAATCCGCAGAGGAGCTGGAGTGAAAGTCATGGTTTCTGCAACTCAGTGTGTCAGTGTTTTTCTTGAATGCTCCAGATTAATTTGGAATTGAATTATACAGCACAGAATGTATGGTGCACAGTAATCCAGTTTTTCAGCAAGCATTTTCAAAAGTGTTCTTGAAGAACTGGGAAAACAACATGTCGGTGAACTTTATCGATAATCAAGTAGTTAATCGTAGGTGATGAATTCATCAGTTCAGCTGCCAACTGCGCTCTCTACTTGCATTTCCTAAAATATATTAGCCCCAAATTCCGAGAAGAGTTTTTCTCATCCAACATGCAGCCACTTCCATAATCCTCTAATTGCTACAAAAGTCTTCCTACATAACTTCATACAAAGCTGACTATCACTCTTTGCCTTCCCTGTCCTCTGCAGTTTTCAAAACAGTTAATCTCAGCCTGCACCTTCACTGTTCAGCTTTGAGACGCAGGGCCATTGCCTAATGTTGCTCCAACCGGTGAATTCATGGTCAATGCACGTCCATCCAGCACAATTACATTGGAGTCAAGGATCAATATTTGGTCCCTTTTCCCTATTCTTTTATAAGCTACCATACTGCTTCATTCACAATTCACCAGACTGTTGTCTCCAAAATCCAGTCTTAGATGAGCTGTAATATTTTCTAGTGAACCTCTGGAACTTTTGTCCTGCCATGACTTTTCATTGTTGTCTCTAATTAAATTCCACACATCAGTTCCTGCTTCAGGCTGAACCAGGCTGCTTTTGGGCTGAAACCAACTTCCAGTTATGTCTCTTCAGCGTCGGAAAGCTTGCTCACATCCCTTCATTCACCAAGTTTCTTCTGCCTTTCACATCATATTCCTGCTATAGGTACAATCTTTCTGACCGAGTTTATGCCTTTGTTTTTGCTGCCTCCTTCTATGGCTCTGTATATATATGACCAACCCACTTTTTTTCATCTACCATTGCCATAGCAACATGCCACTCGTGTTTTTCTTGGTTGGTGTACAAGCTGCTCAATCTAATTCTGATTATAAATTTTTCTTTGTCTGCTGCCTTGAGCTGTTAAAGATGTTGCATCAAACATGTTTTCTCCCAGAATACTCAGATTTTGAGCTATCTTTGTGTGTTTTTTGGGCCAGTTCAGTTGTAGTTGGGGTCAGTGGTATACATAGATATGACAATGGGGCCTTGGTAGAAGTGCAGAGTCAAAGGATACGGAACACACAAACATTCTCTTCAGCCCACTGAATCTGTACTGCCGTCACTGATCCTGTTTTAGTCTTGCCTCATGGATACCAACTCCCCTCAGACCCGAGATTTTTACAAAGATTTAAGAGGAGGAACTTGAGGGGCAATCTGCATATCTTTGGGATGTGGAAGGAAACGAAAGCACTCGGAGGAGGTACAACCACGGGGGAGAACGTGCAAATGCCACACAGTCAGCTCTGGAGGCCAGGATTGAACCCAGGTCATGAACTCTGAGGCATCAAATCATCTGCTTCTTCTCATTGAAGGTTGTTAAAATCAAAGTCAAAGTCACGTTTGTTGTCACCGTGTAATGAACAGTGTACTTGCTGCAGCATCACAGGAACTGTACATAGCCTCAGATAAGTAGCACTCTCAAGAAAAAAAACATATATTAAACATAAATTATTTACAATTTTTATAAGAAAGAGCACAACTAGAATGAAAAAAAAACAAGGACTGTAATAATGTGAAGTGGTCAACGTGGTTGTAGTGAGGTTGAGCAGGTTAGTTCAAGGACTGAACAGTTAAGGGGCAATAGCTGTTCTTGAACCTGGTGGTGCGTGATTCAGGCTTCTGGCGGGGACCTTGAATGATAGATGTTGCCTTCTTCGGGCAGTGCCTCATGTAGATTCTCCCGATGCTGGGGAGGGATGTGCCCGTGATGTATTGTGCTGAGCCCACTGCTTTCTGGCTTCTTACGGAGTTTGTGTGCAATCAAATTGCTGTAGCAGACCATGATGCAAGCAGTTGGAATACTTTCAGTGGTACATCTACAGAAGCATGTTAGAGTATTGGCTAATAATGGTTGATCCTATACTTCATGTCTAAACAAGTATGCACTGACTGCTTGTTTTTGCAAGCTATTTTGTTCAATGATGAATTTCCATTGGGACTGAACATTGTCCAATCTTCAGTGAACAATCCCACTGTTGTTTCTCGCTACTGTTGTTTGCATGATTTGTGTTTTTTTTTCTCCTTCTCTGTGCGCTGAGAGGGTTGAAGAGTGGTCTCTATTTTTTTTAAATTGGGTTCATTTAGGTTTCTTGCTTTGCAGCTGCCCTTAAGCAAACAAATCTCAAGGTTGCATGATTTATACATTCTCTGATAATGAATGTACTTTGAATCTTTGACTTCTAACCTGCTGGGAAACACGACCCAGTTGAGGATGATTAGACCTTGAGGAAGCAGGTCGCCAGGAATGGAATAACTGACCTCCTTGCTTCAGCTGTTAGCAACAGCTCATCACAAAGGTGGCTGATCACATCCAAAGGAATCAAAGCTCCTGGACAATCAATAGCTGATGCAAGTTCGCTTAGTTTTACTTATTTCATTACCACCTCAAGTTTTCAACTATCTCATCTAGCAACTGTTAGGTGATTATTTAGTGCCCCAGGTCACACAAGATATCAACACGTAATATGCTGGAAGAATTCAGTAGATCAGGCAACATTGCTAGAGGGCAATGATTTCATCACTGATACTTGACCCACAGAATATATCTATCCTACTTTCTAACCTCCAGGCTAAAGACTTCCACAGATTGCAATCTCACATCACCTCTTTGAACTTAAGCAATGAATGATGTCTGAATTTACTTATTGAGATACAGTGTGGAAGAGGACCTTCCAGCTCTCAGAGCCACACTGCCAGCAGCCCCTGAATTAACCCTAGCCTAATCACAGTGCAATTTACATTGCCCTTTTAAACTACCATCCCATACATCTTTGGACTGTGGGAGGAAACTGGAGCACCCAGGGGAAACCCATGTGGTCACGGGGAGAACGTACAAACTCCTTACAGACAGCGATGGGAATTGAAAGCATGTCGCTGGAACGTAAAGGGTTGTGCTAACGACTGTGCTACCATGCCACACATAATTGTGCGAGTTATTGCAATTAAGTGGTTACAGTTAACCTTGGCACCTCTGTTGCTGTAAACTGACAAATGCAAATGCAGTTGCTGAAATGCAGCACACTGTTAGCACCTCATATGGTTGTATCCCATTCTGTGCATAAATTTGGGAGATCACGATCATTTTAGTTTGAAGAAATATTGTCAATAATAAAACCAGGCATTTTGTGATTAACTTTTATGTTTACCAAAATCTTTCATTCATCAAATTCAATGTAGATGTCATATAATCGATCTTAGCCAATTACCTGTAGTGGGAAGAACTGACAGGCCTTAAGTCTTTTAGATTTAATGTTTTGATCTTTTCCTCAGCAGAAAATCTAGAGTAGAAAAAGAAAAGGAAATGTTGCTATTTTCATTTAAGGGGTTAAAATCAGACATGTAAAAATAATAGTGAACGCATTATTGTATTCTTCTTGAAGCTTATTATTTTATTTTCCACAGTCAGTCTCTGACATTTTGGGTAAATCCCTGTAAGTTCCAGTACTTTAGGGTACTACAGAATAACGACTGCATTTTGTAAGGACATGAAACTTTTATTCAGACAAATACTGATTCGCTTTAATGAAAGGCAGAGAAGTATGTGTCTCAAAATTTTAATTCCCTCAATAATGCATAATTTAATGTCTGTATGAAAATGATTCCCTCAATAATGCATAATTTAATGTCTGTATGAAAATGATTTTTGTGACTATTATGTAACTTCAATTGTAACACAATTCAAAGTGTGCAAAATGACACAGAGTTGGGTGTAAGCTCAATACTTAAAATCAACCTTATTTATTTTTATTCCAACTTCAACCAGCTTTGTAACTTATCCACTTTGCATGACTCCTCTCTTAGTCACAAATGGAAAGCTTTCAATATCCCCATACACTAGAGATCCTTCACCTTGCATTCTCTTATTCTTTCTTCAAAGGACTCCTCAAAACTTACTTCATAATTTGCTTTCTATCTCCTATAACTTTCTCCTCTGCAACCTCGACTAGTACAGAAGCTTCTCATTTTTATTTATCGTGAAATATTCTGTGTAAGTGTAAGGAATTCACATTTCTTTGAAGAAAGGTAAAAACATATGATGTTGCCTATGCAGTTTTTAACTACTTTCATCATTTACCAAAGTCTGTGAAGTTGATAGAAACATAGAAAATAGGTGCAGGAGTAGGCCATTCGGCCCTTTGAGCCTGCACCGCCATTTATTATGATCATGGCTGATCATCCAACTCAGAACCCCGCCCCAGCCTTCCCTCCATACCCCCTGATCCCCGTAGCCACAAGGGCCATATCTAACTCCCTCTTAAATATAGCCAATGTACTGGCCTCAACAACTTCCTGTGGCAGAGAATTCCACAGATTCACCACTCTCTGAGTGAAGAAGTTTTTCCTAATCTCGGTCCTAAAAGGCTTCCCCTTTATCCTCAAACTGTGACCCCTCGTTCTGGACTTCCCCAACATCGGGAACAATCTTCCTGCATCTAGCCTGTCCAATCCCTTTAGGATTTTATACGTTTCAATAAGATCCCCCCTCAATCTTCTAAATTCCAACGAGTACAAGCCCAGTTCATCCAGTCTTTCTTCATATGAAAGTCCTGCCATCCCAGGAATCAATCTGGTGAACCTTCTTTGTACTCCCTCTATGGCAAGGATGTCTTTCCTCAGATTAGGGGACCAAAACTGCACACAGTACTCCAGGTGTGGTCTCACCAAGGCCTTGTACAACTGCAGTAGTACCTCCCTGCTCCTGTACTCAAATCCCCTCGCTATAAATGCCAGAATACCATTCGCCTTTTTCACCGCCTGCTGTACCTGCATGCCCACTTTCAATGACTGGTGTATAATGACACCCAGGTCTCGTTGCACCTCTCCTTTTCCTAATCGGCCACCATTCAGATAATAACCTGTTTTCCTATTTTTGCCACCAAAAGTGGATAACTTCACATTTATCCACATTGAATTGCATCTGCCATGAATTTGCCCACTCACCCAACCTATCCAAGTCACTCTGCATCCTCTTAGCATCCTCCTCACAGCTAACACTGCCACCCAGCTTCGTGTCATCCGCAAACTTGGAGATGCTGCATTTAATTCCCTCATCCAAGTCATTAATATATATTGTAAACAACTGGGGTCCCAGCACTGAACCTTGCGGTACCCCACTAGTCACTGCCTGCCATTCTGAAAAGGTCCCGTTTATTCCCACTCTTTGCTTCCTGTCTGCTAACCAATCCACATCAATACCTTACCCCCAATACCATGTGCTTTAAGTTTGCACACTAATCTCCTGTGTGGGACCTTGTCAAAAGCCTTTTGAAAATCCAAATATACCACATCCACTGGTTCTCCCCTATCCACTCTACTAGTTACATCCTCAAAAAATTCTGAGATTCGTCAGACATGACTTTCCCTTCACAAATCCATGCTGACTTTGTCCGATGATTTCACCGCTTTCCAAATGTGCTGTTATCATATCTTTGATAACTGACTCCAGCAGTTTCCCCACCACCGACATTAGGCTAACCGGTCTATAATTCCCCGGTTTCTCTCTCCCTCCTTTTTTAAAAAGTGGGGTTACATTAGCCACCCTCCAATCCTCAGGAACTAGTCCAGAATCTAACGAGTTTTGAAAAATTATCACTAATGCATCCACTATTTCTTAGGCTACTTCCTTAAGCACTCTAGGATGCAGACCATCTGGCCCTGGGGATTTATCTGCCTTCAATCCCTTCAATTTACCTAACACCACTTCCCTACTAACAAGTATTTCACTCAGTTCCTCCATCTCACTGGACCCTCTGTCCCCTACTATTTCTGGAAGATTATTTATGTCCTCCTTAGTGAAGACAGAACCAAAGTAATTATTCAATTGGTCTGCCATGTCCTTGCTCCCCATAATCAATTCACCTGTTTCTGTCTGTAGGGAACCTACATTTGTCTTTACCAGTCTTTTCCTTTTTACATACCTATAAAAGCTTTTACAGTCAGTTTTTATGTTCCCTGCCAGTTTTCTCTCATAATCTTTTTTCCCCTTCCTAATTAAGCCCTTTGTCCTCCTCTGCTGAACTCTGAATTTCTCCCAGTCCTCAGGTGAGCCACTTTCTCTGGCTAATTTGTATGCTGCTTCTTTGGAATTGATATTATCCCTAATTTCTCTTGTCAGCCACGGGTGCACTACCTTCCTTGATTTATTCTTTTGCCAAACTGGGATGAACAATTGTTGTAGTTCATCCATGCAACCTTTAAATGCTTGCCATTGCATATCCACCGTCAATCCTTTAAGTGTCATTTGCCAGTCTATCTTAGCTAATTCACGTCTCATACCTTCAAAGTTACCCCTCTTTAAGTTCAGAACCTTTGTTTCTGAATTAATTATGTCACTCTCCATCTTAATGAAGAATTCCACCATATTATGGTCACTCTTACCCAAGGGGCCTCTCACGACAAGATTGCTAATTAACCCTTCCTCATTGCTCAAAGCCCAGTCCAGAATAGCCTGCTCTCTAGTTGGTTCCTCGACATGTTGGTTCAAAAAACCACCCCGCATACATTCCAAGAAATCCTCTTCCTCAGCACCTTTACCAATTTGGTTCACCCAATCTACATGTAGATTGAAGTCACCCATTATAACTGCTGTTCCTTTATTGCACACATTTCTAATTTCCTGTTTAATACCATCTCCGACCTCACTACTACTGTTAGGTGGCCTGTACACAACTCCCACCAGCGTCTTCTGCCCCTTAGTGTTACGCAGCTCTACCCATATCGATTCTACATCTTCCCGGCTTATGTCCTTCCTTTCTATTGCGTTAATCTCTTCTTTAACCAGCAACACCACCCCACCTC
The DNA here is from genome assembly GCF_030028105.1 of Mobula birostris. Lineage (NCBI taxonomy): Eukaryota > Metazoa > Chordata > Chondrichthyes > Myliobatiformes > Myliobatidae > Mobula > Mobula birostris. The sequence goes on along the minus strand of NC_092371.1, from coordinate 117,482,986 downwards.
CCCTTCCTTCATGTCTATCCCTCCTGAATATTGAATATCCCTGAACGTTGAGCTCCCATCCTTGGTCACCCTGGAGCCATGTCTCTGTGATCCCAACTATATAATAATCATTAATAACAATCTGCACTTTCAATTCATCCACCTTATTACGAATGCTCCTTGCATTGACACACAAAGCCTTCAGGCGCTCTTTTACAACTCTCTTAGCCCTTATACAATTATGTTGAAAAGTGGCCCTTTTTAATGCTTGCCCTGGATTTGTCGGCCTGCCACTTTTACTCTTCTCCTTAGTACTTATTGTTTCTACCCTCACTTTACACCCCCGTCTCTCTGCACTGGTTCCCATCCCCCTGTTGTGAACTAACCTCCTCACGCCTAGCCTCATTAATTTGATTCCCACCCCCCAACCATTCTAGTTTAAAGTCACCTCAGTAGCCCCCGCTAATCTCCATGCCAGGATATTGGTCCCCCTAGGATTCAATTGTAACCCGTCCTTTTTGTACAGGTCACGCCTGCGCCAAAAGAGGTCCCAATGATCCAAAAACTTGAATCCCTGCCCCCTGCTCCAATCCCTGAGCCACACATTTATCCTCCACCTCATCGCATTCCTACTCTCACTGTCGCGTGGCACAGGCAGTAATCCCGAGATTACTACTTTTGCGGTCCTTTTTCTCAACTCCCTTCCTAGCTCCCTATATTCTCCTTTCAGAACCTCATCCCTTTTCCTACCTATGTCATTGGTACCTATATGTACCACGACCTCTGGCTCCTCACCCTCCCACTTCAGGATATCTTGGACACGATCAGAAATATCCCGGACCCTGGCACCAGGGAGGCAGACTACCATCCGGGTCTCTGGACGGCGTCCACAGAATCGCCTATCTGACCCCCTTACTATCGAGTCCCCTATCACAACTGCCCTCCTCTTCCTTGCCCTACCCTTCTGAGCTACAGGGCCAGACTCTGTGCCGGAGGCACGGCCACTGTCGCTTCCCCCGGGTAAGCTGTCCCCCCCAACAGTACTCAAACAGGAGTACCTATTGTTAAGGGGTACAGCCATCGGGGTACTCCTTATTACCTGACTCTTCCCCTTCCCCCTCCTAACCGTGACCCACTTGTCTGCCTCCCGTGGCCCCGGCGTGACCACCTGCCTGCAACTCCTCTCTATCATCTCCTCACTCTCCCTGACCAGACGAAGGTCATCGAGCTGCAGCTCCAGTTCCGTAACACGGTCCCTTAGGAGCTGCATCTCGATGCACTTGGCGCAGATGTAGACGTCCAGGAGGCTTGGAGACTCCAGGGCCTCCCACATCCGACACCGAGAACAACAAACTGCCCTCACACTCATACTGCCCCTCTCCTCAAATAACAACAGAAAATGAATGGCCCAGAAAATGATGGCCCAGAGTTTCCTGACACTGGCTGATGAATGCAAATATTGTTTATTCAGGCAGTCCCTAGGTAATACACGAGTTATTATCTGCATTTGCAGTTTGTTTAGTTTGCAGTTCCTGATGTTCACAGTTTACAGATCCTGTTGGTAATTACTGTCCATAGATTTGCTGGGTATGCCGCAGAAAAAATCTCAGGGTTGTGTGTGGTGAAGTATACGTACTCAGGGTTGTTTGTGGTGAAGAGTACGTACTCAGGGTTGTGTGTGGTGAAGTGTATGTACTCAGGGCTGTGTGTGGTGAAGTATACGTACTCAGGGTTGTGTGTGGTGAAGTATACGTACTCAGGGTTGTTTGTGGTGAAGAGTACGTACTCAGGGTTGTGTGTGGTGAAGTGTATGTACTCAGGGCTGTGTGTGGTGAAGTGTATGTACTCAGGTTCGTGTGTGGTGAAGTGTACGTACTCAGGTTCGTGTGTGGTGAAGTGTACTTACTCAGGGTTGTTTGTGGTGAAGTGTATGTACTCAGGGCCGTGTGTGGTGAAGTGTACTTACTCAGGGTTGTTTGTGGTGAAGTGTACGTACTCAGGGTTGTGTGTGGTGAAGTATACGTACTCAGGGTTGTGTATGGTGAAGAGTACGTACTCAGGGTCGTGTGTGGTGAAGTGTACGTACTCTGATAATAAATTTGAACTTTGAGTTCTGTTCCTGGGATCTGTTCATAAGCCTATTCCCCATTGTCAGAAACAGTCCTTTTCTATCCCTTTTCAGTGATGGGAAACCTAATGAAAGGGAGGTTGAGAGGCACATTCTTCCCACATTTGGAAAGGCAAGGACTGATTAGTCAGCATGGTTTTGTGCATGAAAACTCATGCCTTATGAATTTGTTTCAGTATTTTGAAGAGATGCCCAAGAGGATAGATAAAGGCAGGTTGGTGTACATTGTCTACATCTAGGGCTTCCCAATCCGGGGACCATGGAACCCTTGCTTAATGACATTGGTCCATGGC